>NC_090929.1:1589554320-1589866106 GCF_040938575.1 Ambystoma mexicanum
TAAGTAAACTAATTTTTCATTTTGGACCATACAGTTTTGTTTGAATTTGTTTTTATCTCATTATTGTGACCCTCATTTTTCCACTATCATTTTATAACTACCTTTATCCAGAACATTTTGACATGTTGCATTAATTTAACCAGTGTTCTTGTGTGCATTAAAGTTAAAGTTATGACCGTTCACATGGTAAATTATCACCTCTCATATGGACCAACATTTGCTTCACAAGTCTGAATCCAGCAGCTGGTCCAACTCAACCCTTCACCCTCCCAAGTTTGAAACTCGGAGTTCCATTAATCTGGTTCTTAATAACACATGTTATTACAAGGGCTTAAAAGTTGAAGCATTTGTCTGAAAGTACTGCATAAGGACATAAACCATTATTAATAATTACAAGCTGTGGACCTTTCCATCATTTATTCATGGTGTTTCTGTAAGAAATTACCATATATTGAAGCAAAGAGCAGTCTTACAGGAAATGCAAGTGAAAATGTACCATATATTTGTTTGGCAATTTCCTAAACGACAATAATTATATAACACTAATAACAATGCTATGCTTTATTTTGCTGTAACCTTGTACTTGCTATAGTAGTCTTGATATTTTTAAATGCAGTCATCAGCACTGCTTGGAGTATTACCACATGGAGAACGTTATTTAACTCCTCTCATCCAATCACAATGTTCAGAGTGCAGTCAAAAACTACCAGTATTGACTGAATTCTGAACATTCTGTATTCAAAAGAAAACATGGAAACAACAATGTAATTTGCAGGCAAGATTTATTTAAACAAGACACATCCTCTCTAGGAGGACTTTTTTGTGGCAACATCCTATTTAACACACCAACGATAAAGCTAAAACATAGGACAATGTTTAATTTCTTTTTTATAGAGACTCCATTTACTTTTACATGAGAACTAATGCATGCTCATGTTAAAACTGCTCTAATTGAATCACGTTTGCAATTGAAAAGTTGAAGAAAACAGTATTTACATTCTACAAAATAAAACCACATTTAATCTACTAACTCATTTTCTATATTTTATTTACTCACTAATAAAGAAAAAGAAAACATGTTTTATTTCCCACCACAACTCTAACACACATATTACTACTACCAATATACGGTAAGGTGTCTTTATTGATTGGGATAATGACCCTTCCCCACCTTATGGCCTGAGTCTTTGCTTTAGGCGATAACTTGGTGGTGGGTTCTTATCCCACGATAATGACCCCTCCCTCGATATATAAGGATATATTAGTTTTACCCAATTAAAATATGCTCAAAATAAAGACCTGAATGATAAAGGCTAACTAAGATTTGAAGCTGTAACCTGCAGACTAACAGAGATCCCAGGACTTGTGGAGTTTAAATGTGGACCCAAGACAAAAGGACAGAACATTGAAAGCAAACTGTGGCTGGCAGACCGAAAAGTAAGCATGTATATTTCAACTGCAAAAGATCCTGCCAGTGTTGTCAGGGAAATAAAAGTAAACATTGAGAGTGTCCCATGTTTGAATGACAATGTCGCAAAGAAATTAAACTACCTTCCCTTAGAGATCATTGAGACACTGAAATGCACGTTTCCCAAAAGAAATATGGAATGGAGAAATGTGGGCATTCAGCAGCATGGAAGTGAACATGCACAGAGGAAACTCCATGGCCAGAGTCATTCTCATATAGTTTACAATGAACAGATGGATATGGGGCAAGAGAAAAATGCATCTCATGTGTTGCAATACATTGAAGAAAATCGTGTATGATGGAAAAAAATGCATTTAAAAAGCACACATTTGTGTTAATCAGAGCTGACTTAAAACTGGTGGTTAAGCCTAGAGATCTTTCCCCATTCGACAAAGACCAAGCACTGCTCATCCTCCCCCTACACTTATCAGACATCTGAACATGTCTTTGAAATCTCAGTAAAGCCATTAAATGGGCAGAGCTTTGTCCCTGACCAAGGTTATATGGAGGTGATTTGACCCACACTGTCAAAACAACGTCCCAGCTAATGGATGTGAACTTTATAAATACTCAGAATAATACCCTTGCACTTGCACGATCTGAATGACACCTGGCCTAGTAGGATCGTTTTCTGTTCTCCCCTTGTCCCCCCTCCCTGCCTCAGTGTTAGGAAAGATTTCATAATTGTAGGTAATTTTCCTTCCATGTGGCAACCCCTAAACTTTTTGCTGTTGTTTTTCACCTTGTTCTCGACTTTGCCAGAGAAGTGCAGCCTTCTGCCGCACTCCTCTGGGCTTTCGCTCCTTTCTTACGGGGAAACTGACATGCCCTTAAGACAGTCAGTACCGGGAAATGCTGTTTTCCGTAGTTTCTTTTATCATGTTGCGGCTTTCGTGCAACATGACACAAGAGGGCACTGTAAGCTAAGTTACTGCTCTCTTGGGTCTCTAGCCTTCTACAGGCCCTAGATACTCGTTTAGGATTGTAACTGATCGGTGCAAGTGATTCACGGACGGGAATGGTGGCAGCGATCGTTTCTTGTGTTTTGAGCTCCTTTTGGCGTTCTAAGCGCGTTTCTCGCGCTTAACCCAAAATGGTGGCCTGGCTCCCAAAATGGCCAGACCACGAGGCTCCTTTGTCCTGTCCGCTGACCGTCTTGCTCCCTTCACCTTCCCCAGGTCGAGCCGACCCGGGGCCTTCCTTATTTGGGCATGTACTTTCCCGCGAAACATGGATGCTTTCGCGGGCTTCTACATGTCTTGTGTGTGCCTCCAGGATGTGGGCTGGGATGTCTGGTCCCAATACACATCCTGGGTGCCAGAGAGTCTGGGGAGGTGTGAATGCCTGGGACCACCGTGGTCCGTGATAGGTCCACGAATGGTGTGAGTGTTGATGAGCGGATCTCCCATTGGGTCCCCTCCGTTTTGGCGTGAAGGGAACCGTGGATAAGAGGGGGCTGGAAACACCACTAACATGTCGATCTCCTGAGTTCTCACGAACGAAGGAATACAGGAGCCAAGTATACTGCAACCAAGAGGCTGAACCGAGGAATCGCTGGTGACCTGCTGAAGGACTGCTCCTCTGCACTGCTGTCGCCTTGTGAAACCCTTTTCACCTTTGATCGAACCAGAAGGCCTGTTCTGGTACTTCGACCCGTGGAATAGCGGGAACAGCTATTCTCGGCATCTTCACCATCTCCTGCTAGTAAGTCTTCGGAAGCGTCTCTGGGCCATCCAGCAGAGTGACCAGCCTACACAGGAGTCTTGCTCTGTAACCGCCGTCAGGTTGTGTAGTATTTCGAGTCCTTGTCACTCTCACACGATTCGTACACTTGGCGTTCCCAGGTCTGAAGTGAGTAGTGTACATTTGGCTCAGATACACACGGCCACTCCGTTGCCCTACTGTGGTAACAAACTGTGCGGGTTCCTTCGTTTGGGACGTCTTTTACTCAGCTCTGCTGCTGCAGACTCAACGCGACGACGAGACGTCCCCAGCTCTTCTGAACCTGCCAGCGACTGAAAGTGACGCGGAGAAGCCTGGGTCTGCTTGCATCGGGGACTGGTGAGTAGCATAGCTAGGAAGTGGTCGCCCTCCTGCAGGAGCCCATAGCTTTTCCCCGCTGTGTCAAAACAGCACGCCTTTCCGTACTCGCGCTCTGCTTCTGCCCACAGTGGAGGCTGCACTTGAGTTGCGGAACACTGTTCATCTTCATTTGTGCACTAAACTGAACTGCCTGATTTCCCTCGAAGAGACTCCCCTTTTGCCCGTTGGCACCAGCGTGTGCAGGTACTTTTGAGCACAAGGCTCCACTCTTCGTAGGGCTCGGACTTCCTTTTAGTTAGGTGCCTATGAAGGCGGACTGGCTCTAAGCATTATTTTGCACTGCCTGTTTTCCTTCCCTTTTAGGTGGACTACACATTTCGTGCATCTAACGCTTGAGACTTGTTTGTATTTGTATATATATTGTATTGGTATGGTATGTGTTGGTTTACTAGAGTTGTATTGTGATTTCTCGCTACGGTCATTGTTTTAAAGGCCTTGGAATAAATGTGTATATATTTTTAATATAGCACCTGTTTGGAGTAGTTTGTAAGTGTCCTTGCTTTGTGTGCTCATTGCGGGCTTTCAGTCACCCTCACCCCTCTTGAGACCTAGTCTTGACCGCCGCGATCGCTACCTTGATTGGTCTGGCTTGTCCAGAGGTTACCCTGTTCCAAGTAATTAGGTTGGCCTTCTGAACTTCTGCGCCACCAGGACAGAGTTCAGAAATCCGTCTTAACAAATTGGTGTACAGCGGTGGGGTACGACTGAAGGTATCCAGTGTTGCGCACGAACTAAGGCATTTCAAGTTATTCCTAACAGGACACCTAGTGAATTGTTGTAGTATAACTCTAAAAAGGCCATAGTCCTATCTAACAGTATGGAAACAAATACCTTGTTAACTTTAAATGCTTCCAAATCAGAAACATTGAAAAAGATGTGTGCGGAGAGAGGTGTTTCCTCTCAAGGCACGAAATTGGATATGATTCAAAGAATCGTGGCGTGGCAAGAAGCGCAGCTTGACGCTATAACTTCTGAGGACAGTGCGGAAGGAGGTGGGGCTGCTCTCACTGGTAGAACCGACGGTTCTGCCGCTGCACTGATCCACCGCGACCACGAGGACAGGGAGGATGAGATGTCTAATGTTTCCTCTGCCAGTGCTGATGGGGAGGCTATGCTTGAATTCAAGAAGCAAGAGCTGCGGTTTAGGCAGAAGGAGCTTGAATTCAGCATAGCCAAACTAAAAATCGAACAGGCAGAAAAACAGAAAGACAGGGATCACCAGTTGGAACTGGCCAAGCTTCAGGTTGCAAATGGGTCCAAGGGTCCTGGACATGGGTCTGGGGCCTCCTCTCATCCACGGTTTCTGAAAGATCTGCTCAGTGTGTATGAGGAAAGGAATGACATTATGGACTGGCTGAATGCGTTTCAGTATGCATGCGAAGTTCAACAAGTTGACAATGCTGATTAGATTGCCTGGTTACTCAGCAGACTGCCCCATTCTGGCTGTAGTGCCATTATGGAAATGTCGAAGGCTGAGCGAGCTGATTTCGCAATGTTAAAGCAAACTCTCATTTTAAAGTTTGGGAAGACTCCGGCCCAATATTTGAAACGATTCAGAGAGTATAAGAAAAAGGAAGGTGGTACTTGGGTATCTTATGCCACTGAATCCTTGAAAAACTTAACTGGCTGGGTCGAAGGTTATAAGGTTTCTACCTTCAAAGGCATGATAAATCTTGTCATGCTGGAACACATTTTTGCATCTTCTTCCCCGGAGCTTAAGCAGCATTTGGCCGATTCGAAGGAGATAGATCCTAAGAAGCTGGCCATTGCAGCAGACTTATGGGTGTCACATCGAGTGTCCCATAAGGACAAAACTCATCCTAGTAAGCAGGAGGAAGGGAAAAAGTCCAAAGATAAGGAGGGTGGAGAATCTGATAAATCTTCTTCTCAAAAGGGCCACAAAAAGAAAAATAAGGGTAAGACACAAGAGAACTCACAGGGTAGTGGAGGTCAGCCTCCGAAACAGAACTCTGGTTACAATAAGCCTCCCTTTGTAAACAGACCCAATGGATCTTGTTTTGCTTGTGGATCAACTGACCACGTGAAGGGGGATCCCCGGTGTAAGGTTAAACCTTTGGGGGTCCACTCCGCTAATCTGGCCTTCTCCTCCTACGAGGAAGAAGAGATTACAGGAGCATCCTTCTCCTCAGACTCATTTCCCAGCGGCACAGAAGCTGAAGTAGTTTTAGTTTCCCTGGGTTCCTGGGAGCCTAAAGTCGCAGAGGCTTATGCTAGGATTCCAGATAATACCAAGCACTACTTTAAAGACAGTGGGCCTCATTCCGACCCAGGCGGTAAATTACCGCCTGGGTCGTACCTTTACCACCATGGCGTAAACTATGTTTACGCCATGGTGGTTGGCGGACTTACCGCCCCATTCCGAGGTTGGCGGGGCGGTAAGTCCCCAATCCCCATTTACCCTTCCCCATTCCCATTTTTGCCCCATAGGGCATAATGGGAGTGGGGAAGGCGTTAATTATGCCACCGTAAATTACGGTGGCGTAATTAACAACAAGGTCCCTTAGCGCCATGGATTTTAACACCTGCTAAAAGCAGGTGTTAAATCCTCCATGGCGCTAAGGGACCTCGTACTCAGGCGGTAAGGGTCGGCGCTGTTTACGCCGCCGTAAAACCCTTACCGCCTGAGTCGTAATGAGGCCCAGTGTGCTGATCAATGGAGTAGATACTCCAGCTCTTAGGGATAGTGGGTGCAGTCGAACTGTAGTGGATTCTACCTTGGTAGACTCAGAGGAAGTTGCCAGAGCTACT
Source organism: Ambystoma mexicanum (assembly GCF_040938575.1). Lineage (NCBI taxonomy): Eukaryota > Metazoa > Chordata > Amphibia > Caudata > Ambystomatidae > Ambystoma > Ambystoma mexicanum. The sequence goes on from NC_090929.1 coordinate 1,589,560,661, forward strand.
CTGATGCCCACTAAGTTGGCTGACGGCCCACTCCGTATGTTCCCAGTAATACCTGTAAATCTTACTTTAAATGGTACAGCAGTCAGGATTCCAGTGAGCATTCAGAGAAACGTCCCGGGAAAGGTCTTGTTAGGTAATGATCTCAGAGCTTTAGGGCTCGTAGGAGACACTGCCGAAAGACCCTACACACGGTCTCAAGCACGGGCAGCATTGGCCAAGACCAATACGCCGCCCCAGCCGAAGGGGAAACCCAAGGCGAAAGGAGTCAACAAGTCAAGACGAGGGAAAGAGAATATTCCCCCCAGCTCGCCTACCACTGCGTTGGAGGAAGTTGGTCAATCGCCCGGGCCTGACGAGGAGGTGCCGATGCCTGAAGTATTTGACCCCAATGACCATCCTGAACTAAAAGACTTGTTAGTTGAAGGACGTCCTGATAGGGACGAATTCAGTAAAGGCCAACGTGAGTGCCCATCTCTGGGAGGCCTAAGGAGACAGGCCTGCTCCCAGCTTGAGGGTGAACCTCCTGGGACGCATAGGATTTATTGGGAAGGTGGACTCCTGTATAGTGAGCCCACAGAGTCTACAGAAGGAGACCATAGGAGGTTGGTGGTTCTCCTTGCTGTTAGGCCCTTCCTCCTGCAGTTGGCGCATGAAGTGCCCCTTGCTGGTCACCTTGGTATTAAGAGGACCAAGCAAAGGTTATCCATGCACTTCTACTGGCCCAAGATGGGGGTGCAAGTAGAAAGTCACTGCAGGAGTTGTGCCTCCTGCCAGTTATCTGGTAAGGTTGGCTCGACAATCCAAGCTCCGTTGGTACCGCTCCCAGTTGTGGGGGGTACCATTTGAAAGGGTAGGGATCGACATTGTTGGTCCCCTTGACCCGCAAACATCCTCGGGCAATAGGTTTATCCTGGTGCTGGTCGACCATGCAACCAGATATCCTGAGGCCATCCCATTGAAAACTGTAACTGTCAAGTCAGTTGCAAAAGCTTTGTTGGCATATTTACTAGGGTTGGCTTCTCTAAAGAAGTTGTGTTGGATCGTGGCAGCAACTTTATGTCGAAGTATATGCAGGCTATATGGAAAGAATGTGCGGTCACCTACAAGTTCTCTTCTGCATACCACCCCCAGACCAATGGTCTGGTGGAACATTTCAACAGAACGTTAAAAAGCATGATTAGGGCTCTGGAAGAGCCTCAGAGAAGAAAATGGGATCTTCTTTTACCATGCTTACTGTTTGCCTACCGAGAGGTACCACAGGAGGGTGTTGGCTTCAGCCCCTTCGAACTTCTGTTCGGTCATCCTGTAAGGGGACCCTTAGCCATAGTCAAAGAGGGATGGGAGATGCCCACTCCCCCTGTTACTACCAACGTAGTTGATTATGTGCTAGGGCTCAAAAAACGGATGGTACTTCTGATGGGCTTGGCTAGTGATAAATTGAAGGCAGGACAAGCGCTGGTTAAACATTGGTACGACCAGAAAGCTTCCCTCATCAACTTTACACCTGGTCAGCAAGTCCTGATCATGAATCCTACAAGGCCTCGAGCTTTACAGGACAAATGGTCAGGCCCTTACACAGTGGTGGAGCCCCTGGGTGAGGTTAACTATTTAGTAGACTTTGGAAGGCCTGGACAGGCTCCAAAAGTGTCGCAGCATTGCTACTGGCTTCAGATATTGAGGAAGAGGAGTCTGAACCTCTCTCTGAACCTCTCCCCGACCTGTTCCAAAGCGGTCCTTCAGATAGCTCCTTTGAGGGTGTCCGAGTGGCCCCTCATATGACTTCTGATCAGCAGGCTGAGGTGAAAAGTTTGCTTAGGCAGTTTTCCCCCCTGTTTTCACAGTCGCCTGGTTTGACACCTTGGTGCAAACATAACCTAGACACAGGAGACAGTGTACCTACCAAAAGTAGGGGATACAGGATGTCAGACAAAGTACGGTCTTATATTAAGACCGAGGTCAACAAGATGTTAGACCTTGGGGTGATTGAACCCTCTAGTAGTCCTTGGTCCAGCCCTGTGGTTTTGGTTCCAAAGGCAGGCACTTCTGAATTGAGGTTCTGCGTGGATTACAGGGCTCTGAATGCTGTCACCAAGACAGATGCACACCCCTTGCCTCGAACAGATGAGCTGGTGGATACTTTGGGTGCCTCCAAGTACCTCAGCACGTTTGACCTCACTGCTGGCTATTGGCAAATAGCTTTAGCAGAACATGCCAAGGAGAAGACAGCATTTTCTACTCCAGACGGCCTTTACCAATTCCGGGTAATGCCGTTCGGGTTGAAGAATGCACCTGCCACTTTCCAGAGGCTTGTGAATCATGTTTTGAATGGGTTGGACGAATTCTGTCTTGCATATCTGGACGATATAGCAGTTTTCAGTGCCACCTGGGAAGACCATGTGAAACACCTCGGGATTGTGCTCCAGGCTCTTCAGAAAGCACACTTGACCATACAGGCTAGTAAATGCCAGATTGGACAAGGCTCAGTGGTTTACCTTGGACATGAAGTAGGTGGAGGGAGGATACAGCCTCTTCCCAGTAAAGTACACGCAGTACAAGACTGGCCTACCCCCACTACACAAACCCTTCTTAGGACTCACGGGGTATTACCGCAATTTCGTGGCAGACTATGGCACCATAGCTGCCCCTCTGACTGCCCTCACAACTCCGAAGAAACCCAAGAAGGTAACTTGGACCGACGAGTGTGAGAAGGCCTTCAATGGCTTAAAAGACTCCTTGTGCCAGGCCCCTGTCCTCAGGGCCCCTGATTATCAAAGACCTTTTATCGTACAGACGGACGCCTCTGACACTGGGATAGGAGCTGTACTATCACAAGTAGATGAGAAGGGTAAGGAACACCCTATTGGTTTTATTAGTCGCCAGTTTAAGGACAGAGAGCTCAGATGGTCCACGGTAGAGAACAAATGTTTCTCTGTTGTGTGGGCCCTAAGGAAGCTGAGGCCCTACCTCTATGGGACCCACTTCACTGTGCAAACTGACCATAAGCCCTTAAAGTGGCTAATGAACATGAAGGGGGAGAATCCAAAGTTGCTAAGGTGGTCCATAAGTCTACAAGGCTTCGACTTCACTATTGAGCATAGGCCAGGTGTCCAACATAGCAATGCTGATGGGTTGTCCAGAATGTTTAACCGACCTGAACAAGAGACTCATCCAGGGGTGGATTAGTTCCCCCTGTCCATAGTCTGGGAGGGGCGAGTGTTAGGAAAGATTTCGTAATTGTAGGTAATTTTCCTTCCATGTGGCAACCCCTAAACTTTTTGCTGTTGTTTTTCACCTTGTTCTCGACTTTGCAAGAGAAGTGCAGCCTTCTGCCGCACTCCTCTGGGCTTTCGCTCCTTTCTTACGGGGAAACTGACATGCCCTTAAGACAGTCAGTACCGGGAAACGCTGTTTTCCGTAGTTTCTTTTATCATGTTGCGGCTTTCATGCAACATGACACAAGAGGGCACTGTAGGCTAAGTTAATGCTCTCTTGGGTCTCTAGCCTTCTACAGGCCCTAGATACTCGTTTAGGATTGTAACTGATCGGTGCAAGTGATTCACGGACGGGAATGGTGGCAGCGATCGTTTCTTGTGTTTTGAGCTCCTTTTGGCGTTCTAAGCGCGTTTCTCATGCTTAACCCAAAATGGTGGCCTGGCTCCCAAAATGGCCAGACCACGAGGCTCCTTTGTCCTGTCCGCTGACCGTCTTGCTCCCTTCACCTTCCCCAGGTCGAGCCGACCCGGGACCTTCCTTATCTGGGCATGTACTTTCCCGCGAAACACGGATGCTTTCGCGGGCTTCTACATGTCTTGTGTGTGCCTCCAGGATGTGGGCTGGGATGTCTGGTCCCAATACACATCCTGGGTGCCAGAGAGTCTAGGGAGGTGTGAATGCCTGGGACCACCGTGGTCCGTGATAGGTCCACGAATGGTGTGAGTGTTGATGAGCGGATCTCCCATTGGGTCCCCTCCGTTTTGGCACGAAGGGAACCGTGGATAAGAGGGGGCTGGAAACACCACTACCATGTCGATTTCCTGAGTTCTCACGAACGAAGGAATACAGGAGCCAAGTATCCTGCAACCAAGAGGCTGAACCGAGGAATCGCTGGTGACCCGCTGAAGGACTGCTCCTCTGCACTGCTGTCGCCTTGTGAAACCCTTTTCACCTTTGATCGAACCAGAAGGCCTGTACTGGTACTTCGACCCTTGGAATAGCGGGAACTGCTATTCTCGGCATCTTCACCATCTCCTGCTAGTAAGCCTTCGGAAGCGTCTCTGGGCCATCCAGCAGACTGACCAGCCTACACAGGAGTCTTGCTCTGTAACCGCCGTCAGGTTGTGTAGTATTTCGAGTCCTTGTCACTCTCACACGATTCGTACACTTGGCGTTCCCAGGTCTGAAGTGAGTAGTGTACATTTGGCTCAGATACACACGGCCGCTCCGTTGCCCTGCTGTGGTAACAAACTGTGCGGGTTCCTTCATTTGGGACGTCTTTTACTCAGCTCTGCTGCTGCAGACTCAACATGACGACGAGACGTCCCCTGCTCTTCTGAACCTGCCAGCGACTGAAACTGACGCGGAGAAGCCTGGGTCTGCTTGCATCGGGGACCGGTGAGTAGCATAGCTAGGAACTGGTCGCCCTCCTGCAGGAGCCCATAGCTTTTCCCCGCTGTGTCAAAACAGCACACCTTTCCGTACTCGCGCTCTGCTTCTGCCCACAGTGGAGGCTGTGCTTGAGTTGCGGAACATGTTCTTCTTCATTTGTGCACTAAACTGAACTGCCTGATTTCCCTCGAAGAGACTCCCCTTTTGCCCATTGGCACCAGCGTGTGCAGGTACTTTTGAGCACAAGGCTCCACTCTTCGTAGGGCTCGGACTTCCTTTTAGTTAGGTGCCTATGAAGGCGGACTGGGTCTAAGCATTATTTCGCACTGCCTGTTTTCCTTCCCTTTTAGGTGGACTACACATTTCGTGCATCTAAAAATTGCTTACTCATAGAGTTCCCTGGTGTACTCCGATTAAAGTGGAGTGTCCATTGTGGGTGACGGCGCTGCGAGGGTGTAAATACACGCGGAATACATGGAATTACAATTAAGCAAAGTAAACATTGGCTCGTGGTAGCGTCCCCAGCCCTCGTGTACTCACCTAGTGCTTTCGTGAGCCGTCTCGTAAGCAGGTGAGTCCTTGCGAGCTCCTCCGTAAAAATCTCAATAGTACCCGCGGCGTCAATGCGTGTGCTAAAACTAACACACGGCCGCTCGGCATGCTGGTACAATTAACACACAGCCGCTCGGCATTCTGGGATGCGAAGTCCGGCTGTGCAAAGAATGGACACATGGCCACTCGGCAATGTGGGATATGCCGGATTGCGTGAATATTCTCCAGATGATGTTGACTTACCTGATCTCTTTAGAAACGGTCTCTCTCAACATATAGTTAGAGAAATTCAACCGCAAAAGGACACATAACCGCTAGGCATTGTGGGATATGCAGTCCACAAAAAGTGGAATTCCGTAAAATGCTTTCCAAGGATGTTTACTTACCTCATCTTTTTAATGTGATCTCTCTGTGTATGTTATTAAAAATTCGACCGCAGATAAGTGAGATAGATTCCTTACCCATGGGTATAGATTAATATGATCCCATCCAGCCTAGCGTAGCCCAGTGGCTGGTGTGTCCTTGGAATGCTGAAGTTTATGTGCTGTTAAGGGCATTCCATTCTATCGAAATGTTCAATCCGTGCAGAACCGTGTCCAAAGAATAGATCCATTTCTGTTCGAGGCGGTGTAGGGCACTAGCCATATCTCCACCTCTTGTCTTGGTGCACAAGGTTTGAAGTACAAACCATTTTATGTCTGTGTCTTTATGATGGTGTCTATCAAAATGTTCAACCAGAGATTTGTCAGGCGTATGATTCCTGATGCAAGAACAATGTTCTCCAATTCGTATCTTCACCTCTCTGGTGGTTTTCCCTACGTATAGTAGCTGACACTGGCATATTGGAAACTATGTTTCGTCTCAGTAAAAGGGCAAACACTACAATTCCCACACTTGTAGTGTCCAGTGATGGGTGGGAGTCCCCATTGGTTCAAAATTGAACTTTCTTTAGGTTTCTCATAATAGGTGTGTACCAGTTTTTGTCGCAAGTTACAATTTCGTTTAAATGCGAACATTGGTTTTTTAGATAGTGTGCTTTGTAGTGTTTGCCCTTTTACTGAGACGAAACATAGTTTCCAATATGGGACAAAAACATGGTTGATGAAGAACCACGCCAACTGCCGCACAAAAAATGCAATTTACGTTATATTATGCCCGTGTCAGCTACTATACGTAGGGAAAACCACCAGAGAGGTGAAGATACGAATTGGAGAACATCGTTCTTGCATCAGGAATCAATCTTTTTCGAATTCTCAGTTTAATAATAGCGAGATACATGGTGATGTAAACAGGACTATTTAGACGTGTGGGTCCCGTGTTATTTGTTTCTACCCTGCAGGCGTTCATACCACGCTCCTGCTTGAATTGACAGCTCTTATCCTATTGAGCCAGTACACCAGGGAACCCTAGAAGTAAGCAATCTTCTCTCTCTATTGAGTGTCCAGTTTAATATTAGCAAATTGTACGGTGTTTCAAATGGGATTACATAGACTCGGGGGTCCTTGTGATTTGTTTCCCCTCTGCAGGCGTCCTAATCAGGTTCCGCATCATGTTCCTGCTTGAATTCACAGCTCACCATCCTTACGGAGCTAGTGACCATTCCTATCGAGTGAGTACCGACCCACTAATGTTGATTACAATAGTCCGCGATACTTCCATATCAATCTCATAAGTATACATGTCCTCTCATTTTGCAGGACACACGACGTGAAGCTCAGTAATTGAGAACTTTCACGACGGGATTTATTCCACTCCATTGGTCCGCCAGCCACTGAAAAGATTCAGAGGAGGTGAGCCGGTGCTTCACAGCTTTATTAGTCAAGCTGTCGACTCAGTAAAAGGTTTTTTTATGAAACAGAGATGACATCTTCATGTATTTTTCTCACTATTTTATAGACCCAAGGCTTCCTTGCCTCACACCCCATTTCCTTTTGAGACAACGCGGAACTGGCGATTGTTCTCTTGTCCTGAAGAAGGTTGAACACAATATACGAGGGAATCAATGGCCCACGCTGAGAACTCAACCGAAACATGTCGACAAACAGTTTTCCCACCCCCTGAATGTTGACAGAGGGGCACATTGTAAATTTATCAAGTGTTGAAGTAACAAATGCCTAAACTGTCATTGTGATATGAACAAGATATCATTTTCTATCGTTTGTGAACATGATGAATGCATGAAGAAGTTGTGAATGAAGTATGTATGGAGGGATGTGTTGTTTTGGTTTATGGAGCCATATTTTACATGAATAGAATTGTCATTGTGCAATTTAGTGTGTGTTTTTTGTAAAATAAACAGTCAATAATTACAATTGAAATAGTAATCAGATGTTATCTTTGGTCTGGTTGGTCCAATCTCTCCTATTTTAATTTTAAATTGCCTGAAGGACCACAGACAAAAAGCAGGCACCCTTTATATTTTTTTTCTTGTCCAGAGGTTACCCTGTTCCAAGTAATTAGGTTGGCCTTCTGAGTTCAGAAATTCGTCTTAACACTCGTCGCGCCTTGAAACACTTGTGTATAGGCGCGTTACAAATGCCATATCATAACATATCATACAATATCATATCATATCATAAATCAATTCTTGCTCCCTCCCTGGGCTGGCTGACAGGTGACATGCAACAGAAGGCCACCACATGATGCCAGGAGGTGGAGTTATCCCATCTGCATCAGGAGATAAGGAGACCCAGGGTCCAGCCATTAACTTTGAAAGAAAGTGATTTTTTAAATTGTTTTATTTCAGGCTGAACAAACAAAGAAATAGATGGCTGGACCTGCATCCAAGTGGAGAAAAGAAATGTGATGTGCAATTGAAGTTAACATTATGATTATGACTTGAGCTCACAATAGGTACTATGTGGAAATCATATGTGTTGATTATCTCAGGAACCATAATACTCACAAAAATGATTCAAAACATTTTGAAAATCTTAGGAAAATACCTATCCAATGATATAACTCTCATACAAATTTGACCTCAGGAACTAAAGTCATAAGCTGAAATGTGATGATAGCTTCCCAGAAGATTTCATAGAGTGGAGATTCGGGGAGATGGTAGCTTATTGGATTAGATACCTGTATATAAAATCTTGCGACACTGACTTTTGACCTGTTTGGGTAAATTATAGAAATCTGTCATTAGAACCTGCAGCCTTGTTCCGAAATGGGACACAGTGCATTGTGGATGGCTTGATTAAACCAATTCGAAAATATATAGCTTGTGATGATTATCAATAAATTGAGGAACAATGTCATGCTGATGGTTTTAAGTTCACAACCAACATTGATCAGAAATGCATTTCAAGGGGGTGGAGTCATAAACTCCAAAGAATGGAGCCTAGCAACTAAAGGAACCAATCGGAGAAAAGTGGAGGACAGTAGATGTTCAATCCAAATCAGGAGCCAATAAACTGGCACCTGATTACTTAGATGTTTTTGGGTGTGATTAGAGGTTTAAAAGGAGACACACGATGGGAACAGGGGGTCTATTGGCAAAATGAGGATAGTCTGTCCAGAATGCAGAGCTGACAAAAAGGGGGATCTGTCTGAAATTATTTGAGTGGGAACTGCTGAAAAATTCCTGGGGAAACCACAATGCCTGGGAGACAGAAGGATCAAGAGGAAAACAAAGAAAAGAGACCGAGGCTGAGTATCCATAACTATGAGAGGAAAATTGAGACACATATAGGGATTAATGTTGTAGTCTGACCAGGTGCCTGTCCTTCACCAGGAGATGATCCAGGAGGATTGATGTATTTTCCTGAGCACAAAACCCAGAGATGTTCAATGTAAGTAAACCTGCCCAACAGACCAAAGTATGTTGGGGATCTGTTTGAATGAATACCTGGGTGGCACACAGAAGTAGATCCCCAGGCTTTCTAAGTAATTATTTAATTAATTTCCATATAGACTAATGACATGGAACATTTTGTGGAAGTTCGAAATCTACAGCATAATTCCCAGTGTGAATAAAGGTATAGTCATATAAAGTAATTTTGGAGCACTTGTATCCTTTTTACCAACCTCAAAATTCCCTAACGGGGGCATTGCATAGTCCTCGACAACATCAACACTTCTTTACCAATTACGCTGATGACACTCAGCTGGTAATTGAACTAAATGGAGACCATCAAAAGGACAACAAAAAGCTAAGCCTAGTTTACAACGAGGTAGAGCAATGGATGGACCAAAATTGGATGTGCCTAAACGGCAACAAAACAGAGCTTATGGTCTTTGGCTCCAATCTTGTCAGATCTACGCTCGATCCTGCATACAACACCTTCACCATCAAAAAAACCCAAATGAAGGTCCTAAACAAGGTTAAAACCTTGGGGATGAAGCTAGAAGCATCCCTGGGATCAGATGCCCAAACCCTTTACATTAAAAAAACATGCTCATACCACCTGCGCCTACTAAAAGCCATAAGACCCTACTTATCTGAGGAAAATAGTGCCACGGTCGCAAAAGAGCTACCTTCTTATCTCGCCTAGACTATTGCAATGCCCTAATTCTAGGATCTAATAAAAACTGCTACCACAGCTAACAAGTTCTGCAAAACAATGTAGTGAGAATCATTAAGCAAAACACCAGGAATCAGCACATCAGTGAAGCCAGAAAGGAACTTCACTGGCTAAAAATTGAAGAGAGAGTCCAATTTAAATCCCTCACGCTCACGCCTAGATGTATTTTTGGCAAAGCCGCTGCATACCTGAAAACTAAAATCATTCCATACAAACCTACGAGAGAGCTAAGGTCAGCCGAACAAGGTCTGATAGTGGTAGCTCCCTTCAGACTTAAAAAGGGGGCAGGTAAATCCTTCCCTATAACCGCAGCAGGCCTTTGGAACAAGCCTCGGGCCAGTTAAGGATGGAAGCCAATTAACAACGCTTTCGCAAACAACTGAAATCTCACATCTTCAAGTAATACATATACTACAACCTACCTACCTGTTGGTAAAGGAAAAAGTTTTCAATATTACATGGCCGCATGTAGTTATGGTTAAGTTGGTGTTTCCATAGGAAGAGCACTTTTTGGGCGGCTTATAACTTCGCTCCCCCTGGACGAATCCTCACCAAACTTTGCAAAAACAGTATATGGCCCACTCTGAATATTTATGAAAAGTTGGTGAGGATTCGTCCAGGGGGGGAAAAGTTATAGAGGGGGTACCAAAACTTTTTTTTTTCCCATAGACTGAATGGGAAAAAACTGTGCGCACGGCTACAGCCCGAACCGCTTGACGGATTTACACCAAATTTGAGGCAGGAGCTTTGAGGCAGGAGCGGCGGCCTGGTGCCGAAAGCGTGCTTTTGCAAATTTGGTGTAAATCCGTCCAGTAGTTTTTTTAAAAATGACCAAAATGTAAGGCAAAAAAATTAGTGATATCTGTGTTCGCTTCGCAGACGGACTTCCCTGTTCGCTCCGCGGACAGCACCCCGATTGGCCCATGGCCTTGCGTCATGTCCGCGTACATGTGACGTGTTCGCTGATTGGACGGCGAGAGGCGTGGAGCGCGTCAGTTTTTCTGTGGCGCCCGCCATCTTGTATTCGCCGTCGACCACGTACAGCGCGGTGAAACGTGGATAAAAAATTGTATTTAGTGCCCTGTGTTGGTGTGTAAGAGTGTTTGGGGAGGGTGGGGGAGTATGAGATAGGTTCAATGTTTTGTTTTTTTATGTGCTAGACGTTTTTGTTACGTTCGATTCGTCCGCGGAGAACACGGCTGTTCTGACATTTTGTAAATAAACTAAATGGTGGGGTGTTTAGAGGACGGAGTATGTGTCATTTTTGTTCGCATGGAAGGTAAAAATGAGCTATGAACACTCGCGTTGTACTTAATTGTTCGTAAATACACAAACTGGGGGTGTCCTCAGGACGCTGTCCATATTGTAATCTGTCTAGTTGAACGTGTTCTAAGAACACTCGCGGTGTCCCAAAATGGTTGCAATTACACAAAATGGGGGTGTTCTGAGAACGTTGTTTGTATTGTTCGTTGTCAGGGTGAAAGTGTTTTAAAACCACTCCTTTTCTCCGCTAATAGTACAATTTCCTATGGGCATCAACCGATTTTTTGTCCACTAAAGAAACGATAAATCCGGCTGGTGTGCGCCGACATTATGTGATAATCCTATGACTGGCGCTATTGACCTGGCTGACTTGCTTTTGCGACACTAAATCATATCTCCCGCCCCTAAGCCTGATATTATCAAAGCATTCATATTCCCCGCCTCTCTCGTAACGTTACAGGGTGCGTCATCAAACGCGCCCAGTCCTCTCCAGTCCTAAGTGACTTTACACAGAACCCGGAAGACAACACATATTATGTCACAACAAAGCACGCCACAATTCGGAATATGAAACAGTGATTTAAAAGCAAACAGCAAGATTGTAAATTTTGTAAAGTACATTTATTTGACATAAAATGTTTAGAGAATATTCAGCAATTTGCATTTGTCTTTGTTGTCGATCCGCAAAAGTTCATGTTGAGGCACGCGATGTTCCTTTGCGGTACAGAGGGTGTTAGATCAGCTTACAACTCAGTGCGCCACAATTCGGAATATGAAACTGTGGTTTAAAAGTAAACAGCAGGATTGTACATTTGGTAAAGTACATTTATTTCACATGAAATGTTTACTGAATATTCAGTGATTTGCTATTGTCTCTGTTGTCGATCAGCAAAAATTTATTTGGAGCCACGCGTTGTTCCTTTACGGTAGGTAGGCTGTTGGTTTATGATAAAAGCAGTAAATGGTCGCTCTGATAATCGGAAGGTTGCTCCAAAAACGAGCCATTAGACCACCCTATTGGTTGGTATGTTGTTTGTAACCGCTGGTACTGCGTAAGGGCATATTGGTCCTTGGCGATTGTCCCATAAAATGGTGACGGTCATGAAGTTGCATATTTGGACCTGCACCTGCAATTGAAAACCCCATCCGCTATTGCAATGCACAGGGAATTGTACAAGTTTGTGAGGATTTGGCCACTGAACAGTCCACATGTGGTAGTTTTGCACTATGGTGCTTTCCATTTGGGCAACGTCAGTGCCCCTACTTTGTTGGCTGATTTGGAACGCTTGGTTCAAGCCGTAATGAAGATCCTTCCAAATGCAAAGTAATTTTTTCTGGATTATTACCTAGGGCAATATGGGACAATAGTTCAGTTTTTTTGTCCTCAGCAAAACATTGCTAGGTGTGTCATCAACCGAGGCATGTGTGCCTTCATGTTTAGAGCTGGTATGTTCTTCTGTAACAATGAGAATATTGATGCCAGTAATGCCGTTAATTTTAAAGAAGATGGCATTTCTTTATCTTTTACGGGAAATGCCTTTCTATTTTGGAATGTAAGGGTTGCTTTGGAGAAGGTTATGTAAAGATTTTAGCAGTAAAGTAAGAAAAAAACAAGAAAAAAAAATACAAAATAACAGGTGTCTGTCAAGCATCTGTAAACAAACAAAAAAAAAAAGTCTTTTTTCAGAGCCAACTTCAAAGCGGAAATGGGGCACAATATTTAAATTTACATTCACCATGCTCAGATTTTCGATGTGTCCGCGGACATGGCGGTAGTCAGCGGACATGAAAATCACTACGAGGGGGTTAGTATGTTCTATGTTACATGTATATGAAGTCAGGGATATTATGGTTAAGTTGCGCTACTAAAAACCTATGAAATTCAGTGAAAAAACTTTGGTAAAGGGACGTTATGGTTAAGTTGCGCTACTAAAAAGCTATGAAATTCAGTAAAAAAACTTTGTTAAAAGGACGTTATGGTTAAGTTGCTCTACTAAAAACCTATGAAATTCAGTGAAAAAACTTTGTTAAAGGGACGTTATGGTTCAAAGTAAAACCGAAAAACCCCTGAAATTCGGCAGTTATGGTAAGATAAGCAACCATAACTCGCGCCGCTACCGTTCACTGCTAACACTAACACCCAGGACATCAAAGATGGCATCACAAATGTCATTGATGACATCACTGATGACATCACATGTGCATTTACCTTTCATGAAAAGTCTGTACAAGGGATTCTTAGTGTAATGTTAATAAAAAAAGTGTCAAAGATTATTGGAATAAATATCAAGTGCTAATCAGTGCATTAAGCTATGCATTGATATAAATAGCATTCTATTATTAACTTCAATCCAGTATACTAAGGTACTCATGTAGAAACATAGGCATTGTGTGTAGCATACATGATGGAGGTGCAATATTCATAAGCTTGCCATGTTGAATATTGAAATGATAACTGTTTTCATATTAGAGTTTTGCGTACAGTGAAACTTGTGATAAGTAGGTAATAAAACCCACTTACTACATAATTGCATCATTATACACAAATCACAAAGAGACAACACCACATACAAATATGAATATATACAAGGGAATTGAAGTAGGAAAAAGAAACAGCAATAGTAGCAGAAAGTGTTCATAACTTAACTGATTACCTTTATGGAGAGAAATGATTGCTCTGTTTCAAAGCTGTTACTTACCCTATCTATATATATCACATGATGTGCCTGGACCCTAAGGAAAATAGTGTGAGTACAACATATAAAATATGAGCATATACAGGGAAAGTACAGTAATAAAAAACATCAAAAGTATCAGAAAGTGCTGATAAATCTACTGATAATTTTAATGCACAAAAAGGATTGCTGTCTTTCAAGGTTGTGACTTCTCCTATGTATAAGTTTCATATGATATGACTGGACCATAAGGGAATTATTTTAAGAACATACTTGAAGGATAAGTCTACGAATTTAGTCATTTACAATTTTTAGTTCCTGACTGTTACTGAAGAAAATCATGTGGCCTAGATATGTCAGGAAAGGAAAAAAAGGGAGAGCCAGCCACGTGATGTCATCAGTGATGTCATCAATGACATTTGTGATGTCATCTTTGATGTCCTGGGTGTTAGTGTTAGCAGTGCACGGTGGCGGCGCGAGTTATGGTTGCTGATCTTACCATAACCGAATTTCAGGGGTTTTTCGGTTTTACTTGGAACCATAACGTCCCTTTAACAAAGTTTTTTCACTGAATTTCATAGGTTTTTAGTAGCGCAACTTAACCATAATATCCCTGACTTCATATACATGTAACATAGAACATACTAACCACCTCGTAGTGATTTTCATGCCCGCGGACTACCGCCATGTCCGCGGACACATCGAAAATCTGAGCGTGGTGAATGTAAATTTAAATATTGTGCCCCATTTCCCCTTTGAAGTTGGCTCTGAAAAGAGCCGTTTTTATTTTTTTACAGATGCTTGACAGACAGACACTTGTTATTTTGTATTTTTTTTCTTGTTTTTTTTCTTACTTTACTCCTAAAATCTTTACATAACCTTCTCCAAAGCAACCCTTACAATCCAAAATAGAAAGGCATTTCCCGTAAAAGATAAAGAAATGCCATCTTCTTTAAAATTAAAAGCATTACTGGCATCAATATTCTCATTGTTACAGAAGAACAAACCAGCTCTAAGCATGAAGGCACACATGCCTCGGTTGATGACACACCTAGCAATGTTTTGCTGAGGACAAAAAACTGAACTATTGTCCCATATTGCCCTAGGTAGTAATCCAGAAAAAAATACTTTCGCATTTGGAAGGATCTTCATTACGGCTTGAACCAAGCGTTCCATATCAGCCAACATATCAGCCAACAAAGTAGGGGCACTGACGTTGCCCAAATGGAAAGCACCATAGTGCAAAACTACCACATGCGGACTGTTCATCGTGGCCATATCCTCACAAACTTGTACAATTCCCTGTGCATTCCAATCAGGCACAGTGCTCCACACCACCTCCACTCCTTTCACATCAACGTTCTTTGCAACATGCCTGCATTCAGCATACTGCTGTAAACCATGCACAAACATATCTCCGAGCACCAACACCCTGACTTTCTCCACTTCTGCCATCTTCACCACACACAGTCTCTTTCAACACAAATCCACAACCTCGACATCTGATTGGCTGATCCGTACAGTCTTCTTTCCATGTTGGATTTCCTGGAAAAACCCAGATGTAGCACGCCCTGTCCACGAACAGCCGCGGTGTCCGCGGACGGCGTCCACTTTACTCTCTGTGCCATTCCCTCATTGCATACAGCTAAGCAATCACACAATATGAATAACGTCCTCAGAACACCCCCATTTTGTGAATTTTCGAACATTTCAGGACAATTATCATTTAATTATTCAACATATTAACATTACAAATATTATACTTTCATCTTGTACTCTGCACACAATGCTATGTTTCTCCATTAGTAGCTCAGTATACTAGATAGAATCCCATAATACAATGCTATTTATATCAATGCATCGTTCAAAGCACTAATAACGGTATGATATTTATTGCAATATCCTTTACACTTTTTTCGCAACATTATAATAAAAATCCCTAGTACACAAATTCCATGAAAAGAACATACACATGTGATGTCATCAGTGATTTCATAAATGACATTTGCGATGTCATCTTTGATGTCCTGGGTGTTAGTCTTAGCAGTGCACGGTGGTGGCGTGAGTTATTTTTCATAGCTTACCATAACTTGCGATTTTCAGGGGTCTTTCGGCTGTACTTAGAACCATAACGTCCCTTAAACAAACTTTTTTTAATATCACGCAAAAAATATACAAACATGGCGTGCAAAAACCAACTTCTCACAGATGGCTTTACACAGAATGTTGCAAAGTAAGAATTTATGCTCGTTCACAGTGAAGGTCAACTGCTTCCATTTTTTTCTCGGGCCCCAGAGAGGCTCACGAAGCGGACTATAAGGTTGTATTGTGTTTTGACCTTGACAGACAGAGATTGTGATGAAAGACTTCTCTTGAAGGAGTGTTGCTAAAACGTAAGAGAAGATAAGGATGAAATTTATGAAACGAAACCACTTTTATATATTATATCACTATGCGAAAGATTGTTGGCACACGCAGAGTCGTATTTTGGGACTGCACCACTCGTAGACAATGGAAATTGCAATTGTACTGTAACTAACCCTTTAAATTATTTTATACCAAATATAATTACAATAGTGTAGCATTAAAGACCGCTCAAGTTGAACTTGTTCGTTGAAAGTGGCATAATGTTTTCTACCATGCACTATCACTGTCGAATTGATCCCCTGTTGTTTAGAGGGCTCTGAAAAAGGCAGACGACACAGGGTGGGTTCATATAAATGATTTAACCGGTCTGATCCCCTGTTGTTTAGAGGGCTCTGAAAAAGGCAGACGACACAGGGTGGGTTAATATAAATAATGTAACCGGTCTATAGGCGGTCAAGCGCTCTACTCGCTGTGCCACTACACTGTAGCCTGTCAAGTGGCACAGCGAGTACAACGCTTGCTTTGACATCTGTGCACAGCTTGCTAACGCAAGTTTGAATGCTGGCAAGGCCAAACTCAGCCTTTCATCCTTCCGTGGTCGATAAATGAGCACCACACACCGTGGTTAAAAATAAGCACCGCTTAGATACCTCACGGTTCTTAGCGCTATATGAATGGGAAAATATTATTATTTTATTATTAACATACTCCATTGTACTATCTTCGATAGCAAATATTTTCACGCCCTAATAAATAAAATGATGATTTTTAATGAAGATCGGCTGGTGAGACTAATTTATGTTTTTTAAAACAGGTATGTGGCCCCATTTTGCCTATGTCACGATTTACAGACTCCAGCGGATGGGGTCTTCAACTGCCAGGTGCAGGTCCAAATATGCAACTTCATGACCCTCACCATTTTATGGGACAATCGCCAAGGACCAATATGCCCTTACGCAGTACTAGCGGCTACAAACAACATACCAACCAATAGGGTGGTCTAATGGCTCGTTTTTGGAGCAACCTTCCGATTATCAGAGCGACCATTTACTGCTTTTATCATAAACCAACAGCCTATCTACCGCAAAGGAACAATGCGTGGCTCCAAATAAACTTTTGCTGATCGACAGCAGAGACAATAGCAAATCGCTGAATATTCACTAAACATTTCATGTGAAATAAATGTACTTTATCAAATGTACAATCCTGCTGTTTACTTTTAAACCACAGTTTCATATTCCGAATTGTGGCGCACTGAGTTGTAAGCTGATCTAAAACCCTCTGTACCGCAAAGGAACATCGCGTGCCTCAACATGAACTTTTGCGGATCGACAACAAAGACAAATGCAAATTGCTGAATATTCTCTAAACATTTGATGTCAAATAAATGTACTTCACAAAATTTACAATCTTGCTGTATGCTTTAAAATCACTGTTTCATATTCCGAATTGTGGCGCGCTGTGTTGTGAAATAATATGTGTTGTCTTCAAGGTTCTGTGTAAAGTCACTTAGGACTGGAGAGGACTGGGCGCGTTTGATGACGCACCCTGTAACGTCACGGAGAGATGCGGGGAATATGAATGCTTTGATAATATCAGGCTTAGGGGCGGGAGATATGATTTAGTGTCGCAAAAGCAAGTCAGCCAGGTCAATAGCGCCAGTCATAGGATTATCACATAATGTCGGCGCACACCAGCCGGATTTATCGTTTCTTTAGTGGACAAAAAGTTGGTTGACGCCCATAGGAAATTGTACTATTAGCGAACAAAAGGAGTGGTCTTAAAACACTTTCACCCTGACAACGAACAATACAAACAACGTTCTCAGAACACCCCCATTTTGTGTAATTGCAACCATTTCGGGACACCGCAAGTGTTCTTAGAACACATTCAACTAGACAGATTACAATACGGACAGCGTCCTGAGGACACCCCCAGTTTGTGTATTTACGAACAATTAAGTACACCGCGAGTGTTCATAGCTCATTTTTACCTTCCTTGCGAACAAAAATGACACATACTCCGTCCTCTAAACACCCCACCATTTAGTTTATTTACAAAATGTCAGAAAAGCCATGTTCTCCGCGGACAAATCAAACGCAACAAAAACGTCTAGCAGATAAAAAAACAAAACATTGAACCTATCTCATACTCCCCCACCCTCCCCAAACACTCTTACACACCAACACAGGGCACTAAATACAATTTTTTATCCATGTTTCACTGCGCTGTACGCGGTCGATGGCAAATACAAGATGGCGGGCGCCACAGAAAATCTGACGCGCTCCACGCCCCTCGCCGTCCAATCAGCGAACACGTCACATGTCCGCGGACATGGCGCAAGGCCATGGGCCAATCGGGGTGCTGTCCGCAGAGCGAACAGGGAAGTCCGTCCGCGAAGCGAACACAGATATCACTAATGTTTTTGCCTTACATTTTGGTCATTTTTAAAAAGCTACTGGACGGATTTACACCAAATTTGCAAAAGCATGCTTTCGGGACCAGGCCGCAGCTCCTGCATCAAATTTGGTGTAAATCCGTCCAGCGGTTCGGGCTGCAGCCGTGCGCAAAGTTTTTTCCCATTCAGTCTATGGGAAAAAAAAGTTTTGGGACCCCCCCTATAACTTTCCCCCCCCCTGGACGAATCCTCACCAACCTTTGGAAAAATATTCAGAGTGGGCCATATACTTTTTTTGCAAAGTTTGGTGAGGATTCGTCCAGGGGGAGCGAAGTTATAAGCCGCCCAAAAAGTGCTCTTCCTATGGAACACCAACTTAACCATAACTACATGGCCGCTACTGCGGCCATGTAATATATATATATATATATATATATATATATATATATATATATATATATATATATATATATATATATATCAAATAAGTGTTTGGTTCTTAAAGGTTGGTTGGAGATCAAAATAGAGAGTGCTGCGCATGTTGCATTTCTTTTTACCAACCAAAAAGTGTTGCATGTTAGTTAAATCAACCCCCCTGCAAACATATTGACAAGTGTATGGTCCTGTGTTGTTTCAAGGTGCTGCATTGTTATTTACATTAGGGGATTTTGTGAGCAACCAAAAGTATTACAAGTGAAGAAATTCCTGAATGGGCCCAATGGGGAATGGGGACTTACCGTTCCGCCAAACCCTTGATCTGGCACTAATAGCGCTGGGTGGTTTGGCGGTACGACTAATAGCCCCGGTGGTAATAGCGCCGGGGTTAGCGCCCAACTCGTGATGGGGCCCAATATATGGACTGGGCTTGTATTAGATCTTTATTTTCAGGTTGCCCGGGTGGAGTGATCCTCATACAGAACTGTGCCTAGTGGTAGGGGCGCAGTATTCTGCCTATTGTTTTAACCATCCTGATTTCCTCCTATGTCTATTGTTGGTTCACATTATTAACTGATTTGTATGACATTTGAACTGAGTACAGTTGATGCATTTTAATGGCGTCAAAGAGTAATTGTGGTACCACATAGAAACTGTATATATTTACCATTTTAGATTAACTTGAGCACAAAGTGTGTTATTGTGATTGTGTACATAGCTTGAGCCTATTTGTATAAAGAACTGTGTTATCACTAACATAGTGTGTGGACATTCCTTTGTGGGTGCGTGGGGACTACATTCTACTTACGAACCAACCTGCATCACTTCCTAGGAGCTTAAGCCTTGACTGCTCGTCTACGCTACCAAATAGAGAATCTTGGCTGGGATGCTCTGTGCCTGTACTCTGCCATATAGAGAGCAGGAGTACAGAAAACCCCCCTCCAGTCTCTACACTGACCACTTAGAGCTGTGCTGTTGGTGTTGTTTTGCTAGAGCATCCTTATGCTTTCAGGTTAGCATGGAGCTTCTCAGACAAGGCAGTTTGAACACAAAAAAGGAAACATAATTTAAAAAAAAGATATTTACAGCAACAATCATGATTCAAACCGGTTGATGGACTGCTTTGGGTGCAGGATATACCTCATAGAAGCTATATTTATAAATGTGCTTACCTGTAATAGAAATGGGTATTAAACATATTTAGGGAAATCCTAAAGATATATAAATTATTTGCTAATGCAATAGTGTCTTTAAAACACAATAGTGTATTTAAAACATAAAAGGAGAACATTTAAAGGAAAGGTGCCATCACAATCGTGTCCTTAAAGCGGCACGTGGCTTTCCTGTATAATGTTATATAGTAGTACATCTTGAAGGTGCTATCAATCCTATTTCCTTTCACACCTTAATGAAAATAAGATGCAGGGACCTAAAACAGTATATGATCTTGTAAAGCAATGTTTTAAAACTGTGCTCTGGTCATCCTAGCCTGTACACGTTCTCCTGTTCACATAGTGAAGCTCTTATCCTCCTGTAAGAAGCCCCTTAGCGTCCATTAGGATTCCTCTTAGGTTCACCATGTAAGGAACATAGTGGCCTTTGGTCCTTTATGGAGTTCCCAGTTGACTAGTGACACATCGTGTCTGCTGGTTCCAGTTGCTTTTCCAACATTTTAACATGTTCATGCTTCTATAGTGGAAATTCCATAATATTTTAGTTGTCTTATTAAGGTTGAATAATCTTGTCACATGCATGCATACATCCCGTTCCAATTTGTAGGTGCTTATCCAGTCCTGTTTTTTTTCTTTGTATTCCTGGACTTGTAGTCTGAGTTTTATAATGGGAAAATTGGAATTGCAAGTCCCAGAATGCAAAGAAAAACAAAGAGGACTGGATAAGCACCTACATATTGGAATGGGTCATGTTGGCAAGTATGCACTTTTTTACTTTGGCTATTAAGTGGCACTTTAGTGCTAACTTAAAGTGCAAACTATTACATTGGAGTACATCTAGCAGGCAGATGGGATGAGAGGAAGGACACACAGCATGTTGGGTTTGTTTGGTTATTTACCCACCCAATGACTACCCATAGCCATGCTCATCTCTATAGACCTGCCCACCCTCTATCTGCCCCCCAGACACTGAAAGGACATGTGACCAGCCCCTCCCCATACAAAGCATGTGCTCCTGTGATCGCTTTGAGCTGACTCTGTCAAGCAGTAACATCAAGCATTGGCCTGGAATGTTACTTCTAACTAGTCATAATGGCCTAATTGCTGCTGTAAATGTGTTACTGGTGTGATGCAAATATCCCAACCAAGTGTGCTTTCAGGAAATTGATTTATATATGCTCCTGCAAGAAAGGTAGGTTAAAAACAAGCCTTGACAAAGGCAACAGTTTTGGGTTGTGTATAGGTATTAGGCATGCATTGACCATGCACTTCTATCATATGCCCAGTTAAACACAGCACTGTCCAGCTGTTGCCACCATATGCCCCGGTAGTAGCACTATAGCAGTGTCTGTTAAATGCCTAACCCACTGTCCACACACAAGTTAACACACTTTTCAGCTGTAGACATACTGTATAATATGGTCCAAACCCCCACACACTGAAACTTGATGCAGTACATACCAGTCGAAACTCACATGCATCAACTAAATCCAGCACACATCACTTGTGACTCATCAATTGAATTTCCATAAAGATTAGCAGCATCTACATCACACACCTTTGTCTCGCAATATTAAGATAGGAATTGGCATTACACAACATTTAGCCACATATTGGCACCATTGTGCATAATTGAAGTGCAGATTCGAATTCAGGCCATTTTAAGTTACTGCGGTACGGCAGGTCTTATTTTATTGGATCTGTCTGCCGCTTTTGATACCATTGGTCATGTCCATCTCCTATCTAGATTACACAGATCTGGCAATTCAGGGTCAGTCTTGGGATGGTTCCAATCTTTTTTGACATCATATACACAACTGTTTTCTGTCCCCTCATTCAGAAATTCCCATAACGCCGTCGCCTGTGGGGTTCAGCAGGTCTCTACTCTTTCCCCTTTGCTTTTTAACATGTTCTCTCAATCACTGGCAGCCCTCATTCCCTCCCTTGGGATCCATTTCTTTTTCTATGCAGATGACACACAAATCTGGTTTAGGCTTGACCTGGATTGTCTCAGGAAGAAACTGCAGATCAGGTGAGATCCTTTCTAGAAGCGATTGGTGACTTGATGGGCGCAAACTGGTTAAAACGCAAGAACACAGAGGTTTTGATTACTGGCACCGCTGCATCTTAGGAAAGCTGGACCTCAGATTTGTATCCATAATCGCTGGGCCCTCTCCCTGTTCCAGCTAAAACAGTTAAGAACCTGGGAATTAAAATCTCAGCCTTGTTGACTATGGAAACCCAAATTAATACTATCTGTAGCCTGGGCAATCTTAAATTAAAACAACTTCGGAAAGTTCTTCCTTTTATTCATGGGGATTTCCATGCTCGAGTGGTAGCGGCCAGCCTTCAACTCAGTCTTGTCTACTGTAACGCTACCCTTCTTTCTCAATCAGCATATCTATTATACCGTGTACAGGTTCTACAAAATGCAGCGGTTTACCTGGTAAAGAACATTTCTCAATGGCTATACTGGCTGACTGTGCCAGCTCGGATTCACTGTAAGGCCTTATGCATTATTCATTGGGCATTAAATAGGAAAGACTGCCTAGTTGTACAGGAGAAGATTTGGGTTTACTGCCCAGGGTGCGCACTTGGCTCTGCTGATGCAGCGCTACTGAAGATACCTGCCTATCATTGTGACCATGTGGGAGGTAGGGCCTTCTCTATTTCTGGCTCGAAACTCTGGAATGATCTGACTTTAGTGCTTCATTGCACTCAAGATTTTAATATTTTCAAACATAGCCTAAAAACCCACTTGTTTGCTTAAATGTGTCTTCTCTTCCTCTGCATCTAGACAGCGCCATGATGGCTTTGGTGACAGCTGCGCTTTGAAAATGCTTTGATTGATTGAGTGAAGTTAGCAATAGATAAAAATGTGTAACCAACCTACGGTTATAGCCTGTGCTAGCAGGCACAAGCCATCTACTGAAAGAGCAATGACTTTCTGACTTTTAGACAGCGAGCCAAAGCAGGGTAGCAACATTTAACTTTACCAGATCCAATAGCACAGCGAGTAGAGCCCTCCATTTGACATCTGTGGCAGAGCCTGCTAACACAGGTTCAAATCCCGGCAGGTCCAAACTCAGCCTTTCATCCTTTTGAGGTGGATAAAGGAGCACCACACACCGTGGGTAATAATAAGCATCTCTCAGATGCCTTAGGGTTCGTAGTGCTATATAAATGCTAAAATATTATTATTTTTTACCTAGCTATAAATGGTGCATTGCTTCCGAACCTGTTGGACCAGGGACATTTGCAATAGCTTATGGACCATGTCTAGCTGTGTCACAGTTTCACGGCGAGAGATGTAGTGAATAGGCCCCTCCTACCCATGCACAGTGCAGCAGCCATTATTTCCATCCAGCAGGGAAGAGACAGGCAGCACCCAGTGCCTCTCAAAGCACATCGGGTGTTTTCCAACCAGAGTGGATCACTTATTACCTGGGCCATTCCAAGTGGAATTATACCAATGCATTATCGTGAGGATAAGATTGCACACGAGACCCAAGTGTAAAGAACAGACTGCAATACATAACATCTGTGATTGTAATTCTCCCGCCAATCAAGCTGCAGCAGTTTAAGTATGGTTGTTTGTTTGTTTGTTTTATTCGTATTTATGTAGCGCACAACAGCCCGTGGACATCGTGGCACTTGTTACAGTACAAAGCTTAGTTACTTAGTTACATGGTCATTAGCAATATATATACAGGTTGCAATATAGTTACATAGTCATTAGCAGTATATATAAAGGTTACAATATAGTTATATTACATTTGTGTTACATTACAATATACATGGCAGAAGTGGAGGAGGCAGTCCTCCACTTGCTAGTTGAGGAGAGTGGCCTTGAGGTTGTTGCGGAAGACGGCGATGGAAGTTTCAGCTCTAAGGGTGGCAGGGAGTGAGTTCCAGAGTTTCGGTGCAATATAGGAGAAGCCTAGACCTCCCGCTGTGGCTCTCTTTATGCGTGGTATGTGTAGCTGGTTGGTGTACTGAGCTCTGGTGGGGCGAGTAGATGTGGTCCTCGATATTGCTTCAGATAGGTATGCTGGAGCGGTTTTGTCGATGCACCTGTGAGTGATGGTGAGCACCTGTGAGTGATGGTGAGGATTTTCAGAGTAATACAGTCTTTGACCTGGAGCTACCGTGCTTCACGTCTGGCTTGGGATATATGGTCTCTTCTAGGGATGCTCATGGCGGCTCTGAGGGCATTGTTTTGTGTGGTTTGCAGTCTGTGAATGTTTTTGGCGGAGGTGCCAGCTAGAAGGGCATTGCAATAATCGAGTTTGGCTCCTATATTTGCTCTAGCTATGGCCAAGCGGTTGGGGGTGGATAAGTAGGGTTTAGTGGCATTGGTGAGTTTTGTGCTGAATGCTGATGCAGAGGCTATGGCGCTGACTTGCTTGTTCATCGATAGATTTGCATCAATGTGAACATCTAGAGTCTTGACAGAGGATGATACGGAGATGGTTGAGTTGTCTATGTTGAAGTTGTTGTATTGGGGGCTTAGTTTCGATAGTGTGTTTGTCTGGCCCAGTCTCCCCGTTAAGACAGAGGCCATTGATTGCCATCCAAGCTTGGATAGTGGCATAGATGTTGTGAAGGGCCATGGCGTCTTGGTGATAGGGTCCAGATAGGGGTAAAAGTACTTGAGTGTCGTCTGCATAGTTTGTATATGCAACACCCATGGAGTCAAGAGGGGTTTTGTGAAGAGGTTAGAGAGGGTGGGGGCTGTACAAGATCCTTGGGGGACACCACAGTTTATAGTGGTAGGATCTGCGTTAGCTGTGTCGGAGTAGACCTTCATGGCTCTTCTTTCAAGGAAGGAAGTGATCCAGGATGTTGCTTGATTAGAGAAATGGGCTGCATGGGTGAGGTGGGTGGTGAGTGTTTGGTGATCTACCAGTTCAAAAGCAGCTGATAGATCAAGGAGGAGGAGCAAGGCAGGTTTGCCTTTGTCCATGATCTGTGAGATTTGATTTTTTAGGTCTAATAAGGCGGATTCTGTTCCATGCCCAACACGGAAGGCAGATTGTCTTTTGCCTAGTATGGAGTTAGCTTCTATGTATGATTGGATCTGGATGTGAGCTGCTTTGGCCAGGATTTTTAGGAGGAACGGGACGGTCGTTATCGGTCTGTAGTTGTTGGGTTGCGCTGGGTCAAGGGTGGCCTTTTTTAGAAGTGGCCGCACCCAGGCTTCCTTGAGATTGTTTGGGACAGTTCCTGTTTGGAAAGATGCATTAATGAAGGCAGTAATCAGGGGTGCTAAGTCATTGGTGCATTCCTTGATGATTTTGGGAGGGCAAATGTCTGCTTTGCAGAGGGATGGTTTGAGGTTTTTGATGAGATTAAGGACCTCAGGTTCAGTGACGTTTCTGAAGGGGAATTGAGCGTGATTGAGATTACTACACTTGTCTTGTGTAGGGCGGTTGGTTTTTGGTTTGGGAGGGCTTTGCAGTGGTTTTGGATTTTGTTCTGGAGAAATGTTATTTTGTTGAGCATGGCGGACTGAATGCTGGCACACCAGGCTTTGTCTTTAGTTATCTCGTCAGCGGTAGCCGGAGGAGTGACTAATTCATTAAAGATTGTGAATAGTTCTTTAGCTTGGGAGTTGGCCTTTGAGATCCTATCATTGAAGGAGTTGGATTTTGCTGCTAAAATGGCTTTTTTATATTGGAGGGCTATTTGTTTGAAGAGGCTCTTATTTGGATCACTCGGATCCGTTTGCCACTTTTTAAGTGACTGGCGCTTTTGAGCTCGGAGGGTTTGGAGTTCTTCTGAGAACCAAGAGTTGCAGTGAAATTATTTTTTTTCCTTCTTGTTTTCAAGTGGGGCTATAGAGTTTATGGCATAGGTGAGAATATCATTGAAGATAGCTGATAGTATATTTGGGTCCTGAGAGAAAGGTGGTGCTAGGCAGGGGCTTTTAAGGTGGGGACGCAAGTTGTCTGCGTTGAGTTTTTTATAACTTCTTATTGTGGCAGGTGGTGCGTGGGTGAGAGTCTTAGGTTTAGGGTTGGTGGGGATGAGGAATTCGATGCATGTGTGGTCCGTCCATGGAAGGGCGGTGTTTGAGGTAATGTTGGATGCACAGTTGTGATCCATGACCCAGTCAAGGGTGCGGCCTTTGGAGTGAGTGGGGGTGAGGACTCCTTGGGAGAAACCTAAGTCTGCAAGTTCTTTAGCTAGGGTTGCGGCAGATTTATCATTAGGATCATTGTATCCGAAATGTAAGTCTCCTAATAGAAGGATTTTGGAGGACTTTTTAATGTTGTTGCTGAGTCGATGGGAGAGGTGCTCTTGGAAGTCAGCTGGGAGTCCGGGAGGTCTGTATAGGATGTGGATGTTGATTAGATTATTGGGGGAGTGCGTAAGCTTGGCTGATAGGATATCAGCATTACCACCCCATGTACTATGGTCTGCTAATCTGATGGATAGTGAGTCTTTGTGGATAAGGGCAGCTCCCCCTCCAATCTTATCACATCTATCTTGGCTAAGGATGGTGTAGCCTGTGGGTAGGGCTAGTGCGATGGCTGAGCAGGAGGCATCATTGAGCCAGGATTCGGTGATGCAAAGTAAGTCCAGATTAAGTGTGGATAGTAGATCATTTATCTCGAGGGCATGTGCAGGTAGGGAGCGTACGTTCAGTAGTACACATTTAAGAGGTGGGTGTTGTGTGCCTTTGATGTTTTTGTTTGTACTAGTATGGAGTGAAGTGTGCTTTTTGTAGTGTGTGGTAGTGAGGAGCTTAATGTGAAGTATTGTAGAGGCTTGTTGGGGGGGAGAGTGGCAGTGCCTGTGCTCATTTTAGCATGGGGTAGTGGTGCAGTGCGGGTGCCTAATCTGGGGTTTCTAGTTGTGATGGGTGTGGGTGAGCAGAGTAAATACCTAGGAAGTGATCGATTTCTGAGATTGCAGAGACTGGTGGCTAGGCTAGTTGGCCGAGACTGTGTGATGTTGTAGTCTGGTGCTGCGGCATGTGAATTTAGTGCCGGGCGCTGGGTGAGGTGTGCTGGGAATATGTGGGGAGGCGTAGAGGCCATTATAGTGAGGGCTATAAGGATGGCTATTAGGCTGGCTGAGCGGAGTGTGGCAGGGAGAGTGCGGGAGAGTGACACTATGCTATGATTGGGAGGTCCATTCATGGGCATCATGATCGTGGAGAGTGGCTGTGTGTGTGTGTGTGTGCAGCTGGTGGGTGCTGCTGGTATGTGACAGAAATGACAGGGAAATCGTGCGACTAGTGCTAGGTAGTTCAGAGGCAGGACATAATAGGTGGCATTTCAATAAAATACAATGCCTACATTTGATTTTCTAAGTGGGGCAGGCAGAGGCTAAATGGTGGCAGGGCATAATAGGTAGCAGTTCAACAAAATACAATTCCTAAATTCGATTTTCTATGTGAAAAGATAAAAATAAATGAATAAACAAGAATTAATTTGCAAAGCCAACAGTTGTGTCTGTGGTATATACATACATGTCTTCTCATTCTGACATATTTAGCATCGTAAATTGTATACATTCACATGTTATAAAAAATGCTCCTTAAATAATGTATACCATGTAAGTACATGCATTGATCTTTTCTTTGCAAAAATAATAACATGCTATTAACAATACCTGTATTTTCTTTCTGTACAAAAGTAAAAAACAAATGAAAAAAAAACGATCTACTTTAATTCAGGGCAGTGTGTTGGGATACGATTTTGCCTGAATGCACACATTGTTAAGATGTTTTTATTGCCCCAGAGCCTGTTTAATAACTGTAATTATCCCATTAGCTTGCCGGCAGACGCCTTTACGGGTAGCAATGGGCGTTGTGTTTCACTCAGTGGGACAGGAAATGAGATAGAGTGCAGCGAATGGCCAGAAACAATCCATGTCCTTTCAGTTTTTGAAGCAGAAAGGGCTGGTAAATCACCTAATGTGGCAAGAATTCAGATAACACAGAGGATTAGCTACTGTTCATGGTAGCGCTGTCTATGGGCCTCATTACACGGAAGGCGGTAATGGTTAACGGCCACCGTTAATGGTAACAGTGACCGTTAACCATTACCGCCTTACTACGAGGTCCCTTAGCGGGTTGGTGCTTTAACGGCTGCTTTTTGCAGGCGTTAATAACCAACCCGCTAAGGGACCTTGGTGCTAATTACGCCACCGCAAAATTGCGGTGCCGTAATTAGCTCCTTCCCCATTCCCATTATGCCCTATGGGGCAAAAATGGGAATGGGGAAGGGCAATGGTGGATGGGGGAATCACCGCCCCGCCAACCTTGGAATAGGGCGGTAATTCCCCTTTCCACCAAGGCGGTGCCGGTAATTTACCGGCATGGTCCACAGTGCTAATAGCACCCTGGATTACCGCCTTCCGTGTAATGAGGCCCTATGTGTCCGTCCAGAAATGTCAGTAAAAACGACCAAACTACACAGTTTACTACAACTTTCGATGTCAAAAGATTGCGTTTTCTTATATGCGTGACTATCACCACCTCAATGATCAAAAGCTAAGGAAAATCAAAGAGGGGATACATCATACTCTGCATGCACCTCTTAACAGTTGAGATGGGTGTAACCCAGTGATTTGCTCTTAGTGCACCCACGTCTCAGAGTGTACACAGACGCCATCATCTTTCAACCTTGATACCCCCTTGAGATGTGTGACCACCTTTCCACTCCTCCCTAATGTTCTCCCAACATCAACCCAACGAAAAGTGAGGTTCACAGTAAAATTGCTGAATATAAAAGGTAAGAAGAACAAAGACCATCTATACTCTGTCCACTACTGATCTGGGATATTACCAAACACACACACACACACACACACGCACGTGCACGCAAGCACGCACGCACTCTCTCTCTCGAAGCTTCACGTGTCAAAATTCAAAAACAACGAACTCAGCCTTTCAGCCTTCCGGGGCCCTTGCTACTGTAGCAGTGGAAGTTCTAGCACCTCTTTGATATTGCCGCAGGGAACTTGAAACAAGCTACATACAATGTCCGTTTTTACTGATTTCAACATAAATTACTTTGATGAACAGCAGCACAACGAGCCACAAGACATGAAGTGATGTGTGATGTGCGAAAAATATCTAGGATATCACCTGTGGGTGACAAGTAACACTCTTCGAAGGAATCCTCTACATTTTACAATGGATTTACATACAGTTTTATGCAGCGGTTGAAGTGATCCGGAATGGTCAGGAGTGGTGTTCCACTACTTTTATTGTTTTACTGTTAACAGTTCCACTACTTTTTTAAACCATTTTTACCATTCTGGAACTGTTCGTTGTGAAATTAAAACACACTTCTCCACTTAACCACCCAATAGCAATTACAGCTAGACTGAAATCTGTTTCAAGTCAATTGGCTGTCAACCAGTATGCTGCAGCCCTTGAAAAATCTGTTGCACGTTGCTCCCTATCTGCCTACTCTGTCGCCTGCCGGGGTCACAGTTCCACTACTTTTTTTTGGTACACCTCTACCACTGATTTGAAGGCTCCAGGATCCAAACCAAGTGCACTAGCTTGATGGATGAAAGTTTCAGATATAGAAATGTGTGGTCCTGAAATTCATAAATACAAATCTCCTTAGAATACCCATGGGCTTAATATGCCTTCCTGCACATATGTCGTGAACCCTGCAGTTCACTGGTTACATTACCAGTTACACATGGTAAAGTAAATTCTGCAGACAATGGTGTGTGCCCTGAAAAACACAGATTACAATTTTAGCAATATAGCTCATTGGGTTATTGTGGCCGCTCTAGAGATATGTGTGTAATATGGAGTTAGAGAAACAAATTCCAGGTAGGGGACTATGGGAGTAATGTGCTGCAGAGATCGGAATGAAGCCCACAGTTTCAAAGTACCACTGTGGCTAATGCAAACATTCATCCTTCTCTATTCGACACAATGACTACCTTTGAATTGGGGCAATTGTTACTAAAGGCAATAGCGGCACTCTGTCCGCACCAAGAAGAGAGCTCACATCCAATATTTAAAATCTGCAAGTTACTGGCCAATCCTTCTGCAGTCTCTACCTCTCCTGTCCCCTCCCAAGCCCTCTGCATGGCTCTGGCTTCTCAGTTCATCTCAAAAGGTCAGTACATCCTCTCCTCTCTTCCTCTCCCCACCTCCCTCTGCTCTTCTTGTGGCCCTTCTTTGGTCACCTTCCCTCCCCACTTCCCTGCCTTTCCCCTGTTCTCCCCAGACAGGGTTTCTAGACAAGTCTGATCTATGAAAGTCTCATCAAAATAGGTTCATCCCTGTTCCTCCAAAAACATCAAGGACCACATTGACTCCCTGGCTCCTGCTCTGGCCGACTTCTGCAACCACTCTCACCACTGAAGTCTTCCCTTCCTCTCTGAAGCACTCCTTTGTGCACTCTCTTCATAAGAAACCCTCTGCTGACCTGTCCTACCTGGCTAACTATCGCCCAATCTCCATCACTCCTTTCCTGGGCAAACTCCTGGAAAAGCTGGCCTTCTCCCAGCTTAATCTTCACACTGAATCTGTTGGTTGTTTTCATGACCATCAGTCTGGCTTCAGAGCTGCCAGAAGCACGGAAACTGCTCTCTTGAACATCCGTGAAGACCTGCTCTCCAACCTTGATTCAAACATCCCCTGTGTCCTCATCTTACTTGATATCTCTTCTGCCTTTGATACGGTCAACCATGCCATCCTGCTCAACCGTCTCTGTGATAACCTGGGTATCACCGATCAGGCCCTGGCATGACTGACCTCTTTCCTCTCCGATTAACCCTCCCAGGTCCAACTTGGGTTCTTCCTCTCTATCTCTACCTGTGGTGTTCCCCAGGGGTCTAACCTCTCTCCCTGGCTGTTCAACCAATACCTGGCACTTCTTGCCCACCCAAATTGCCGCTCTCTGCCCCAACTTTCAGTGCTATGCAGATGACACTCAGCTCAATTTCAGGCTACCTTCAGCGACCTCTTATCCTTCTCTCATCTCAGACTGTCTGCTATCCAGGAGTGGTGTGCCGCTAGTGATCTCTGCCTTAATGCCAGTAATACTGAGATTCTACTCACCGGCACACCCGCACCCTCCTTTCCTGTCACTCTCGGGCCGGCCTCTTTTGGCCCTCTTCCTGCTCCCAACTGCGAGGCTAACAACCTTGTGGTCATCTTCGACTTCACACTCTCCGTCTCTCCTCACATCTCTGATGTCTCTAAGAAGTCCCACTACCAGCTGCACCTCCTCATAGGTATTCTTCCCTTCCTCTCCTTCCCCCAGAAGCTTACTGTTTCCAGAGCTCTGATTCTCTGTAGACTGGACTACTGCAACAGCCTCTTTCTAAATATGCCTGCTTCTACTCTCTGCCCTCTTCAACTCATCCAGAACAGCACTGCGAGACTTGTCCTTGGCCTCAAGACCATGGATTGTATCTCTTCAGGACTGAAATCTCTGCACTGGCTCCCAGTGGCTGTGAGGATTATGTTAAAAACCCACTGCATTGTCCACTAGGCCTTCTGGGGCCTGGGGTCTCAATACCTTCAACTCTCTCTTCCTAAATATCTTCCTTCTCAAGCTCTTGGCTCATACACCTCCAGCTCCCTCAGGGTCAGTCGCTTCACCAAGCAACGAGTGTGGGGTAGATCTCTTTCTTCGGCTTGGGCCTCCCCATGGAACAGCCTCGCTGCCTCCCTGAAGCCTGAGAACCACCTCTGGTTCCGGAACCACCTCAAAAGCTTTCTCTTTGCTTCTGCTTTCTCTTCTCCTCGCCCCTGATGAACACCTGGCTGAAACTGAAACTGCACTGGTTACCTGGCTACCCTCTGATCTCGGGCCCAGGTCCCCTCCAACACCAGTTGCACACCTCCACTGCCTCCCTGGCAGCACAGTAAGATTCATCCTCCCTTGCTTCGTCGCGCCTTGAAACACTTGTGTATAGGCGCGTTATAAATATCATATCATATCATAAAATATTGTATTATCAGGTGTACCCACAATTTGAAATGCTGATGTAGGCATCTGCCTCTCTTTCAGGCACTCTCGCACTCTCCCTGATGTCTGCACTCTCTTTTTCTGTCGCTCTCTCTAGCACATTCTCTCTCTCTCTCTCTCGCTCTCACTATCTTTGTCTTTCTGTGCCTCTGTCTCACTCTATGTCTCAGTCTCTCTGTGGGTGAGAGTCATGTTATCAGGTGTGCATCAGTGCGACCAGAGAAAAACACAGATATCTTGAAGGTGGGGGGGCTGCTGTTTTTGTCATGTTACAGGTTGAAGGAGAGCAGCAGCGACAGCCTGACTATCTTGGTATTTTGGGGACATTCATGTCACTGCGTGTGTCCGGCAAGACTGTCACCATTGAACCAAGTGACATTGCGCATATGGGGAAAGTTGGAAGGACGTGCAACATATCCCAGGTAGTTTACAAAAGAAACAGATCATTCGTTGTAATCTCAAGGCAACCCTTCCAAGAAAGTAGGTCATTTGGGAGGAAACATAGTGTGCTTTCTCAGCAAAAGAAGTCATTAAATGAAGGATTTTTAATAAATGTACTGGCAGTGTAAGCTGGAACTTTTATAATTTTAAAATATGACTTTCAAGTTATCACTTCCAATATATATTGCAGTTACGCTAATAACATTACACTCGTCTTACTGTGACAACACATTATCAGCACCTAGAATATCCATATACATTAGTTTGTGAAAGGGAAGGTTAGCATTCCAAGATGGGCAGTCGTGCGCAATCCACTTGTGGTCTTTCAAAATATTCCCCCGAGAAACGCGAAGGGGGAAAATAGCAAAAATGAGGCTTCATAGCTGGTTGGTGTAGAAGTATAAAAACTTTGCAATAAACACTTTTGGCTCCATGAACCTTTTGTGATAGGAAAACAAACATAAATAGGACATCATAGACAGTGTACAGAAACGCAAACAAAAAAAAAATAACAATTTGGAAGCATGCAAATGACCACATATCATTATTACATGTCACCAATATATCTGTTAGGGCTGTCTGCTTTAATCACTAGATCAGAGCTTCAGACCCATTTCATGTTTCTCAAAACGTGCCCTAACTTTAAAGTGTTAGTTGCCATCATTTGGACAGCCTTAATATTTCAACGTGAATATAACATTACTGTGACATCTGTTGCTCCATTGTGATCCAGATGCCGTCCTGCTTCAAAATGTGCTGTATTTTAGAGGGGGTGAGTGGCATAGCCATGTCTCAGGGTAAGGATATCTTTGTGCATACACCGACATCCTTATTGAAATTTATTTACCCGTACAAGCCCCAGTGAAAGACAGCGCTGGAAGAATATCGAACCTGAGATATAGTATAAATTGCACCAATCCAGGGAAACGATATTTGGTCAAATACCTGCGTGGGCAGCCAGTTAAGCCCTGATGCGTATATTGGACGTATCTGCGACGTATAGCCAATAAATCATAAATAATAAATAAATAAATGCAAAATAATACAGTAAAGCTTTCAACTAGAGTGTGCAGGTGGTGCCATGACACTGCATCAACAGGTTGTGCTGTGCTTTGCTGGAGGGTGTGGCAGCGTGGGAGGGAACCTGGCCAGAAGAAGGCGCACCTGGCACTGGAGCATGCACACAGCGCAGAGGCGAGCATTGCAGGCATCGAGGACTGAAGCAGCAGATTGGAGGAAGTGACCGAGAGATGTTGTGGCTGCCCGGGAAAGTGGGATGAGAGGCAGTTGTGTGGAGCACCAGGCACTAGGGCAGATAACTTGTGAATTCAGAGGTAGGATGGGTAATTCCAAATGGCTACCAGCTATTGGTGCGGAATCCTTGATCCTGATTGGCTGGGCCAATGCAACATTTCTGAAGAGGGTACTAAATAGTGGCACATTTCTTATTGACAACTAACTTCTTTCCCATGTTCTCAATCCTCGATCCTGATTGGCTGACCCAATGCAACATTTCTGAATAGGGTACTAAATTGTGGCACATTTCGTATTTATAATGAACTTCTTTCCCATGTTCTCAATTTGAGAGGTTCAGCAGAAGCCTAACACGATTCACTTGATTCACATGTTCACAACTATCACCCACCCATTACCCTGAAAACACCCCCAACAACAGAAGAACATGTCTTCCAAAATTAGAGTGTTGAAAAGAGGGACATTTGGGCATTGAAGAGAACCCCATTTCCATTCCCTGTCGAAATGCATTTGGAACATTACCTGCAAGTTGGGATTTGGACAGGGACATGATGCAGAGTCACTCTGCACAAAAATTCCCCATATCGACAGCACTGAGGCATGTAAGAATGCTCTTGGTGCTCGTAACCGGGAGTATAGCTCAGCGGCAATGTGCTCGCCTTGGAAACAAGACGACACAAAGTAACAGTGCCTTGATGCCGCTGGGCTGCTGTGTGAGTGCTTTAAAAATGCAAAATAAAAAATAACTGGCTTGCTGACACTATAGCTAAGTGCATAGAACACCTCTTGTCTCACAATTATTTCACATTTGGTGCTAATACTTATCTCTAAATGATAAGCACAGCCATGGGTACTGAAATGGTGCATACTTTTGCACATGTATTAATGGTACAATAAGAATCAGGTTTCCTTGCCAACTCTGACTGCAGTACTGTGAGATATCTGTGCTATAATGATGATAACCTCGTGATTTCGACTGCTGGGGAATAGGGCCTTTTAAGCTTCAAACTACCTTACTGTCCTGAAAAGGTGCACTTCCTTGACCCCACCAGTACAATAAAAGATAACAATCTAGGCACCACAGTATACTACAAACTAACCAACTGGGCCAGCTATCTAAAGAGTGACAGCTTCCACCGAGTGCACACAAATGATGCTACAATATTCAGCCAAGGATAAGCTACAACCGAATGTGCTCAGCCACAAAAGGACTGGGATAGAAATACACAAACTTTGAGATCAGACTTCAGATATAACCAGAGAATTGTGGACAGCCAAGATGGATGTCCCTGAACAACCTCTTAGAATACAGATCAAAGGAGGCACACACCCGGGTTCCACAGTTAATCACATACAATCCAGATTTGGAAGCACTCTGCGAGATTTCTAAGTACCTGCAACCCATTCTGCAAAAGAGATAAACGTCCGGGTGTAGACTTCACTGAGATGTCCCTTTTTGCTTTCAAGCAACCAGCCAATCTGAGGGGAATGATGGCAAGAAGCAACATACATGAACATAACACAGACAATGAAACCATGTATTACAAAAAGAAAAGATGTCTAAACTGCCCACATAGCAACATTTCAGATACAATCAACATACCCCACATGGGACAGCACTCCAAAAACTATTGGGCATGTTACCTGTGCATCCAACAACATTGTGTAATTGATTATGGACATACAATTCATAGGGGAAACTGGTCAACCTCTACATAAATGCATTAACCTCCAACATTTGAGAGTTTTGGAAGCATATAATACCACTGATGATCTCAAAATTGCTGTTCTCCCGGGTAATTTCAGGGCTGACAAAGCCAGGAGGGTCTCTGAATTAAATTGCGTTAAAATGGTTCTATGTGATTTTAACAAAGATTTTTATTCGAGGCATTTTTTACCAAAACATTTTTACAAAAAAATACACATTTTTTGTATTTTGTATTGGGGTCTCACCCCCAAGCCCCTGTTTCTCCATGTTTAACCCCCCATCCCCCTCCCCCTATTTT
Source organism: Ambystoma mexicanum (assembly GCF_040938575.1). Classification (NCBI taxonomy): domain Eukaryota; kingdom Metazoa; phylum Chordata; class Amphibia; order Caudata; family Ambystomatidae; genus Ambystoma; species Ambystoma mexicanum. The sequence continues at coordinate 1,589,596,315 of NC_090929.1, forward strand.
AACCCCTTAACCCCATATATATATATATATATATTTAAAATAAACAGTATTTTTTCGAAATAATTGTTTTGGTAAAACATGGCTAGAATAAGAATTTCTATGTAAAATCACTGGATACCCATTAAAAGGTTCAATACACTAACAGGGGGATTAGACAGACATGGAGTTTTTAATGAGTTACTATCCCAACTAGCAAGCTCCTACTCTTTCCACCTATAGAGATTTAGGGTTTTCAACAATCAGACCTGACACTTTCCATCAAACTTATCCAACAATTCATGGGCCTATGACTAACACTGCACAAGCCCCACCAGCCTCTGTAAGGCAAGGGTTCATTGCAAGATTTTCTCCAGGCCAGTGTCCCATCAGCCTTCAATATGATCAAGCCGCAAATTCTGCCTGGAGACTTGTGATGGCATCTGTCTCAAGTAAAAGCCCACCCTTTCCCAATCATTGTGATGTAACACAATCCAGATATGGTATGTGACACAAACTTCACCACTGCGCTCTATGAGTCAAATACCTGAAACATGACTTGTTGTGTCTCCCCCCATCACCCGTTTAGATGCATAAGTTTGACATGCAGGTGATTGTTCCACCGCTGATCTTGCAAAGGGACTGGCCTGTCACACTGAGTTTCAACTGGGTTGAACCTACCATGACTGACTATCTCATCCCACGTGCCTTCCTTAAGCCACTCTAGCAGGGTGGGCTGTGTGATTCAATTCTATCTTCTTTCATACTTTCCCTTCTCTTTATTTCCACTAAGCCATGTCCCACTTAACAGAGAGTACCATTCAAACCTTCGAGACTGCAAGGTGTGTGTGGGTGGTTGAGCGGGAGTTCAACATCTAATGCATGCCTCTCTGAGCAACAACAAATCAGGTACAAAGAGTCATGGATGAGGGAATGAGGAATCCCAGGAGGGGCTATTTAAGCTGCAATATTGCAATGTTTTTCAAAGGATTCATTTAATCTCTGCCAGAGTGGAAACCACCAAGACCTCAAAAGCTTGCAAATAAATGAATTTGTTAGCCTAATTAAGGTATTGAGGTTCTCTTTTGCATCAACACTTTATTCTCTGCCTTGGCTAACATGATACAAGCAAACTAAACTCAATATGCATATATAAGACTAACATTAAAATGTGTGTAAATGTTACAATATTAGGTCAGAAAAATAGGACCATCTGGCATAAAAGAAGAAGGTTGGGAAGTATTAACAAATGTATGGGGGATGTGTGTGCTTTCCCACCCTCCAATATGTACAAACGTAAAATTAATGTTCTAGGAGGGCTGGAAGCACACATATTTTCCCGCTCTCTTTGCCTGACACAACATAAAAGAAGGTAAGCCAAACCACCTCCCCTCTACTGCCAGCCCCTAACCCTAAGCCCCCAAAAGTAGCAAAATACACCTAAACCAATTAGTCTTTCCTTGGATCTTAACCACCACCTAAAGCAGATTTTAATTGCTACACATATTGATTTGATTAATTAAGAGCGCACGCCACTATAATGCCCCCTGACACAAAACCACACCGCACTATTCTGGGGGCTAATTTAGGAATCAATGTTTTGTTTTATTAAAATAAAATCAATGCAAAGGTAGTTCCATTTATGTAGAGGAAGTCCCCACAACATATCAGATATACATTCCACGGCCTTAATTACCAAGTTAAACTTGGCATGCCTGTGACACTCTCTCTAAATACAATGTACACATTCACACAAAACCACTATTGAGAATAGAATGTTTCAAACAATTCCAATCCGAATTAAGACAAGGCCACCTCTGAACAGCACTTAAGTCTGTGTCTACAATGCAACCTATCAGTCACTTTATTAATGCTCTTTCCAGTTTGTATTTACAAAATCAAATTCAAATAACACATGACCAGTTCAACACATGTTACATTCTCTGCTATCAAAAACAAGTAACCACAGAAAGGGTGAATAGCAAAATCACATTTATATACAATAGTCTTCATTAATTCACACCCTATTATCAATGTGGGGTTGTCATTTTTGGTTCTATGTGCATACAATTTAAATGCAGGCATATGTGTATTGCATCAGAAGTCTGGAGTAAACAATGCTTTCAACTTTGAATGCACAGAATGTCAAACACCTCCCCCAAGATAGGATTATGGTTTTGTGAGGTTGTAATGCAAAAATGAGTTCTCGTCCCACTTCACTTCACAAACTGGATAACTGTGCAATGTCAAGAGTGAGGAGAGGGTATTTTTATATTGGGTTATTTTCCATGGCAATGGCATTACAATGGCCAATTCCCTTTCTCCTACCCAATTCTTTATATCTATGGATTTCACAGATCACACATTTCTTCAAGCATTTCTTTGTTAGACTATATAGCACAGGAGTCTTCATATCACAGCCTAATGTAAGTATATCTGTGAAAATACTTTGGGTACTATTGTACCTAAAGCATTTTATTTCTGCATTTTCTCAGACACAGAAATGTCATTTTCAAGATGTGGGTCAAGACTCCATTTAATGCAACAAGTTCAAACGTGTCTGTGGTGTTCTCAAAATTTTAGGATTTTTACTGAATTTGAGGGAATTTGCAAGTGCTTGAAAGTGCACACATTTCCTGCAAGCTGTTGTCATAAGAGACACAAAGCTTAAGGTACTGTTAGTATGTTTAGCTAATTATGCACATGAGAGAGGGTGAAGGATTCGTGGTTCTTCTTTCACAGAAAATCCTTTTATACTCTCAGTATTTGAAAAGAAACACTGAAGGAGTCAAACGTTCATCATTTAATAGAATTAAATGTGGCAAAGAGCTTGAAAATGTGGTCTCCAAGTACCATGGTCAGATCAAAATAGACATTGGTCGAGAAACCAAGAAGATACTCTCTTTTATTCCCAAGCAGAGTGTGCTTCTGCAAGGCCAAGTTCCAAGCCTTAATTGACTGGCAGACTCCAAGAGTGATAATAGATGTTGGGATAATTGGAGGGGAGGCATGATCATGCCGACCCTCCCTGCACCTGATATTGTAGCCTGTGTGCTCCTAGCGTGTGGAATATTCCAGAAGGGAACAAGGGTTCCAAACCAATGGTAGAGGGCCACGTGTCAAAGAGCCCTATAGTTTGTATAACCAACAGAATGTCGAATATTAGTGTGACACGGAAGATGACTTGCACTTGGGATGAGTTTAGTTGCCCACCTGACAGTAGAGACACAATCACTTCCCCCGTCAGTATGAAACGTATACTTAGATGTTCCCTGTAACCCTATCACATCCCCAAGTAATTTTTTGTAGTTTGCCACGTAGTGTGATGTCACTTATGACCAGTTTTGACTATAAAAGTTGTGTTTTTTTTAATATGCACTCAGAGAAATCGAACAAAAGTCCATTGATGTCCATTGTAACTCGCTGTTTTAGACAATTGTAAATAAAACAGACCAAGTTTTGCCAACTTCCTGAGTCGGTTTTGATTATTGATGTTTGAGTACATTCTGCATTCTGCATTCCCATCTATCTCTACGTATTGCTACCTCGTCTTAGAGGGCCATAGGTCTATGTGTTCACTTCTTTCATTTTACACATACGTGTTGGTGCATTGATAAGTTTAAGAGGTAGGGCAATCCCAGATGGTGCATAGAAAATTATGAAATATCTCTCCTTCCACAAATGCAAAGCAAAGCTATTATCAGCAAGCATTTGAGAATTGCAATGCATTCTCGAAATTCATCCTCTGAAGTTTTTATTTGTATGATAAAACCCCTATGTGTGCTGCAGTAATGCATTCAGTTGTATTGTTCTTTCCTATTTCCTGCAATTAGATTAATCTCAACATTTCTCTGGTGGGTCGGAAGGGTCCAAATCAAAATAATGTCTATACTCATCTGTCCGGGGCATGTTTCCCCGCGGTCTTCGCTCCGTGGGACGTGACCCGCCGCCTTACTCATCATTCATGCTAGCTCCCCTCACCAAAAGTAGGATGCATTTAATGTAAAATTAACAATTTATTTATCATCAAGACTTTAGTTTAAGGCTACAATTTTCATAATTGCAAATAAATCGCCATAGGCTTTCTGGGAAAATAATTGTGTTTGTCATTTTTTGCAATTAGGAGAATTGTAGCCTTTTTATTGGCACATTTTAAACTAAAGTCTTGATGATAAATACATTGTTTACATTTTTTGTACTAATAGGAGTCAATGATCTGCTATTTGAAACACAGACTAAGTAGGTGATCTGTGAGAGTGGGGTGCACCACACAAACCTGTAGGTGTGAAAGGGAGGGGTAGCCTATGTCCTTTCTGTATTTCTGTGAAGTTTAGCCCCTCACGAGATAGGCCCCTCGAAATCAAAAAAGAGGGATCCTTGTTCCTCATTTTATCTTAACATACCTAGATCGTCCTTGAAGCAGGTGTGGCATAGTTTCCCTTGGCTCGGATATATATAGCAGGACATCATCCACAAACAGTCTTAATTCATACCCCAATCTCCCAACCTGACCCCCTTGATCCTCTGGTGAGAGGGGGCAACCCTGGTGCATGCTTTTTCTCAACTGGAATCCCCTCCCCTTTGGCCAACACCATAGCTCTTGGCACAGAGTAGAGGGCTTCAATCCAGCCCATCCAATTTGGCACCATGCCAACTGCTCAGTAAACCCCCCTCAAGAAGGCCCAGCTAACTCTGTCAAAGGTCTTTTCCCTGTCCAGTACCAGAGTCCCCTTCTCCCTCACCGAACTCGAGGTCAGTATATGCAGGGCTTTCCTCAGATTTGCAGAACCCTCTCTGTTGCAAATAAACCCTGTCTGGTCAGGGTGAATTAACCAAAGGAGAATGAGTGTCAATCTGGATGCTAGCACTATACCAAGCACCTTGTCATCTACATTGAGCAGCTAGGCTGAGCATCATACGTGGTCTTTTCCTGACGTCGGTATCACTGCAATCAGTGCTATCAGAATGGTAGGTGGGGTGTTTCTCAAACTGCAGGTTGCATTATCCACTTTGGCCTTTGGTCCTGATAATAAATATTGGTATTGTTTTTATACATTCCTGAGATACAGCCATCCTCACCAGGGTTCTTCCTGGTTTTCAAGTGCTTTATAGCCTGTATAACTTCCTCACCCATAATTTCTGCATTCAACATGTCCCTCTCCAATGTAGTCAGTTTGAGAAGGGGAAGCCTCTCTAAATATTCCTGAATTCTAAGCAGTGTGGTATTCCCCCTGAATATCCATGAAGCTCCCACTAATTCCTAACCTGCTCCACTCTCCTTTCAACTCTACCCTCCATCACTTTGTTGGTCAGCTGCGTCCCCACTCGGTCTCCCTTTTCATAATATCTCTGCTTTGTTTATCTCATTTTCTTTACAACCTCTCCTATCAAAAGTGAATGTAGTTCCTGCTTATTGTCCAGTATGGTACTTAATATATCTTCCCCACCCCCTCATTGTTTGATAATTGCACTCTCAAACCCTTGATCTCCTCTCTCAATCTCGCCTATACCAGGCCATGCTCCCTTTTCTTCTGTGCACCCTGCACTTAGAGAAGTCCCTTTGCCATCACTTTAGCTGCCTCCCAGACGTGTTTCTGGTAAACCTCCCTGTATCATTAGTGACAAATAGATTCTGAAGCTGATTTCCCTATAATTTTTGAAAAGTGGGTCCCTAAGAAGGACATTGCTATATAGCCATCTCGGGCTGACCCTCTGGTGTGTCTCAAATGCCACTTTCCTGTGACCATCTCATGGTCTGACCACATAATAGTTTCCTCCACTGGCTCGGTGGCTGTGTAATCCGGCTCCCGGGAAAATGACAGGAGGTCTATTCTAGAATAAGCGCCATGCAGTGGGGAGAAGAATGTGGGACCTCTGACTGTGTATACTGAGCTCTCCAAACAGCAGCACAAAAGTTATCCTTAAGTAGGCCTTCAAATTCCCTTTGAGTCCCCTTTCAGTGACCACCAATCTACCTTAGGGTCGTGATCATATTGAAATCCCCTCCTAATATCATGGAGTCTTCCCCCATTGCTCTAACAAACTGAGCATCACCCTCAAAAACCTGATTTGCCCATCATTCGTTGTGAATAGTATGGCCAGGGTGACCAACGAGCCATCCACCTTCCCCTTAACTGATAGGAACCGATTTTCAAAACCTAGCTTCATTTGCACATCCCTCAATAGGAAGGTTTTTGCCAATATTATTCCCACCCCCTCCTTTTTACATTGCTTGTGCGAGGGTCAGAACATTTGACCCAACCCAGAGCCCTTCATCCTTTGTTGCCCCCTCAATTTAAATGTGTCTCTTGCAGTAAAATGATAGAGAGATGAGTTTTACAGAACATATTACACATTAGTACCCGGCAGCGGGGTGTAACAGCCACCCAGCCAATGGGGTGGCTCGGAATGAGGAGATTACCAGATCGTAATCCCGCCTCTCTGAGCCTCCTCAGGGCTGGAGGCCACCATCTTCCCCTACTGGGGAACGAGGTAAGAGCTCCCTCCCACTCTCCCACTTTATCCACAGGTTCCTCCCTAACTTACCTTCTATTTGGTTCCTTTTCGGGAGTGGACACGCTGGGAACAATTCTGTCCCCAGCACACCCACTCCTGATCTGCAACACGCTGCTATGGAAAGGAAGAAGGGACTACATGTGGTCACTTCTCACGTTTCTATGGTGGCCATTGTTTTTGTTTACTCTTTTACTATTTTTTTAATGGCCACCTTGAAAGGGAGAATGTACTACATGTAGTCTATTCTCCTGTTTCCATGGCGGTCATTGCGTTTGTTTCATTTCTTTTTTACTATTTACAATGGCTGCCATGGAAAGGGAGAACAGCCTTCGTTTTCCCTTCCTTGATGGCAATCTTTTTTTTTTCTGTTGTGAAACGCCAGAGCTTTTCGCCACAGAAAAAAATGCTTTTAGTACTCCGGTCTTACTGGCCGGGGTACTAATGGCAATAAGCCCTCTGCAGGGGGAGGGACTTTATCGCTTCAGGTAATGCCTGGTGCCTTCATTAAGTGGCCCTGGGGCATTACCTGAAGTGGTAATTCCCCCATGCTCTGGGTTTATTGCTTTGTTAGGGACATCTTGTTAAGAAAGTTTAGAACCTTTGCATTCAAGGTGGCAACGTTAACTTCATCCATTCTCCTGCCCTTGAATCTCTATCAAAAGTGAGCACCACTTACTGCTTGTAAAAGTTTCCAAAAAGTGTAAAACATATTCTCATAATCCACCTCCCATTTAGCCCTCCCCCTCTCTCCATTCAATCAAAAATTGCATTAATCAACCTCTGTTTGTAACGTTGAACCAAATACAGCCAAGATGCCCAGGAAATCCAAGGCCACTAGGATAGTAAAGATTCTGTCCCCAGTAATAGCACATTTGCACAACCATTAAACATGTCAGCAGCCTCTAAGGTCCTCGACCCCATTATTTATCCATCAAACAGTTCATATTTGAGTTTCGAGTGTGAAGCAGCAGTTTTCGTGGGCCGTTTGACACCGGCTTCCTTCCTGCGCCTGCCAGACTGAGCATACGCACTTTTAAACTGTTTCCTTAATTGACACAGTCTTTCGTGGTATCAGGATGCCCTTTTCTTCTGCAAGACATTAAACACGTGTTCTGCATCTTCACCCTGTTTTACGTCGTAGCGTTCACCTTTATATTCAAAGGAGAGGGCAAAAGGGAACCTCCATCGATATCTCCCAACTTCCGCCTGTTGTTGGGGACTTACACTTACGCTGCTGTCCTGGTTGTAGGGAGAGAGATCTTGATATATTCTTATCAAGGCACCTTCCCACTCCACTTTGCCCACTTCTCGTGCTTTTCAAATGATCTCATCCTTGTCACTGTAGTAGTGGCATTTAGCCACCACTGTGAGGGGGCCAGTACCTGATCCCGCCTCTCCATGAACCCTGTCGAAGTGGATTTCCCGGTTGTTCGTTGGGCCCAGGATTTACTTCAAGACCAGCCCCAGGAGCATTTCCAGGTCTTTCGGTGATTCTAAATCCTTCTGAGGAAGCCCCCAAATGTGCAAGTTATTTCTTTGCTCTCTGTTCTCAAAGTCATCCAGCTTTCTTCTGGCCCCCTTCCCTATACTTTCCAGCTCTTTAATTCTCTTCTCTAACTTTGCCTCCATAACGTCAGCCTAGAGCTGGTTATTTTCCAGGACCTGCATCCTGTCCACCATCTTAACAACTCATTCTCGAATTTTCCCTCAGATAAGTCTCAACTTCAGCACTGAATGCCTTACATTTCACCAGTATGCTCTGGATATCCTGTAACATGCAGTCCAGGCGCACCCCTATTTATCCATTGTGTTTGAACCACCTTGCAGCCTTAGTGCCCACCACTCACCACTTGTGCCTCCTCTCCAGCTTCAGGGCACCTTGAGGGCTTCCAGGGCTGTATTTCCAACCTGGTGATCTACCGGGCCCCTCAGATCCCCTCACTATCTGGGCCTCCTCGGCAGCCCTCTACCACCAACAGTGGGGTCTCTCTCCCCCTCTGGCCACCTGTGCAGAGCCTGTCATACTCTGATTCTCATATTGTCTCGGACAACCTGCACTCCCTCCTCTGAGCCACTCAAACAGCTAGTCACCTCTTCCTGGTGAGCTAGGCAGCTCCACTGTTCACCACAATCCTCATTGTGTTTGGCCCATGGCCTCCTTTCCTCACAACGCTGCCCACTGCTGCTCTGTCTTCTTCCTGGCTCTGCCCGAGCTGTGCCTGTCTTCTCTTCACCTTCACCAGTCGTTCACTCAGGTACAGGGCCCAGTTCCACCCAGCCTCCCTTTTCACCACCTTGAAGGCCCTCCTCTCTTGGCCACAGACCTCCAGGCTGTATCCCAGCTACCACTGCTCTCAGTCTGCTCTGCTCCTCTCCTTCACGGCAGTCTTCACGGTTGCCGACTCGCCCCTTCTCTGGCGTCAGCTCTCCCATGACACGAGTGTTAAGCTGCTGTATTGCACCAGCAGTGCCCGGTTCCGGCAGAGAACTCTTCTCTCTGGCCTCCAGACCCTCCTTCACCCGTCACCTTCGCACAGCCCTCACTTATGCGCTGGCAGGGGCTTCTGTACACTCCATTATGCGTGCATATTGCTCAGCGCCCCCTAGTGGTCTTGGAATTGGGTTTTTTTCTGAGTAAATGCAGCAACTTCCCACTGGGTGAAATTGACAGTACATCACCTGGATTCTCCCTCTTGTATGTCATCCATGTATCCATATCAGATGTTTTAGTCTATGAATAGAACTTCTATACATTTTCCTTTCATCACATGTCTGTTTGTACTGCACCTAGAGTTCTGTCACCTTCCTCCTTTCCTCTAGAGCAAATGCAGTTTTTATGAGATGGGAACTGAAATATGTGACAGATTTTCTGCGAAGCTGAAAGCCTTGTGTCCTTTATTGAATATATAACGTAGGTTTATAGGTTATCTCTGAAAAAGCCAGCCTACAATCCAATAGTATAGTTGTTTGGTGTGGGCACAATGACCCACGGCCAATGGCCTTATTTAAAGGCATGGTCTAGTAAAACATTTTATTTAAAAAATAGATAGGCAACATAAAAAAAAATACTAGCATTCTCTTTTTTAAAACTTCTATGTAAAATTTTGAGCTATTCAAGCTCAAAATTTGCAAAAGCAAGCGCATGGGCGCATCCATTTTGTGAAATGGAGGCCCTCCTGTGCTGGCTTTTGCTTTTGCGGTACTAATGAAGGAAAAGCCAGCCAGCTGTAGTAAACAAAAGCTACCGCTGGGTGGCTTTCCCTTCATTAGTGCTGTACGCGGAGGACGGGGACCGGAGACCAGAGCAGGAAAGCTGCAGCTGAATCTCGGTAAGTGCTATTTATTTTTTTTTAAAAAATAAGCACTATCTGCGTTTTTTTTTCTAAGTTTTCCGGGCTGGAGGAGCCCGGAAAACTTTGAAATAAAATCGCAGCTTTAATAACGTTGTATTTATGTTTGCGGTCGCTTTTTAAGCTACCGCAAACATAAATACAACGTTATTGTGTTGCAAAACGCTGCGGTTTTTCTTTCCAAGTTTCTCAGGCTCCTCCGGCTCGGAGGAGCCTGAGAAACTCGGAAAGAAAAACCGCAGCGTTTTCCAACACAACCGTGTTGTGTTTCTGCCTGCTGTGGCTATCACTTTGGGTCTCCCAAAGTGAAAGCCACAGCAGGCAGAAACACAACGCGGTTATGTTTACATGCCGCGTAGTCTTTCTACCTACAGCTGATTTCCCATTTGGGGCTCTCGGGCTCTCCGTGGGGAGCCCGAGAGCCCCAAATGGGAAAGCAGATTCAGGCAGAAACAATGCGGTTGTTTTCCGCAATGCCGCGTTGTTTCTGCCTGAATCTGCTTTCCCTTTTGGGGAAAGCAGATTCAGGCAGAAACAACGCGGTTGTGTTGGAAAACGCTGCGGTTTTTCTTTCCGAGAAAGAAAAACCGCAGCGTTTTCCAACACAATAACGTTGTATTTATGTTTGCGGTCGCTTCAAAAGTGACCGCAAACATAAATACAAGGTTTTTAAAGCTGCAGTTTTATTTCTATGTTTTCCGGGCTCCTCCAGCCCGGAAAACTTAGAAAAAAAAACGCAGCTAGTGCTTATTTAAAAAAAAATAGCACTTACCGAGATTCAGCTGCAGCTTTCCTGCTCTGGTCTCCGGTCCCCTTCCTCCGCGTACAGCACTAATGAAGGGAAAGCCACCCAGCGGTAGCTTTTGTTTACTACAGCTGGCTGGCTTTTCCTTCATTAGTGCCGCGAAAGCAAAAGCCAGCACAGGAGGGCCTCCATTTCACAAAATGGATGCGCCCATGTGCTTGCTTTTGCGAATTTTGAGCTTGAATAGCTCAAAATTTTACATAGGAAGTTTTAAAAAAGAGAATGCAGGCATTTTTTGTTTTATGTTGCCTATCTATTTTTTTAAATAAAATGTTTTACTAGACTATGCCTTTAATGCTATAATCTTCTAAGAGGCTCCAAACAGACTAGAGACATATGGGCTCTTCAGCATGCCCTGCAAGTGGAAACTGAAACTTTAATACAATTCTGATTTGGTTCTTTCATTTCAGCTCCTCTGGGTTAAAAATAAATCTATATATCCTTAATTGAAGAAATTCCACATTAATTTGTATAAGCTCATGTTTCATTCTAAATAAATACATTTAAAACATATGCAGTTTTGTAACTTAGATTTCCTGTGCTTCATAATTTGGGCTCAGGAACATGTGACCGAGATACACTTTACAAATATGAATCTGTATACTACAAAACAAATATTAAACATGGACATTGATTAGGCAATGCATTTCCAATAACTTTCTGTGGGTTGCTGTATTCCTTGTGAAATAAATGCACTCTAATAAATATGCAATGTTCTTTCCCCCAATGGCTGTAAGAAAATAATGATCTGTATGGTGGTATTGAGTGTGGTGTCGAAAATAAAGGCAGTTCAAAAGTAGTTTCCCAACATTTGTGCGCTTACAGAATTCCCAGTATCTTTTACTTTTTTTATCTATCTGACCAAGACAGTGACCAAATTGTGCAGACTGACAAGTGTCCTTTTAATTTTGACAGCAAGCAAGAGGCAGCCATTAAATGACAGTATCTTTACATTTCGCTATTCTTGCTCTACCAGGAAGGCCTTCCACCATATATTTTAATTGTAGTCCTCCTCCTTGCTGTAAAATCTTTCACACAGGTGTGGCTGGCCTCTTAAAAAGTTTAAATAATTTAGCAAATAGGCAGTTCATATTTTTAAGATGTTCACAGTCTCTTTACATTTTGTTTAATTTTAAATAGTAAATGATTTTCTAAAAGTGTTCTGAAGAATTTGAAAACAGGAAACTTGTATGTGTAGGAAGATGGTTTTATAATGTAGAACCTGTTTTTAGTGTTCTATTTTAACTTGTTTTTAATCTGTTTATTCTTAATTAGTACCTAGCGAGGGAAAAACAGATTTTTAAAAACTATCCGATTGGCCATCACGGGGTCATTACCTGGAGGACAAAGACTTACCTACTGCGCTCCGGCTTCCGTGAAGTTCCTTCCCTATCTTCACCGGCCGTCATGGAAAGGGAGAATGGACTACATGTAGTCCCTGCTCCCTAATCCATGGCAGACATTTTGTTTTTGTTTTGCTTGAGCCGAGAAGCAGTTGAAATGCTGTTTCGTGGTACTATGTGCCGGGGTGCACATACCAATAGAACCCTCAGTGGAGGGTATTACCAATTGGATATCCCAAGCGAATATGACCTCTCTCGATGTTTTGAAAGCTATCTGTGCAAAGTATGTTATTAGATAACATGTCATTTTATTTTGTAAAATAAAAATCCTCCCAGAGTGCCTTGTTGAAAGAAATCTTGCCTGGGAATTGCATTGTTGTTTCCATGTCTGCTTTTGAAGACAGGAAGTTCAGAATGCAGTCAATAGCAATAGTTATTCGCTGCACTCTAAAAATTCTGATTGGCTAAGACACCAGCAATAACGATCTCCGAGTGCTAATAGCAGTTAGTCCCCACACTGCCAGGATACTAATTTGCTTAATGTCAGATAGAATACTGATTCAAGTGCTAATAGTATATCCAATTTCTTGCATGTTAAATAATGTGGTGTTATGTGTTATCTACCTGTTCCACGAGCAACACCGGGGGTAACGGCCTGTGACCCCTGTAAATGGCCCGAGTGAAGCGATCGCCATTAACATGGCCCAGGGCCATTACACACCGGTGTCACCCATGTAATGGGTAAATAAGGCCATTAGCATCCCGGGATAACAAAGCAGCAACCCAGGGTGCACAACAAAAAGGATTTTCCTTCATACAACGGGACGCCACGCGCGTCCCGTTGTAGGAGGGAACATTGTGAGAGGAAGGTGCATAGCTGAGGGCCACCACAGCCGGAATAAGGTAATGAGGGCTAATAAAGAAAAATAATGGGGACGGAGGGTGGGGGGAAGAAGGCGGCGGGGGAGCCGGATTTCAGGCGGCTTGGAATGCAGGCTTACATTGGCAGTTCAAGCACCTTTCCTAGCCACCTGATTGGCTGTCTCCTCCACCCAGGGTGCCAATTGGGCTTACAGTGTACCATCCAAGCCAAATGCAGTGGGACCATGGACAGATTATCAGAAATGTGCCCTTGCGCAAAAGAATTGAGGAAACAAATGTAGCACCACTTTTGCTTTTTTGATAATACGAAATGGAGCCAATGTTGAGCCCCAGTCAGTATTATCCAAAAATCGTTTCACTAGTGAAAAAAAACGAATCTGTAGTTTTCTATGCTTGCTGTGTAAATTGAAAATAATCTTTTGCTCCAAAAATTATGCAAAAAAGCAGTCTGATTCTTTTTTGCCCCATGACAAACCACTTCAGATAATGCAGGTTGTGACAAATCTGTGTGCTCTTTTACTTATTAACTAAACATGTCCTCCATGTTTAGCATTGGTGCAAATATGTTCTCTCGCTTTTTCTGAATCCTGATGACATAAGCACCTGCCAGTCAATCGCCAGATCCCAAAAACTATTGTTACAACCCTGGTTTTCGACCACCCTCAGGTAAGGGATCATTTTGTAAGTCCCTGTATATTACACGGAGCAGACCTGTTACGTTTATACTTTTGGACACACAGGTCCCCTCTGCGTAATTGGCAGCGTTTGCATGTCAGAATGCAAAAGAGGACTGTACGATGGTGGCATACTCGTCTTTACACTCCACCATGCACATTGTGTAAACGGTGCCCTTTGTGCATTGCAGGCAATGCTCACAATGTATTCCTATGGAAACCACTTGATGTTGCTGATGTACACAGTAGGTGGAGTACACAGGAATCCGCCAGCATGAAAATGTCAGTCTGGAGTAAATGCTTGATTGTTTGTTTGCATAGAGGAAGGGGGACGATGAGATGTAACTTACGACCCTTGCCTCCTATGCACAATACAAATTAATGAAAATAAGGTGCAATGCAAAATCAATGCATAAAAGACTTATGCATGACTTTTACACATTCAATTTATATTAGGCTCTATCAACATGAGCTCCCCAGTGACCAACATAACACACACATAATTACATATAACTAACAGGCAACTGCATTGTATGCAACAGACAATATGTATACTATCCTGCATGCTATGATGCAAACCTCCTGCTGCATCCCTCATTGATTTTAAACAATGCCCTCATGCTAATGTGACCTACGAGTCATGTCGAAACAGTGGTCCCCTCAAAAGACAGATGAAGATGAATTATAGAAATAACCATGTAATGCTATGGAATGGAAACTCATGTCTAATCCAAACTTTGCAGTAAGTGACAGAGCAGCCCTGGAAGGGATATCAGTGACCTTATGATAATTGCCTCCACATTTGCATGCCCTTGGCAGTCCAAGCATGGCTCCTGCAACGTTTCTACACTTTCCGAAGAACCATGGCATGACCGAAGGTCTTCATCTTTAAATGACAGCATTAGCAATGCACACCCAATTTAAATCCCAACCTGCCAGTGTGATTGCCTGGGGAGGGGCACATCATCAAGGCCGGCCTGGATCATGCTTCAGCTTATTCTTTTAACCACAAATATACAGTGAACTGGAATAAGATTAATAACAAAGAAAGTGAAAGATCATGTCTTGATTACTTATTTTGAATTCAGAATTGAGCACTTCACTTGTGTATAAGCACTTTACAAATAAACAATTGCAACGCTACACCCAAGTAACAATTCTATGCACCATGTATACTTACATTGTCCCATTGTTCATGGCTCCATATCTGAGGAAGCCTAGCCTTTACGCACCTCCATTGTGTTGTTTTTGTTACTCAAGTGCCTAGACTTTATAAAAAGGAGCATTGTGCAAGTATTTAGTGATTGAGTACAAGGCATTTGAAGAGAGGGGGACAACCCGAGATTGGGTAAGGGTGGACCATTGAAAGATTAAGTACATGGAGACCCTGAAGAATATGTGAGCAGAGGCTTCAAGGCTGCAGTCAGGTTCATGGGGTATTTGTTCAGCATCCAGAGAATGGAGGGCACTGGGATGAATCGGATTCTGCCATGCAAAAGAGTACAAAGATGAGTCGGGGTAAAATTACCCACTCAGCCCTCACACTCCTACAAACCAAAACACAATGCAATCAAAAAGGTAAAACAGGGACAATCAAGAGATACACCTCCTTCACCTTTTGCAGTAACGCAGGCCGAGAGCAGGTTATACACTTAAGACAAGTGTGAAGGTGAACCATTAGTGACCCAAACAACACAGTCCAAAATGAAGGGAAAGTCCAAACAAGGTTCTATAAAGATATTAACACTTTAATAAAACATGCCAACTGCAAGTAGAACAAAAGAGTTTACTGTACAAAAACCCACCCCAGAGGAAAGAACAGAGGAGTTGCAACAAACTAAACTAGTGCTCTGAGCATAGTTCCAGGAGTGGTAGGTAAGATGATACTACCATAAACAGGATAGTGGGTTGAAAACAGGAGCGATCATGGCCTAACCAGTCTCTAGGGCCCAAGAGGACCATGATACCAGTTCAGTGGCACAGTAACTGGATTCAGCTGCTGGTGGGCTGACACGTACGACCCAGGTTTGGACATTGATGCAAGCTGATCAGGCTCAGTTGGGCACATAGGATCATGGAGGCCATGGCAGCAAGAGGGCATCACGCAGGGTTGAATATGGGTGCTCGGTGTGGTCGCACAGCAGCAGTTCAAGGATGCAGGTTAGGGCAGTTCCAAGAATGCTTCAAAGGTAGCCAGTACAGGTCAGAGGTCGGCAACTGGGAGAGGTTGGCAAGTGAAGCACCAGTGGTTCGAGTTGGTGGGCGACGGTCCTTGAAGTGGTAATTGAGGGTGCGTCAAGGTACAGTCAATGAGGCGGCAGTTCTCTGACTAGCTATGCCGAGCCATGGTTGTAACCCCCAGTTGGATGTTGCGAGTGACCCTCCAGAGATTCAGTACAGGATCCAACATCGAGCAGACGCTTCAACCTTACAGATGACATGATTCACTGGGACACGATGCAGTGTTGAGCTGATTTAGCTGCAGTGCAATAGTTTGGGTGGTTGGAGGGATGCAGGCACCAGCACCAGAACCTTCCCTGTTGTTATGGATGTGGGAAACAAAAAGCGAGTGGTTTGGTGCTGGAGATCTTTGCCTGGTCTGGCCCTCTGGTTGCTGTTAAGCCTTTGTAAAGGACTAAAGGACAGAATACTGCAGGTCAGAGTCTGATCTTCCAGCATAGAAGATCCATTGCAGAATGTTTCATTCTGGTCCACAGCACTGGTCACTCCTGCTGTTCCCTGGAAGTTGTTAGGCAACAGACCTTACTTCTGTCTTGGACGACTCCTTCTACACCTCTGGCAGAGTGCTTTGGACAGTGCAACTGCCCCAAATGAAGTCGAGATGAGGATGTTCAAAATGCCACTTTGGCCTTAAACGATCCTCGAGGAACTGAGGGAATTCTACTGAAGAGGTGCGAGAGGACCTCCTTTAAAAGCACAGGTTCTCAGGTGATTGGTCTAAAGCTAGCTTGCTTTAAGGGACCAATCCCTACTCCTATCTGTAGTGGACTTTGCCCTGTTCACCTGGCGCCTAAAGTGCTTTGCTGCAGAGGTAGTGGAGGAAGCAGGAAAGGGAAAGAGAGACAGTGAGAAACAAGATAGCGGAAAAGAAAAGCTTCTTCAAGTGTTTAGAGCACTCCTGCCTATCTTGCTCCTGCCCCATTCCATCCTTTTGACAACAAAGACCCTTGGAGATTCAGCACCATGGTGTGAGGCTATTCCCCATGAATGGGTGTGCTTCTTTGATACCTGGGTCCAGGAAAGCTTCCTGATGTGCGGTTGTCTCTGGGGGATGGGGTTACCAGCCCTCGTAAAAAGAGTCAAACAGCATCTGGGTCTTCTGGGTGTCTGTCCTGCTGTGTGGCAGCATTGGTCCATCTGACCCAAATACACAATCCCTTCCATAGCAGAGCTGACTCACAGAAGCTGACACATGTCCAACATTAATTGGGTATTGGCGGCCATGACCATATGTATCACCATGCACTATGCCTAAACTCAGGTGTAGCTGAATCTCAGAGATTATTCTGCCACCAGCATGGGGTACTCATGATCATCGTAGTTTGGGTACAGGGAACATATCTGAATTGTTGCCCCTGTGATGCAGTGGCTTTGCTGTTGCTGTGGCAGTCGAGTAGGCATCCTGTGAACTTTGAACCTGCTCTGCACCACTGACAGAGCAAGAGGTGTAGATCAGGCTACTGATGCGGCAGGGCACAAATGCACTATGCTTCTGGCATGTAGTTGCAGCAGGGGGTGATCTGGTTAGCAGATTACCCCTTTGGGGAAAGAATCACCCACATCATTTCATGTATTAACTATAAAAAAAGCCCTAGCTTTGCACGCTTACCAAATGGCAATTCCTCACAGGCACCTAAAAACCAAATGCAAAGGCAATTATATATTGAAGTCTCTAAAAGCACATTTTGCTGCATAGCCATCAAGATTTTACATAATAAATCCTCAAATCTGGAGTGGTTTCTAGCGTGCCAGCACCATTGCAGCATCCAAAGGCTCAAGACCTTGCATAGAGCAACCTATGCGTTGGAAACTGGTGTGATACAAGGCAAAAGCCAACCACAAGAACCTGCATGTGCAGCATTACATATATAACACGGTTTATAGTCATAATGTAGAAAAAAAAATGTTGACTTATAAAAATGTCAAATAAAATGTAGAAAACAGTAATGTCGAAAACCTATACATATAATGAAAAGAGTCAATTTTTAGAAAAAAAAAATGTCGAAAAGAAAATGTCAATTAGCACTATCAATAAATACATAAAAAAGAAGAGTATCATTTACTTGGGGGGGTCCCCTCAACCCTCCTCACCCAACACCCCCGGACAGCCCCCTGCCCCCAACACCCTCTCACCCCTCATACTCAACACATTTTAATTATATATATATATATATATATATATATATATATATATATATATATATATATATATTTATTTTTTTTTTCAAAAAATTCGAAAAAATGTAGAAAAAATTCGACATTATTGGTTTTCGACATTATTGTTTTCTAAAAAAAAAAATCAACATTTTGACTTTTGACATTATTGCATTCTACAATGCTGACCACTATATAACACATCTGCCATCAGAGTCTCAGTAGTACTCTACATGGAAATCTTGCCGCGCAGGACACAGTTTAGTGAAAATGATTTCCATCGAATACCACCAGCTCTCTTCATTTAGAGTGGGGTTCCTAAGATTTCCATGCTCTACCCCAAACTACTCAGTGCCAGAGCCGTGCCTTGAGTGACCTAAAGCTGTCACAAAACACAGAATGCCAAAGTCACTGATGTTGAACTGTCATGCCTGATGATTATTTCTGTGAAATACCTGAGGAATGGTCAGCCAATCACTATCCAGGGGCACACCCTCAGCCATAGCCCTGCACTAGAGAGGTGCCACCTGCAAAATCAACAGACTGATTGTTAACATTTCACACCACCTGTTGGTGCAGAAGGATTTTAGCATAGAAAGCAGACTACACAACCACCGGACAGCTAACTTACTGTGTTCAGCAAATCATAAGCACTCGCCACATGACGAGGTCTAAATGGCATGGCCATGGTACAAAAAGTAGGCCAAAAGTAGGCCAATCAGAAGATTGACTAGTTGCAATAAGCCACAGCATGGTATGCAGTCCCTATGACTAAGTAAGAATGCATGCATGTATTTATTTATTTATTTATTTATTTATTTATTTATTTATTTATTTATTTATTTATGTGTGGATGTATTTATTTATTGGTCATTTCTATTAAATTGCACCTTTAGTGAATTCTTCTGTAATGAATTGATGAACGTGAACACTAATGACCCTGGCCTCACATATAACCTCCAAACAAGGTGCCCATCTCTCTGGTGGCCCTATCAAAGCATTATTGCATGATGCGCTCATGTCTGGGACGCTGGGCATGCCAACGTAACTATTAGGAGCAGCAGATAATGTGACGCCTCAATCGATACTTGACCTAAGATTTTCCACAATGCATCCCTCCACTTGAAATTGTATCAGCATCACTAAAACAAACGTACAACCTATGTGATGACACTTCCCTCCCCCAACCCCCAAGCAGGCTGGAAGAATAACAGATGTTAAGGATTATGTATCCAATGTGGAGGTCAGGGTGTAAGACTTGGGGCAACTTAATGGCAAACTTAATGAAACCAGCCACGGCCAATAAAGATCTGGAAGATCGAACCCAACAGCAAAATATTTGCCTTGTCTGGCTACCAGAGAACATAGAAGGAAAGACTTGATTTGATTAATTGAAATATGGTTGCCAAAACGGTTTAACCTTAATCTCACAGCCATAAAAGATCCACCTGGTCTGGTCATTATTTGCATTATTGGGCACCATCATGCTAGAATGATTTCACAAATATCAATGAAGAAGAAGGCAATGCAGTTCGACAAATATAAAAACATCCTATCAGTGAAATTTCCCAGGGCGGCAATGGACAAATGGAAAAATATTTCAGCAATTTGACCCAAATTGATTCAATTGGACATTAAATGCGGCCTGCTGGAGACTACCAGTATGATTGTAATTGCGGGAAAAGAGAATAATTAGTCCTGGCAGACCTTAAAGACTATCTTCATAATCAAGAAGTAGATGGCATGGACATGTGATCCTTAAACAGCACTTCTAACATGAACATTGAGGAAAGACGGGCAAGACCAGTGGGATTTATTTCTTAGGCTATGAGCACATCACCAGTGGCCCATGAACAGCCTTGCACAGAGGAACATGAGCAAGACATGTCTCGCCGCCGGTGAACATGTTGCAGCTGCATACACATACCAAAGATGCATAGAAACACTTGTGTACAGATACATTATAAATGACGTATCATATCATATCATATATCATATCATATCATCAAGCTGACAGACTGAAGGAATAAGCGTGTCTCCGAAAACCTGGATTAACATAACAATTCAATATGTCAGAGAGAGACAACATACATTTTACTTCCAGATGTATACAAAAGATCAAGTGGGAATATATTAATCTTTATTCAGTAGAACATATATGTTCTTCTTTTATTTATTAATTATAGTTCTTATGTATTGAAACACATATTCTTGACATATTGACACATGTAATTTTGAGCAGGGTGTGCGTGCTTTTCTTGACTGTCTTAGGTAATCTATTGACAGGGCACAAGTTTAGATGGGTTAAGTGAAGGGGGGGTTTCGGTTCAAGCTGCACAGCTGTGGAACTCCCTGGAGCTCCGCAGGAAAATGAAAATCATTTGTACTTTAGATACAACTTGAAGACCCTCGTGATTCCTCCTTAATAGGGTATTTCCTGATGGGCTGGGATGGTGGGGGTTTCTGTCCCTGTTCTAACTTGGCTTTGCTTGGCTCACCTGCATCCACTGTTTGCGTGCCTTGATGTCTGCGATTAACAAGTACTGTACCATACCATGCCATGCCAGTAGTGTCAATGAGTTTTTATCGCAGGAAATGTGTGCAACAAAAACCACCACCACATCCTGATTGAACTGGCACACTGCAAATGGAATGTTCAACCCTGTCCTCCAGAGTAACAGATTCAATATTAAAACAAACACAGAATTGGGAAGCACAACATGCACACTTACAATTTCCCCGAAGACCTGCAGAGAGATGATCATAGTAGGGTATATCAAAAATCTCATTAGCAGGATGCAGCAGATAAACCTGTCTCCGTACTTCGAAGTTGGCACATCCCACAGAATTCCCTGTGTGGGATGCTTTTATCCATGCATCCAAGCCCTACCTCAAAACTGTGCAGTACTGACATTAAAAACATCATGATGGCCAGAGCTTCCCAGAAAATGCACAGGGAAATGCATGAAGAATAGGCTGCCGGTCATTTTTGCCGATGTTATGGGCACAGAAGGGCACTGCCTAAAACCACCATTGGACTACCCACACAGTAGTCTGAAACCATTGGGAATGGCAATGCTGATTGCCAAAAGCAACCTAGAATTGTGGGGAATTCATTTTCTTAAATCCCAAAAATGGTTGCAGTACCAGTACTCACCACTATCAGAAAGCCGGCATTTTAAAACCACCAGACTTTGTGTAAAACTGAATAAATGAACCCAAAGCCGGCCAAAGAAAGACTTACTGAGAGGTGGATACCATGTAAAGTTATATTCTGAAGTGACTTGAAGGTTTATAACAAGACTGGCTGAGCTGTGGATTTCAGCAGTTTAAGTAAATTTGGACTGAAAGACACTAAAAATCCAATGTTAAAAGAAATGAGTGACCTACTTTTGAGTGTCACATAGGTTGCAATTGTTTAAATGTCATCGTTTTTAACTTAGAATCAGCATTCTAGCTGCATATGTAAAAATTGTCTTGACTTAAACTGGGGAACAAAAAGTGACATTTTATCTGAAACCTGGCTTAAGGAACTGAATTCTGCCCACCAGCTACCCCCGACAGGAGTTGAGACTTGCACAACAGCTGTGTTCCCAGGCCTAGCTGCCCTTTTGCTGCTCCCACCAAAAGGGATATGACACTTCTCTGATTGAATTACCTGGGCTCTGCAGGAAATTGAGCAAAGCCCTGTCCTGACTCAGGCAAATGTTTTATTAACGGGGCCGTAAAAAGTGGCTTCCTCCTGAAGGAAAGGGGAGGAGCACTGCCTGTGAGAGCAAGCTGGCTTGGCAGAACTGGAAAAACCAGAAATTCAACCTTGTGCTGGGGGGAAACCACACCCATTTGGGGCCAGAACATAACTCTAAAAAGATGGATCATTCATAGAGCGGACTTGTGAAAATTATTTAAATGATACCATAATTCTTGTGATTTTTCTGCCCACATTTTGAGAGGTTTTTAGAACCGGTGGCATGATCTGGGGGCAAGCTAGCAGTTAAGAGGGTATTACTTAAAATGTATGCATGTTAAAAATCTGACACTTCATCAATTAATGTCCATACTCCTTGCGCACATGTGTGTAAATTTGGGGTAATGTCCGATATTGCGAAACCAGTTAAAAAGTGCAAATGTCGCCATTTCTGAATGCAAGCTCCCAGGAAGAGCAGATTTGGACAGGGTATACCTCCTGTGATATGTGATGGGTGCATGTAATTTTAAACAAATGTGTACCTGTGCAAATATGTCTTTTGGATCAAAATATAGATTGTGTGTAATTTGACAGGGGTGGGTTCTCTGTACCATAAACAGACCTCATCATGATGACACTTCATTTCATTCCCCCAATCAAGGGGAAGAGGATGAAGTGGCCAATGACAAGTGGAGAGGGGTAGAGCCGAGTGATGCTGCACACACACCCATTTTCAAAACACATAAAAGCAGACAGTCAGGACAGATAGGGACCTTCAAATCCATTTGCTGCGGGACGCTCTGCCGGGAAAATCCATACTTTACCTCCATCAACCTTCAGAGAGCCAACATAGAGACTTCAAATCTCTCAATATCCAGAACCAGAGGCAGAGCAGAGCTGACCCAGACCGCTGTTAGCAGAACCAGAGAGCTGACCCAGATCACTGTGAAGTGCCGAGACCAGACCAGAGTCCAGTCTAAAACCTGACCAGATCCGTGGTGAGGCCCATTCTATTTCTAAATATATTGTGAGTACCCAGCAGAACTGTGTAGAACCAATCTCTTAGTTAAAATAATATAATTCAATCTATTTTAATCTAACCAGAACTGCCTCCTAACTGTCACCTGTCATTTTCTAGTTGCTAGCTGTCACTTGTCTTTTTGAACTTTAAAATTTCAAATCTGAAAAACGACCTTTACCATATCGCTCATATCTCCGTGACCGTTTGTCCTAGAGACTTGCAGTAACTTTCATCTGGAAGCTGAGATCCTAGGCTGTCCTAGGACCCCGAAACGGTAGTGCTAGTCCTTGTAGTTCCTCTGTAATCGCGAAAAATGCACTCGTGAATTTGCCGCGATTTGCAAATTTCTCAACGTGTGAAAACAGAAGCTTCCTTAGTTTCCTTACTAAAAATTTGTTTGTCTCTTAAGAACCATCCCTGTATCATTGCTAGAGTGAGCCTGGACTAATATTAACTTGACACCACTCATCCTGAACCTCTAGAGGGAATTAAAAGCATTTTAGCATATTTTTCACTTCATTGCCAGCACATATAAAAGCATTTTGGGCCTGTGTTTCCAACTTCTGTAGTCTAAGCTTGCTGGGGTGAACTGAATTACATTTGATTACATTTCTGAGAACTGTGTGCTTTCCTTCCATTTCCTTGCATTGCATAAAGGGGGAGGGGATTGCCAGAGAAAAGTGATTACATTGTTTTGTTGAAATCATATTGAGTATTTTCTGTATTGCATTTTCATTCAACATTACATCCATCTGAACTTATATAAAGCATTCTCTACCACCTTCTTCTTCTGTTCCTATTCACGAGTGTGCTAGTGCCAGACTATCCATTATTGATTACTGCTCAGATTCAGTGTGATATTCAATTATTAATTTATTATAAAGCGTGATATATATATATATTGTTTAAATTATCAAATAAACCTTTAAACTTGCAAAACAGAACTACTTCTTGGCTCAGTGGGGTCAGGGGGATTCCAAGAGAGGGGTGTTATATAGGGGTAGTCATCCAGAACGCATGAACTGGACATAAAGATATATCAATAAGGGTTTCCATTCAGTATCCCAGACTAGGCATTGACTTAGCTGTAGTGTTGAATTGAATCCTCTTACAAATTGGGGGCTTGTGCCGGACGTTTGGGTTAGATCTACCATTTGTGCAGATTAATACAGCGTGCCAGCTGACCAGATACACATATCCGGTTGGATCACCACACTGTGTTACGCTGTAAAGCACTCCTCAAAGGAACGCTCTAAGGAAAAGGTCTGTTTTGCAAAAATAAAATACAAACTTCTGTAAATCAGGAAGGAACTCAAATTCCAGAATGACGACCTTGGTAGACATGAAAATAGCCAGAGACCAATTCTTACATAAGTTATTTGTGAGAGGTGAGTGGACTCACCAGGACCGCATGGTCTGGTTGCAGGCCATCACGCAACAGGTCACTGAAACAGGGTCAGATATATGGGGAGATCAGGGTCCCCTACATGTGGCCCTGAGTGAACTATACATGGCTCCTAAAGCTAAGGATGAACAAGACAAGATGGTTAGGATAGCGGCATACCTGTACCTATATATGGGAGACATGCAGGATAAATGTACAGAAAGCCAAGATCTGGCGAATAAGCGACAGATGGCGTTAGAGAAGGTCCAATCTGACCTGGTCTCTTCTGAGCAGAGGCTGCAGGGGAGCCAGGAGTCAGAAAATGAGATTAGACAGCACATCATTAAAATAAAGAAGTATATGGATATCCTGCAACAGGAAAAGGCAGACCAGGATACCAGAATTCTGGCTTTGCAGAAGGAACGCCAAGACAGTTTGGACTCCCTACTGCAGAGCCAGAAAAAGCTGGAGCAACAGATCAATTTCAACAGGGCATGCACAGAGCAGGTAGCCACCCTGCAAATCCAACTAGACAGAGAGAAAGAGGAGAGCAATAAACTGATCCTGAAAGACCTGGATACCCAGGCAGAGTTTGATCAGGAGCGCCAGAAAGCTGGTGCCTTCCAAAGGCAAAGGGACGACCTGGCGTCACAAATTCAAGCTCTTGGTCAGGAAAGGGACACCTTAGGCCAGGAAGTCTGCCACTTAAGGAGAAAAATGGAAGAAAATCTACTGGCCCACCAGGGACTGGGTGACCTCCAAAAAGAACACCAGGACTTGCTAGAGCACACCAGGAGGGTGGAGGAGGCTCTGGCAAGACAGGAGCAGGCCAATAGGGACACAGCTCAGGAGGTAACCCTCCTGCAGCAAAGACTGGCCCAGTGCTCCAGGACCAATCAGGAAACGCAGAGAGAGAATGAGGCTCTCTGCCAGCACAATGATAGACTCCAACAACAGGTAGCGATGCAGGAGAGACTGATAGAGTCTAGTAAGGCCTTAACTGAGGAACTGAAGGTGCAGGCTCTTGCATTGCAAAAGGGAGCAGGGGGGGATAGAGATGAGGTTCGCTGGGAAAGAGAAACTCCTGAGCATAACCTCAGGAGCCCTAGTACCAGAGGCCTTTATTTCTCTCAGTCCCTGGACTCTGCCACCCCCATGTCCCCTGGCGCACATGAGCACAGGGCCACAGGGATGGCAGATTACTATCCAGCCAGAAGCATGGGGCTCATAGGCCAGTACCACCCAGGAATGGATGGGCGGGCATCCGGGTATGGGCACCCAAGCACAGTGCAATTTGATGGGGAACCCCAGGAGAGTAGGCCCATTAAGAGCATCCTGAAAACCTCTGCCCAGTTAGGTCAGTGGGGGGGTACCCATCAAATCCTGGCAGCATGGAGGGATCTGAAGACTCCTCTGAGCGGTACAGGACACAGGAGACCAGGTCCCCACATTCTGCCAGCCATTCCCAGGCTCGCAGAATCCGGGAAAACCTGGAAGAACAGACGGGAACCTCTGGGAGCAGAGCCTCTGAGTCAGAAGATGAATGGACCAGGGTTACCCGGACCGAAAGGGCCAATAAGACAAAAAGGGCCTTGCTTAAGGACCCCTTAAAGCAGATTAAGGCAATCAGGAGCGTCATCACGCCGTATCATAAGAATGCCAAGTATTCTGTTTGGGAGCACTTAGAGTTGTTTGAGCAAATGATGGAGACTTTCCATTTGAAGGACAGCCAAAGATGTATTCAATATGTAAAGTGGACCTTCTCCCCGGAATACTCCAGTTTCTTTGCGGGGCTGGAGGACCAAAATCATTTAAGATGGTCCACCTATAAGGCGGCCATCTTGAAACATTTTTCTACTCATAGAAATCCTCAAGAGGCTCGCAAGGCAGCCTACAATTTACAATGTGGGGAGGATCAGGCCCCACAAGAATTTGTGCAGGAGTTAAAGCGTGATTTTGCACAGACCACAAGAAGGGTGCGCACGGATAGCAGAGAATTTATTAATACGTTTTTCCATGCCTTGCCCAAATACATAATGACACAGCTCGTGAGGGATTTTCACGAGAAAAGATCTTTAGACTGGGTCATTGAACAGGCGACCCGGATCTATGAGGTGCAGAAGCCAATAGAAAATAAAAATAATGCGCCCAAAACCTCAAAGCCAACAACACCCCTGCTGCTGCCAAGGTGGCAGAGGTAAAGGTCACCCCCGTTTTAGAGTTGGAGATGGGGGGGCCTAAAAACCTACCTGCACCTAATAATGCTAGGCCCAGAAGGTCCTCGGGCCAGTCACAGACAGGGGGCCAGGGAGGTAGCCCCACAAATGGGGTCCCCCGCTCTCCTGATTATGTAAGCCCCCGGTACAAGGGAAATCGACCCATCCTGGGTTATGTGTGGACTCCTCCAGCCCAAGAGGGGGGATCCAGCCAAGCACCTAACCCAGGGAACTTCCCTCCTAACTTCCCACCGGAGGGCAGAAATTCTCCAAATCCTGGGAAGAACTTTTTCCCCAGGTATCCACCCAACTTCCAACCCCAAAATCCTACACCCTTCTTTCCCCAATTCCCTGAGCCCAGACAACCGAATCCGGGAGAGGGGAGGCCAAGGGTGGAGGGGTATGCAAATCTTCCCAACCAGGGGTACTACCAAAGAAGGGATAGCTACCCTTCCCGGGATCAGCCCAGGGGAGAAAACAGGGCCCCTTATCAGCCTGAGCGGGTTTCCCAGTTAGAGCGCCAGGTTCAAAACATGGCGCGGGATCTGGGTCACATACTGAGGGCTCAGCAGAACCCTCAGATCGGCATGCCAGCGCAGAACCCACCCAACTCTGGACCTGGTGCTCCAGAACAATGACAGGGGCAGCACACCGATAACTCACCGGTTCCCAGGGAGGAGGCTCAAAGGGAAGGGGGGTGTAAAGCCTTGGAGGAAGCTTCCTTCCTCACTTGTAAACAGCCCCTGGAAACCCAGGAACCGGAAACAAAATCTCCTGCCCATGAAAGTCTGCCTCCTAAGGAGCAGAGGGGGGGTAGGAGAAACAAAAGACCCAAACAGACACAGTTTGAGGAGGAGATACAGATCTTCCAATTTGAGGGAGAGGGATCCTCAGAAGATCCTGGGAAAAGGATCTTCTCCTTCAGAGAGGGGGCAACTCCTCCCAAAGAAAATGGGTCCCTAGGGATGCAAATCCAGACTGGGGAGATGTGGAGACTGAGCTACCGCCGCCCAACATCTCATCCCAGAAACAACAGCAAGAAAATCCCCTGGTTAAAACCCATCCTGGTGACTGCCTCCAAAAAGGGGGGGGGGCGGCCCGGAACCGGAGCCAGGGGAACCCACAATGGCTCTGATCTCCAGTTGCCAACTTTTTCTTTCAGATTCCCAAGGCTCTCCACAGAATTCTGCCCAAATCTCTTCGCTAGCGATGTCCAAAACCAGAAAGTTAGCCCACCAGTTGTCCAAAAATGTGCATTATCTGTGCCCCCTTGAGGAGAAGGAGGGAAGATATTATGCCCCGGTACAAGTACAGGGGCAGGGTACAATTTTGGCACTGGTGGACACTGGATCTCAAGCTACCCTTCTGTCCAGAAGGGCCTTTGACGAACTGAATGCAGGAAGGGGAGAGAATTACCAAATTCCTCTCACCTCTCTTCCTGGACAACTGCAGAACTTTGACGGGAAGGAAATTCCCGTTGAGGGGACTGCAGTCTTGGACATTAAAATTGGGCGACACAAGTTGAAACACCCGGTCATAGTTGTGACTCCAGAGGGCACCCCTTGTTTACTAGGGAATGACCTCCTGAGGAGGTTGTCACCCTTAATAGATTGCGTAAACAAGGTCCTCTGGACCCAGACTAGCCGACCCATAAAATTAAAACAGAGTGTCAACCATGTTAGTTTAAACGGCACCTGCCACATGGTTGAACAAAAATCTGACCAAGTAGAATTTCACTTCCAAAATAGCCAAATTCCAGACATGACAGTAATAGCAGTAGGACAACAGACTGGTGATGGAGGGTCCTCTCTATTTCTGAAAATCAACCTTCCTTCCAGTCTAAAGTGGTACTCCACGCTGGAAGGAAACACTCTGAGATTCTATACTAATCCACAATCAGAAACTCCCACTCCTATAGTCCAGAAAGATGTGAAATCAGCTCAGGGCCTGGCTGATATTCAGCAAATTGGAGAGCAGTTGTTCATCCCTGTCCAAGTAAATGATGGGAAGGACTCTGTTCTCGCTCGAGTGTGTGTGAACAACGGTAAGAGCTACATCAGTGAAGCCATGTTCCGCCAACTCCCAAAAGATCCAGCCATTCCCACATTCAAACTGATAGACAAATGGGAAATGGACTTGGAAGCACCTAATTCCAAACATCTCCTGCCAAGCAGGTGTATGCTCAAAATCTCCATTGGCAACAAGAGCGTAGTCCATAATTGTTGGGTTGTGCGAGACGTCACTGCCGCCTTTTACTTAGGCAGTGACATTCTCAATCGCTTGGCCATTAGTTTGGACCTAATAAACTTCAAAGCTTGGTCCCGATTAGCGGATAATCCCATGGGCTTTGATGATCCAGAAAAAGCATTTAGGTCAGCTCAATTGCTACCTTATGCAGTTGAAATTCAGATTAAAGAGGAAGTCACCATCCCAGAAAGGACCCGACAATTCTCCCTGGAAGTGAAAGTCAAAAGAGGACAACATTTGAAAAACCCTGATGCTTACATACATCTAAACGCTTCTCTCCAACAGCAAGGGTTAGGGGTAAACCCAACACCATTAGTCAACATAGAACATGACACCATTCTAATAGAGGTGGATAACAGCGACTTAAAGAGTATTACTCTAGCCGCAGGCACCATTATTGGAATGGCGGTTGATGGCCGACATTTTTCCATCGATTTAGGTAATGAACTGTTAGGGCCAATCCCCAAGGACTGCTTTGACAGTGACAGTGATGACAATACAACACCAGACAGGATTTTTACCCGGCATGGGGGGAACTTCCTGGTGTACACTTCTTGCCCTTATGGTAAGGAAGATGTGACTTATGACTTCAGGAGGGATGAGGTGATTTTCCGGGTCCATGAGGGCTGCCTTTCCCACCTGAAGCCTCCAGTCCAAATCAGCACTCTGACCAGGGACTTCTCCACCCAGCTGGAGGAGGCCGCTGAAATAGCCAAACCAGAAGTCTTTCCAGGCTTCAGGCAGATGGTGGAAGAGAGAGTCAACCTAGCTGATGCCTGTGTGACTCTGGAACAAAAGCACAAGTTGAAACAAGTTTTCTTGGATTTCCAAGATCTCTTTGCGGTAGACTCATATGACTGTGGTCGCACCGACATCCACACAACAACAATCCCCACGGACCCTGGCATGACCCTGTGTTTGTGAAGCAATATCGCTTGCCTCTCGCATCAATGGAGTCCCTTACTGAAATAATTAAGAACCTTAAGTCCAGGGGAATAATCCGTCCAGTCCACAGCACCTTCAATAATCCGGTGCTGGGAATATTGAAGCCAAACGGCCAGTGGAGACTCTGCGCCGACCTCAGGGAGCTCAACAAACGGGTCCATACCTCCCGATGGCCTCTGCCCTACATTGACCAAGGGCTGGCCCAGATCCAGGGGTCACAGGTATTCACTGCAATAGACCTGACCAATGGATAATGGACTGTGCCTGTCAGTAGGGAGGACCAATACAAGCTGGCTTTTACCTTTGGGGGCCAGCAATACACATGGACCCGGACTCCCTTCGGATACCTCAACTCCGGCAATGAGTTCAATATTTTCCTACCTAAGGCCATGCCCGACCTGGGTGCGAGGGGTAACCTGGCTTATGTAGATGATGTCCTCATCAAAAGTTTATCTGTGGAGGAACACATAGCGAAGATCTGTTATGTTCTGACCCAGTTGAGGGCCGCCGAAGCAAAACTTTCCTTTCAGAAAGCACAGTGGTGTAGAACCCGTGTTAATTTCTTGGGGCATGAGATTACTCCTCAGGGTCTCTGTCCCCAGGAAAAGAAAGTGGAAGCACTTCAGAAACTGAAAGACCCCACAACTCTGCGGGAACTAAGGAGCCTCCTTGGACTGACTAATTACAGCAGAAAGTTCATTGAGGGCTACGCAGAGATCACCAGACCCCGGATTCATCTCTTGAAGGGGGGGGTCAAGTGGGAATGGGGTCCAGAACAAGCCGAGACAGTAAAACAACTCAAGAGAAGCCTCTCACAAGCACCGTGCCTAGCTTACCCTGTCAGAAACAAGGAGTTCTTCCTGGAGACGGGGTTCTCTAATACGTGCTTGACGGCAGTATTATACCAAAAGCATGACAAGGTCAATAAAGTAATCTCCTATACGAGCAAAACTTTATCCTCTGTGGAGGAAAAATACAACGATTGTGAGAAGGCACTCCTGGCAACGGTGTGGGCATTGAAGAATTACCGCCCGTTTATCCAGGGGTAACACATCATAGTGGAGACTCCACACCAGCCTCTGCAATATATCCAAAGTGACAGAATCCGGGCCGGAAATGTGAGTAATTCCCGAATTACTTCCTGGATTCTGTCAATGCAAGGCTTTCCTGTGGAGGTCAGATATGGCCAAAACAAGAAGAGTCCCATCGCGC
Organism: Ambystoma mexicanum; assembly: GCF_040938575.1. Lineage (NCBI taxonomy): Eukaryota > Metazoa > Chordata > Amphibia > Caudata > Ambystomatidae > Ambystoma > Ambystoma mexicanum. Next base: position 1,589,626,969 of record NC_090929.1, read on the forward strand.
AAGGTCTGGCTGACTTGCATGATTGTGCCGGAGAAAACTGTCTCGAGGACGAAAGTCTAAAAATCAAGGACAACATGGAGGCATACCTTAATTCCCCACACAAAGTCTTTGAAGAGGACAAGTGTGAGGGAATGCCCACTGTCTATGTGTATGGATGCTCTTACCATGTTGACAACAACGGGGAAAAAGAACTGGTGACCGGCGTAGGGAATGCATGGGTGAAGGAGTTCCCAGAACCCTCCGCTGGGTACAAAATTGGTCCCCAAAGTAGTCAGGTGGCAGAGTTGATGGCTGTGCATCAAGCCATCCTCACCGCTATCCAGCATCAACTCCACGAACTGGTCATAATCACAGATTCGGATTATGTACGGAACGGGTTCGTGGCGCACCTGGTTAATTGGAAAACCAGAGGCATGTTATGTGCTAACAACAAACCCTTGAAACATGGGAAGTTGATCCAAAACATTGATGATCTGGTCACCTCGAAGGGAATGACCATCTATTGGAAGAAGATCAAGGGTCATTCCAAAGTAGAGGGACCAGACAAAACTGGAAATGACTTAGCTGATCAGCTGGCCAAAACCGGGGCCATCCAAGGGGATCTAATTGAGATTGAGTCCCTGTTGGGGGAAATCCAGGTCACTGCTATCACTAGGTCCCAGACAAATGCTCACAACGACCTTTCAATTGCACAATGGAGTAAGGAGACCCCTGATGCTGATTTGATTACCGATCAGAAGGGGGATCCAATAATTGGTAAATTTTACCAACACATTGAGGACCCTGAGAACTTTCCCCTGACGGATACCGATTACATTGGGAAAGAGGACCTAAGAGTGTTGATGAAATGTCCAAAAATGTTCCGAATCCAAGACGGTCAAAGCTGGCCACGATCAGTGGGTGGTTCCTACCTCATTCCGAAGCCTGATGTTAAGTCACGCCCATGATGCGGCCACCGCCGGTCATAGGGGGTTTCACACAACATTGGAAATCTTAAGAGAGGTTGCATACTGGCCACACATGGGGCAGGACCTTCACCAATACTTGAAGGGGTGTCTTGTGTGTGCACAATTTCAGCCATCATCCCTCACGCACCGTGCGCCTCTCCAAAAGAGGCGGGTGACACTGCCATGGTCAGATTTACAAATCGACTTTGTAGGCCCTGTGATTTGCTCTGCTAGGGGGAATAAGTACATGTTGACTGTGACATGCGTGTTTACCAAGTGGGTGGAATGTCTCCCAGCCCCAAATTGCAAGGCAGAAACAGCAGCTGCCCTGATGATTAACCACATCTTTTCCCGTTTTGGTCTACCTCAAAGGATTGAGTCAGACAGGGGTAGCCACTTCACCAGTGAAGTAATGACAAAGATGTGGGAGCTATTGGGGGTCAAAAGGAAGTTGCATATTGCTTACCGGCCAGCTTCTTCTGGGGCAGTAGAGAGATATAACCGAACCATTGTGAGCATATTAAAGAAGTTTGTGGTAGATTCTGGGCCAAGTTGGGATATCCGATTACCTCTGGTCCTAATGGCCATCAGATCTACCCCTTCATCTGCAACCAAAATGTCACCATTTGAGTTGATGACTGGGCGCAAGATGGTGCTTACTCAGCATTTGCTCTACAGGACCCAAGAGCAGACACTGATAAATGCCTCCACAACTCATGAGTATGTGGAGAATTTAAGGAAACACCTTCAACATGCTTTTGCTTATGCTCAGCGGAATCTAGAAAGATCAGCTGATAGCATGAAGACCCACTATGACCTGAAGACTTCCAGGAAGGAATATCAGGTGGGGGACCGGGTCTATCTATACAATTTCCAAAGGAACCAGGCCAAACTACGAACATTTTTGCCCACATGGAAGGGACCCTTTGAGATTATAGACAAAATCTCCCCTGTGGCCTACAAGATCCGCATCCCCAAAGGCGGTTTGGCAGAGGAGGAAGACAAGTGGGTCCACATTAACCAGTTGAAGTGTTGCCATCCCAGGCACACTCTGCAACAACTGGAGGAATCCTCTGGAATCCTAAAGGGTACTGTCTCAGATTAATTCAGTTCTAACTTAAAATATCCTACATATCGCTTATCGAATTCTGAGTTTCTCAATGTGGGTGTTTTCGTTTTTGAATGCAAAAAGAAATGTGCATGTTCATATGTCTTGACTATAAATTTATATGCCACCCCACTATATCAATGGTGGGGAAAAAAATGTCTATGAATAGGTATTTCCGCTCTTCCTTTGTCGTCCTAGGAGAAAGAAAACCTCGAGACTGGCCAAGGAGGACGATCCGGAGACCGGGAGCAGAAACGCGAGGGGCCCAGGGTACCGCCCAATATTCCCATCAGGACCGGCGAGGAGAACCGATCGATTAGTACCGGATGGAGGAAAAGATGCTGAACTGTGCCATCTATTGGAAGAAGATGAGGAAACATCCCAGGTCTTGCGAGTCCCATCAGTGAAACAGAATGGCCATCGCAAGAGGGGGGCTTGTGGGATGTTTTTATCCATGCATCCAAGCCCTACCTCAAAACTGTGCAGTACTGACATTAAAAACATCATGATGGCCAGAGCTTCCCAGAAAATGCACAGGGAAATGCATGAAGAATAGGCTGCCGCTCATTTTTGCCGATGTTATGGGCACAGAAGGGCACTGCCTAAAACCACCATTGGACTACCCACACAGTAATCTGAAACCATTGGGAATGGCAATGCTGATTGCAAAAGCAACCTAGAATTGTGGGGAATTCATTTTCTTAAATCCCAAAAATGGTTGCAGTACCAGTACTCACCACTATCAGAAAGCCGGCATTTTAAAACCACCAGACTTTGTGTAAAACTGAATAAATGAACCCAAAGCCGGCCAAAGAAAGACTTACTGAGAGGTGGATACCATGTAAAGTTATATTCTGAAGTGACTTGAAGGTTTATAACAAGACTGGCTGAGCTGTGGATTTCAGCAGTTTAAGTACATTTGGACAGAAAGACACTAAAAATCTAATGTTAAAAGAAATGAGTGACCTACTTTTGAGTGTCACATAGGTTGCAATTGTTTAAATGTCATAGTTTTTAACTTAGAATCAGCATTCTAGCTGCATATGTAAAAATTGTCTTGACTTAAACTGGGGAACAAAAAGTGACATTTTATCTGAAACCTGGCTTAAGGAACTGAATTCTGCCCACCAGCTACCCCCGACAGGAGTTGAGACTTGCACAACAGCTGTGTTCCCAGGCCTAGCTGCCCTTTTGCTGCTCCCACCAAAAGGGATATGACACTTCTCTGATTGAATTACCTGGGCTCTGCAGGAAATTGAACAAAGCCCTGTCCTGACTCAGGCAAATGTTTTAATACGGGGGCCGTAAAAAGTGGCTTCCTCCTGAAGGAAAGGGGAGGAGCACTGCCTGTGAGAGCAAGCTGGCTTGGCAGAACTGGAAAAACCAGAAATTCAACCTTGTGCTGGGGGGAAACCACACCCCTTTGGGGCCAGAACATAACTCTAAAAAGATGGATCATTCATAGAGCGGACTTGTGAAAATTATTTAAATGATACCATAATTCTTGTGATTTTTCTGCCCACATTTTGAGAGGTTTTTAGAACCGGTGGCATGATCTGGGGGCAAGCTAGCAGTTAAGAGGGTATTACTTAAAATGTATGCATGTTAAAAATCTGACACTTCATCAATTAATGTTCATACTCCTTGCGCACATGTGTGTAAATTTGGGGTAATGTCCGATATTGCGAAACCAGTTAAAAAGTGCAAATGTCGCCATTTCTGAATGCAAGCTCCCAGGAAGAGCAGATTTGGACAGGGTATACCTCCTGTGATATGTGATGGGTGCATGTAATTTTAAACAAATGTGTACCTGTGCAAATATGTCTTTTGGGTCAAAATATAGATTGTGTGTAATTTGACAGGGGTGGGTTCTCTGTACCATAAACAGACCTCATCATGATGACACTTCATTTCATTCCCCCAATCAAGGGGAAGAGGATGAATTGGCCAATCCAAGTGGAGAGGGGTAGAGCCGAGTGATGCTGCACACACACCCATTTTCAAAACACATAAAAGCAGACAGTCAGGACAGATAGGGACCTTCAAATCCATTTGCTGCGGGACGCTCTGCCGGGAAAATCCATACTTTACCTCCATCAACCTTCAGAGAGCCAACATAGAGACTTCAAATCTCTCAATATCCAGAACCAGAGGCAGAGCAGAGCTGACCCAGACCGCTGTTAGCAGAACCAGAGAGCTGACCCAGATCACTGTGAAGTGCCGAGACCAGACCAGAGTCCAGTCTAAAACCTGACCAGATCCGTGGCGAGGCCCATTCTATTTCTAAATATATTGTGAGTACCCAGCAGAACTGTGTAGAACCAATCTCTTAGTTAAAATAATATAATTCAATCTATTTTAATCTAACCAGAACTGCCTCCTAACTGTCACCTGTCATTTTCTAGTTGCTAGCTGTCACTTGTCTTTTTGAACTTTAAAATTTCAAATCTGAAAAACGACCTTTACCATATCGCTCATATCTCCGTGACCGTTTGTCCTAGAGACTTGCAGTAACTTTCATCTGGAAGCTGAGATCCTAGGCTGTCCTCGGACCCCAAAACGATAGTGCTAGTCCTTGTAGTTCCTCTGTAATCGCGAAAAACGCACTCGCGAATTTGCCGCGATTTGCAAATTTCTCCACGTGTGAAAACAGAAGCTTCCTTAGTTTCCTTGCTAAAAATTCGTTTGCCTCTTAAGAACCATCCCTGTATCATTGCTAGAGTGAGCCTGGACTAATATTAACTTGACACCACTCACCCTGAACCTCTAGAGGGAATTAAAAGCATTTTAGCATATTTTTCACTTCATTGCCAGCACATATAAAAGCATTTTGGGCCTGTGTTTCCAACTTCTGTAGTCTAAGCTTGCTGGGGTGAACTGAATTACATTTGATTGCATTTCTGAGAACTGTGTGCTTTCCTTCCATTTCCTTGCATTGCATAAAGGGGGGAGGGGATTGCCAGAGAAAAGTGATTACATTGTTTTGTTGAAATCATATTGAGTATTTTCTGTATTGTATTTTCATTCAACATTACATCCATCTGAACTTATATAAAGCATTCTCTACCACCTTCTTCTTCTGTTCCTATTCACAAGTGTGCTAGTGCCAGACTATCCATTATTGATTACTGCTCAGATTCAGTGTGATATTCAATTATTAATTTATTATAAAGCGTGATATATATATATATATATATATATTGTTTAAATTATCAAATAAACCTTTAAACTTGCAAAACAGAACTACTTCTTGGCTCAGTGGGGTCAGGGGGATTCCAAGAGAGGGGTGTTATATAGGGGTAGTCATCCAGAACGCATGAACTGGACATAAAGATATATCAATAAGGGTTTCCATTCAGTATCCCAGACTAGGCATTGACTTAGCTGTAGTGTTGAATTGAATCCTCTTACACCTGGTGGACGAATCTAGGCACACTCAAAGTTCCCCACATTACAGCTTCATCCTTATCCAGAAAGCCTTCACTACGACTCCATCCCCACTAGAGAAGAAAGAAAAACATGATTCTGCTCAATCAGAACTGCCAGAGACAGACTGGAAATTTGAAAGAATTTCTAGAGCTGCATTTGGAGCTAAAGTGTTGAATCTTAGACACTGTCTACTGATCCCTTGAATGATGCACCTTGAGAAGAAAAGTACATGGAAATCATGATCTGTTCAGGGACGTCATTTCACCAAAATGCCTGGGGTAGCGCAGGTGACATCACACGACCCTTGACCTCTAATGACATCACAGGAAGTGATGTCATTTGTCCCCACCCTTAACATGACCCCTTCACAAAACATGAAGTGGCATCACATAGCATTGTTCCTAAGTACACTACAAAACATATGGTTACAATATCACTGTAATGTAATATACATTTCATACACGCATGGATCACCATATGTAGCATTAATACCAGTGTGTATAGGCCCCTATTACCAAGTTACTGTGAATTTAAGCAGATGTGTAAGGCCAAATGATAATGATGAGTTATTATATAGCACTTTTCCTTACACATTTTATATAGAACAAATATACATACAATATCACCCAACCTATGTTGGTACTCATTTATCACCCTCAGAAGGATGAAAGGCTGAGTTGACCTTGTCAGCATTCGAACCTGCAACCTGCCAATCGACACACATTGCTGCAGCGAGCTATCAACCCACTGAGCTATCTTACCGGCAATAGCGATTTTACCGGCTATAGTAAAATGAGCAATTACATGTATGAATGTTCTCAAAGTCAGAAAGCAAATTACACTATGCAGTGGATACCATTAAACTGGTAGCAGATTTAACAGCAGGCCAGTTCATCTGCAGGTCTGGTGCAAAGTTGGCCACATGTCAAGCCTGTGTGGATCTACTTTTCAGGCTTCAGAGGTTTGCCTCACATGACATCTCGTACTCTGGGCACTCGTTACCTCATACATGCAAACAAACATCCTGAACAGCATGCCATGGAGATAAGAAAGATAGACATATTACAACAAGGCATTCATTGTGGCACAATGAAATCAAGGGCCACTTTATGTGCTGTGGTCAAACATTTCTACACTGTGCACAAGCTGTTAGGCACAAGGATTTTGTCAAGTGACCGTGGAGACCGAGATGGAATGTCTTGTGATGATCATAACAGACACAACAGGAGCAAAAAAAGCATGCAATAACTGCAAAAAGCAAAATACATTTTGGGAAATTAATGTTTATTCTACTCTAAATGTTTTTTAGAAGTTTTTCTCTGCATTGTGAATTTGAGGTGTTTAGGAACAGGCTAAATCAGTGGCTCACCCCCTGAAGTGTGCCTGACATAAACTGTTAATGAGTCTAGCAATTATTGTACAGAATTCCAGAAAGACAAATTATTTGTTATTCCTATTATTTCTTATTTAGGCTCACGACTCAAAGTGTTACACTTGTGGAACCCCCTGTTTATTTTTTTGTTAAGAGGCCTGAACAAGAAAGCCAGCCACTCCAGAAACAAAGAGCCTCATGGTGCTGAGCCCAGGACCTTCCATTAAAAAAAAACAAAAAAAGATGTTTTTCTTTTTTTTTAGGGGTTGCAAGGGAGACCACTGGGTAGCAAGGGAGACCTCAGGGGTCACAGCTGCAACACCTGGAGACCCCCAAAGAACGTCCCTGGATCTGATCCCACTCAGTAGGAGAAATGCTACCAACGCCTGACTGACTTGAAAATGATGCAACATGTAATTACATTGCGACAATGACGTCGTCACTCACCAAAGATTGGGACTAATTCTCTAAAGAAATTGTTCAGTCACCCTTGACTGTCTACTTAGACGAGGTGGTTACAGTTTCTTCCCTCTTCAGGCAGACTTGCATGTTCCCCACCTTTTTTGAGTGCTGCACGGGTTAAATAAGTGAGCTGAAGATACTTGTCAGGTCTGGCTTCCCTCCACATACCTGAGTACACTAAGGCCCTGATTCATGGAATTATGTGTGTGTAAAACGGGGATTTGCGTGCCATTCTGCCCTCAAATCCACATTTGTCAAACAGGGATTTGATGGCCGAATGTCAGGGATTGCATAGGGTGCGGGGGTGAGGGTTCACATGCTAAGTGCGAGGAAGGGGGTGGCCTGGGCAGAGGGGGTCTGGTTCCCTGTAGAAGCCTGAGGTAACCAGGCAGCCAGTCAGTGCGGCAGACAGGGGTTTTAGCATGGGGAGGAGGAAGAAGAGAAAAGGAGGGTCTGGAGAAGCTTCCAGAACATAAGGAGATTTGGCTCATGCCTGAGAGGGGTAGGGATACCATTCCAGCGGGAGGCTCCAGCGGAGGAGAAAGATCTACCCCTACTCTCTGCTTAGTGAAGCATCTGCTCTGCAGAGACTTGGAATTAGAAGACCGAAGGGCTCTATCAGAGAGGTATTTAGGGAAAGAGAGTTGGATTTAGTTGTGTCCCAGGCCCCAGAAGGCCTTGTGGATGATGCAGAGGGTTTTGAACTTGATCCAGAGCTCTGGAGACATTGTGTTTCTGGGGGAAGGTGAGGAAAGTCCAGGGGTGGACTGGGAACCAAAAAAGGCCCTGGAATTCATTTTCAAAGTGGCCCCATATTACACATTATCAGCAAGCCCAACACTTTTCCTATGAGAACATTTGGAAAACCACACAAAAGAGACCCAGGGTGCAGAGCCCTACCAGAATATTTCCAGAGGTCCCTATAGGTTCAGTCCAGTCCTGGTAAAGGGAGAACCCCTCTGAGGGGGTGCATCTGAGAGTGGGACTTCTTGGCAAGGTCTGCGATGTGAAGAGAGAAGTAGAGAGAGGAGTCAAAGATGACACCAAGGTTTTTTGCCTCACAGGAGGGAAACACTATTAAAACCCACCCATGTAAAGGAAAGATAGAGATGCAAAATGTAATGATGCATCACTTTGGATGTTTAACAGGGAGGAAAACAGGCAATACATGCAACAAGGAATCCAAAAAAAGGATACGTTCTTGATGGAAAATGATGCACAAGGGACTTTGCCTATATTTGCAGCCATAAAATGTGGACCATGGGGCCAGGGTCAGTTCAAAGTAACTTGTTCCATTCTTGGCAGTTTAACAGCTTCTAACCAGGCTTCAAGCTGTACTGAAGTGCAGGCCGAAACAGGTTTAGGTGTGGCAAGTCATGCTCAGGAGGGTCGGTTTGAGTTGGTTCAAGACATTGGTAACTATTGGTTTGGGTTGATGAGTGATGCAATGTTTCAGCAGTTCGTATCGAGGTACATTAGTTTGAAGGGGTAACCTTGATGATCCAATGCAGAATTTGAAGAGGAGGTGGTTCGAGTTTTTCCACATCAGTAAGCAGGTTGTTTAAGCTGAACAGGTGACATGATAGACATGATGCAGAGCAGAGCAAAATCGACGGACGCAAAGCATTAGTGGTTTCAATAACAAGCATACATACACAACAAGTACAACAACCCTTACGGTGGTTCAAAGAATCCTCCTCCCATCAATTCCCATTCCTACAAGCCTTTAGTCTAGCAGTTGCATTCACATCAGAGTCGCCCATGTTGTGGCTTTCAGTACAATGTCCTTAAGTCCCCAGAGCATATCTCTCTGTGCATCCACCTCCCCTTCGCCCATCTACATGTTATCTTAATCACTCATTGCCCACTTCTTCAACCTATGGGCTTGTCTAATCAAATTTTCTTTATATGGACCCCAGATATCTTTGGGCCAAGCACAAGAGTGTACTGCTCTTCCATATTAAATGTTTTATTTGTTTTATGTGATTGTTTATGCAATGAGAAATACTGTTACAAAGTGCCCACAGGGCAAGGGAGGGAGTAGGAGTGGGAATACATTAAAATACATAAAACGCAATACTTAAGAGCAGTGAGTGGCAAGGAAAAGAAGAAGAACCTACTATGCCTTGTGAGTATTCAGAACGTGCACGTGCAGCAAGGAAGAGGGCAGCGGGGTAAGTGCTTGGGAGTCTGAGCTCATGGGTGAGCCACATATGAAGTGCTGGGAATGTGGAGTGCTATGCGGCCTGTAGCCGTGAGGCGTGTAAGTGTGAAACACCAGTGCGGAGGGTGTAAGTACAAGTGCAGAGGATAGACAGGAGCTGGGCCTATTGGGTGCCGGAAGTCAGGGCCCAGAGTATGTATAAGGGCCCAGGACACTAATCACAGTAACTGTGAGATTAGCAGGGGAGAGAGGAAGGGAAGAGGGAGGTAAAGAGGAGGGTTTTAAGGTGCTTCCGGAACTTAAGGAGATCCTGTTCAAGACGCAGAGGGAGGGGGAGGCTGTTCCATAGGAGGGAGCCATCCGAGGAAAGTGAACAACCCCCTGCATTCAGTTTAGCTAAACGCTTTACACGCAGATAATTTGAGCCAGAGGAGCATGATGGTCTAGAGGCAGAGTATTTAGTAAGATAAAGTTGAAGATAGTGTGGTTCCCAGGCCCAAACAGCCTTGTGGATGATTCATAGAGATTTGAATTTAATCTGTGCAGCAACCGGGAGCCAGTGAAGACATTTTAGTTGCAATTTCATTGCAATAAACAATGTCTTCCCTGCATCGTTTTATAGCAGGTTGTTTGGTTCTACCCCATACTATCGCTACTCTTCTTCTAGCCAGTAATAGTAATAGTCCTGTCAGTTTTCTTGCTGAGCTTGTAATCTGTCGGGTATGTGCCAACAGAGTGACAGCAGGGTCTGGGTCCACTCTATCTCCAATAATATTGTTTAAAGTATTGGATACTGTTTCCCAATATTGCAACACCAGAGGGCAACTCCAGCCTACATTTATAAAGTCTGCAGATACCATTGCACATCTAACACAGTCATCTGGGGTTTCTGGGAAAAAGGAATGTAACATCCATGGATTATAATAAAAGTGATACAAAAACGTAAAATGAATCATCTTGTATCTGCTATTAATCACTACTAATCACTATTTTCTATTTATATATGCGAACAACAATATTCCCAAGCCTCATTGGTTATTGCTCCTCCTAGCGAGGCCTCCCATTTCCCCCGGGAAGACGTTACGCCGTCCACCCTAGCTTCCTGCATTCTACCATGAAGATTGGATCCAATCTACTGACGTCCACCCCCTATCATCCTATCTAAAATGGGAGCTAACACCGGCTCTTGCGGAAAGGTGGGGAACACGCCCCTCAGGGAGTGCCGTAATCTGTAATAAAAATACAAATACAGAGACGTAATAACCCCCTTGCTCTTCAGTCCCTCTGCCATTAGAAATTGCACATCCCGAAAGAGATCCCAAAAACAGATGATACCAAGGCACTTCATACACTGTACATATCCCATTTTACTTGTCAATGGTAGCCCTGGGATGTAAATGACCGGTAATCATGGTGTGTACAGGGTCTCCTCCTTCCCTTTCTTCTCAAGATGAGCCCAAGATCTACAAGTCAATTCCACCATATTCTCCACCTTCGACACTCTGTCCGAGGCTGTTAGTATTACCGCTGAAGTAAAAAGGGCGCTGCAAGGGCCCATTCTATCTCCATATGCATTCTATCTATTTCCTCACCAAACCAATACAACAGGAATCCCGTCAAGGATGCTTCAAAATACAGTGCAAACTCTGGCAGCGTTAGGCCACCTCTATCCAATGGTGCTGTCACCTTCTGCCAGGACATATGTGCTTGCTTATTGGCCCATATAAATCGAGACACCACTAATTGCACCTCCCGAAACATACCTTGGACAATGCTAGGGGAAGATTCAAAAACACATATTTATACCTGGGGAGCAAAACCATCTACTAGTGAGATCCTCCCGTACAGACTGAGCGGCAATCCCATTTACCTATCCCCTACCTTATGGGTGTGGCCCACCACTGTAGCATAATTACACCAGTATAACACCTCCAGGGACCGTATTATATCCCCCCCAAATACTGAGTGTAATCCTGGTGCCATGGTTAAACTGCCTAGAGTTCTCCGTGAGTGGAAAAAGCACTGACTTTGTCATATTAATCTTCTAACCTGAGAAATCAATGAATCTGAACAACTCATTCATAACTGGTCCCAAATTGACTTGCGGTTCCTAAAGCACCATATCATGCACACAGAGAGATATTACAACCTTGTGATTAAATATCTGTACACCCCTATGTGTGTGCTCCTCCTGAATAATTTCAGAGAGCGGCTCTATTGCCAGAGCAAACAATAGTTGTGACAAGGGACATCCCTGTCCTGTGCCCCTACCCATTGAGACCACTGCTGAGAGTTGGTTATTCACTCGAATGAGCGCAACCGGCTAGGAATAGAGTAATGAAACTAATGAACCAAACTGCTCCCTCATTCCCATCCTGCGTAACACCATAAAAAGAAAGGGTCATTCAACCGAATCGAATGCTGTCTCGCCATCTAATACCGCTGCCATTACATCCTCCTTTCTAACCGCCTACAACAAACCCAACATCCTCCTTGGAACATACGAGGTTGACCGCCCTGGAATAAATACTGATTGGTCAGACCACATGCACTTCTGCATCAGGGGTGCCAGCCTCATCGCCAACAGCTTATCCAGGATTTTATTTTCCAAGTTAGTATTCGAGATTGGGCAGTAAGAACATAGATCCACCTCCTTCTCAGGTTTTAAAAGAATTGTAAGCACCTCCCCCATCATCGTCGCCGTTATCTCGCCCTGTCAGAGAGTTTGTTGATATACCTTAAGAAGATACGTAGCTAGTCTCACACTAAAATGTTTATAAAATTCAGACATGAAGTCATCTGTCCCCAGAGCCTTTCCACTCGATATGGCTTTGATCCCTTCACAGATTTCAGCCTCTGTAACAGTGGAGGGGCCCGTACGGGACCCTCGCGTATGGAAACAAGGCACAATCACCACACACGAACTGATACGCCAGACACGAGGTTGTATTCCCAAAAGCTAGGGTTTATTGCAAAGCAAATAGTCTCAGTTGGCCAACTGGGTCCCACGCCCCGCGGCGTGTGTTTCCAGACCCCGGGGGACAGTTACATATATACAAAGCAAGCATCTTACAATCAGTAGTGACACATCCAATACCGCCCCTAATACATTTCCTTTGAATTGGGCACGCTGATTGACAATGGTTACAAGTATGACACTTTCAGACATCTATTTAGCAACACTTTGCGATTTCATGAGCCTGTAGACACAATTGTATGTTATTAAAACACACTGCTTCTGTTCTCTGCAAGCAAGCTGTGTGCAGGGGGAGACACATTCCAGGCCTTGATATCAGCTAGTTTCTATTTGTATACTGGGGGTCAACTTGCTCTCCAGGGCTCTACAGCGCTCACGAAAGGGGGGCCGCAAAGAAGAGCATAATTCAAGCCATTTAATGTTCGCTTCTAACATTTCTACTGTATTAACGAGACTAGCTGGCACCAGTGTACTGATTAGAATGCCTCGCTGCTTACTTCCAAGGATTTGTGAGGGAGGAGACCTGGCACTTCTGTCTGGGTTGCTGCGTTATGTTTCAACATGTCTCTCACGACCTTGCACTTTGCATGAACAATGATGTACTAGTGGAGCAGAATAAGTTTTCAGCAAAGCAGTTTTAACAGAAAGAAAAAGGCAAACGTTAGGAAACAAAATGGCGATTTCAGTCACTTCAAAATGGCCGCACTTTAGTCAAGATTATGGCTATATATTTCTAATACTAAACACATGAGGCGGTTGGTATTCGGCCAACAAAGTACATTGCCTTATGATTGAGGGGTGTCTACTTTTTCTGGACTGACAACAGGGCGAGACAAGGATTCCCTCTCATCATCCATGCACCAATAGAGTGTCATCTGGTCTGAATAACCGTCAATTTCGGGCTGCGAAACCTGCGATTGTGATGAGCATAGTGGAGTATAAAATGTGCAGAATTGAAATGATATGATATGCTATGGCATTTATAATGCACCTATACACAAGTGTTTCAACAATTCCCTTTTATTATCCTCATCCGCATACCGTAACACCCCCTGCCCATTCCTAACAGGCAGGATCTGTGTCCTTGGCATATCTGTCTTAGATGCCCATGCGAGCAGCCTACCAGGGCGCTGTCCCTCCCCTTTCTGTCGGACTGCAACTCCCCTGGACAAAAATGTCACTTCCCTCTGGGCTAGCTCCTTAAATGTATACACTTCCTACCGCAATTCCTTCTGCCTGACCAAGTAATTCCTGACTCCTGTACCAGCATGTAAATTTTGAAGGCGTGCCTTCCAGTCCGCTAGCTCCTTTCATATCTGCTTTGACACTGCAGATTCCTTTGCGATGCACCCCTCCTATACCACGCATTTGAAAGCTTCCCATAACATAAAACTGGAAGTAACAGTACCCACATTTTCTTCAGAAAACGTAGCTATCACATTTGTAATTCCCACTCGAAACACCTCATTAGTCAGGCCTTCGTTCTTAAACCGACCCAGTCTCCCCGTCATCTCCAAATCCATCAACATTTTCGATTGTTCTAATAGGGCATGCAGCAGTATCATGGCCCCTGTTACCCACCCCGCCAGTCACTCAGAGATCAAGAAATAATAGAACCGGGAGGCTGAGTGACGAACCATGGAGAAAACTGTATAACCCTTCTGCACCGCATGACTCACTCTCCAGATATCCAGAAACTCCCAAGTCCAGCAAAGGTCTTGTAACCTGGCTGTCAATTTCATGGGTGAGTGTAGAGCGCTCCCTGCCCTATCTAACTCTGGTTCCAACACCACATTAAAATCCCTTGTCCATCTGACCTCCTCAGCATTCACCCCTTCAAACCTCTGGGATATCCTTTCTAACATGTCCACCATGTCTTGGTTAGGGCCATAGGAATTTACTAGGTTAACCTCCTGCACACCAGGCTTCCTGTTACCACCAACAACTTTTATCACCTTCGTCAGGCGGAATCCGACAGTGCAGCGTATTAGTATGCAGGCCCCTCTAGAATACGAAGAATATGAAGAGAAATGTTGGTGGCACGCCGTGCCTTCCTAAATTGTGACTTCCCCTGCCTGGTCAAGTTTGTTTCCTGCAAAATTGCGATGTCTATGTGTTGCCGTTTCACATACAGCAACACCTTTCTGGATATAGATGGGCAGTTCAAACCTCGAATATTCCATGTCATACACTTTAGCGCCACAGCCATTACTGTAGGCAACCTGTACAATCATCCCAAGGTATTGCTTCATACGCTTGTTCCACTGACTCAGCTTACACCTATATTACATAGGCTCCTCTAATCGAATAGGGGCTATCCTCCAAATCCCTATTTCCTCAACAAAACCAATTCCTTCCCCCAACATCCCCCCACCAGCAACCACAACACGCCAGTTGTCTCCTCCCCTTTCAACATCATTTGCTTCTGCATGAGGGTAACTGAAGTGCCCAGCCACCCCTGCTCTTTATTGACAAGCTTGCTACTCATTCGCCCCTTCCCCCTTTATCAATACAGTAATCAGTAATCATTACCAGCCGTTGGCTCAGTGTGCAGGTCTCACAGGGATTCCCCCTCCCCGCCATTATTCCCCCCACCCCTTGTAACTCTGGGCGGAGACTCCAAAAAGGTGTTTGCTTCTTTGTGCATCTGAATAAACAATACGCGCCCCTCCCCCCCCCATGCTCCACTCTGACTTTTGCAGGAAAAAGCACACCATATTTATGCCCTTCTCTGTGAGCCCTTTCTTCACATCTATATATGCATGTCTATTTGCCTGTACTTTATCAGAGATATCCGGGAAAAGTCTAATGGTGTTCCCCCTATATAACAGGGACCCCTTTCTTTCTTGCCTTTTGAATTGCCAGGTCTCTGTCCGAGTAGTTCAGTATGCGTGCTGTTAGGCCGTGGTGGAACTCCCGCTATCCATCTTTCCATCCAATGACTGAGTGCCGGCCTATAATTGGTTAAATATTGATTTGATGTCATTGAATGCTCCAGTGGAATCTTGGTATATAGCTTAAGAGGCGACTTCCGGGGAGTCCTCTGACGCTTTTAAGTTCTTCATCTGTGCAGGGGTATTAAAATGAAACTTTGACTGGTGTTTTCCTGCTTTATGTGTCTTAGACATAGCAACACTCTAGGTGACTGCAAAGCAGGGCGGGGAGATCCCACAACTCTGTACTCTGCAAATCACAGTTTCTTCACACACCCCGACAACACAACAGCGTTGGACCACCTCCCTGCCAAGAAGCACAACCTATGATGCAGCAGCCAGTATACGTGCACAGGAGTGGCCATCTTCCCAATGTCCCCCGTCACTCTGCAGTTTTTCCCGCTGGTCACATGCACCACCACTGACCATCCCTTGGTGGGGTGGGAGGGCGCAACACCGTGCCCCGCTTCCTGAGTCCCTGCAGGTAGACAGCCAATTGATTCTTTGCCCCAATCACTTTAATTTGCTCACAGTATGAACTTCAGTAGCTCTCTGGATAAGGCAGGTTATAAATGTCCCTTCTGTCTCATGACTCACTGCCAGCTCCAATGCTGAAGTGGCTGCTTCAGGCAGTAAAGCCCCCCAACACCTTCTAAATATTCCTGTGTCCTTCCTCTCACTGTGGCACCAGACGTTCCCTGTTCTGACCCTTAGCAGGGGTGGAGCCCCTGTGAATCCACTTCAGATTCCTCCAAAAGAGCCTGAGTGCAGATATCTATGCCTAACTGAGTTCCCCTTGCTGCCAGTGTACCCCTCAGTCATTCATCCATTGTCCCCTCATACTTGATGCTGCAGTATCGCTCCCAGATATGCAGACACCAACATTCCCTCCAGCCTGCTGTATACCACTGGAACTCTGACTGGGGAATTTGACCTCCATCCATCTGCTAAAGCGGCCCACAGCTGCTGCTCTGCACCAGCAACCTCGGCTGCTTGATGCCGCTCCTCTCATCTGGCATGCTCTGCAGCAGCAATACCCCAGAGCTCACCACAGGTCGCACCCAGCAGGCCCAGGGGTCTGGGCCTCCTCACTACGCTGTGGCCGACCTGCCCGTGCCTCTGTCCTGGGCATGGTTGCACTCTTCCTCACTGTGAGCACTCGTCCCTCAGACCCCCTGTGCAGTACCCTCGCCGACGCCTGCTGTACGGTGTCTGCACAGCCACGAGGAGCACTGGCTCCTCACTCTTCCTCACTCTGGATCACCTTCCTTTCCACTCCCGAAGCCCCGTATCCAGTCCCCCGCATGGATGCGGCCGGATCACCCAGCACTCCTCACAGTTGCTGCGCTGCCCACCTGGGACCACTGGTAATCTTGCACGTCCTGCAGTGTGGCCTCCCAGGTCAGGCCCACTCTCCGCTTTTACCTTTTCGTGCCTCACCAAAGTGGGCTGGCGCCCCAATTTTCTCCCGAAGCCCCGTATCCAGTCCCCCGCATGGATGCGGCCGGATCACCCAGCACTCCTCACAGTTGCTGCGCTGCCCACCTGGGACCACTGGTAATCTTGCACGTCCTGCAGTGTGGCCTCCCAGGTCAGGCCCACTCTCCGCTTTTACCTTTTCGTGCCTCACCAAAGTGGGCTGGCGCCCCAATTTTCGTCAAAGCACAGCAGCTGGGGTGTTCAGGCAGCTGGTGCACACACTAAAACCACAATTTGGTTCAAAGGAGTATCGGGATATCTTATGGATTTGTTAAAGAGTCAGGGAGCTCACATGCTTGCAGCCCTCTTGACTGGGCTCACCAGTGCCCCAGTGACCCCCATCTTTTATAAGCAAATGCCCAACATGGATAGGAAAAAAGCAGGCATGTTTTAAGTGGTCCAATGTCTATTTGACTCTGTAAAGTTGTTGTTGCCTTCTTGCAACATACCCAAAGTGCTGTTGTGCTTAAGGAAGTGAAGTAGAGAGGAAAGGAAGAGAGGTACGGAGCAAAACAAGGTGGTGGAAACCTTCCCGAACTCTACAGGGCTCCCTCTGGCTATACCAACAAGGCCCTCTTTCTTTCCAGACACATAGTACCAAAGACCCTTTGGCATGCAACACTCGGGTGTGAGGCAAGTTCTTTTGTTTATAGTGTGCCCTTTGATTCCTATTTCCCAAGACAGCTGCTGCTAAGGGGCTGTCCTGATGCAGGGAGGTGCTGTCCTCACAAAGGATCAAAGAGAGGCATAGTCCTGCAGAACTTTTTCCTGCTGGCTAGTAGGGACAGGCTGTCTTACTAGAATACACACAACTCTTTCCTACTAGAATACACACAACTCTTTCCTTCGACAGCTGATCTGTGCACACAATGTTGAAACATATATGATTCAAACCAGATGTGACTTTAATAATGATGTAAATTACCAGCCACCATAACCGAAGCTCAGGTAAGACTTGTATTTAGAGATTAATCTGCAACCAGGATGATAAAAAGATGTAATTTAGGAATAGGTGTTTAGACGGCCTGGAAAATCCCATGTTACACAGAGGTTCTGGAGCCAGATCAAACTGGACTTAGTAACGGAAGTAGACAAAGTGCAAGGCAAAACCCAACTTTATTATCATCACAATAAAGCAGGGACAGCATACAAGCATAAACGTCTTGGACCTCTCGATTAATTCAAGGCAAACAATGGATTAAATATTCAAATCTCGTCATTGCTGATATCACAAAATTTTGTCTCAGTACAAAACCTAGATGTACTAGCGATTGATGAAGCTGATTGACTACTTATAGACTCTATAAGTGTATATTATTTCATTGGATTAGGACAACCTGATGGCTCCAACTAGGACCACCCCATACTTGATAAAAGTAAAAAGACATAATTTCTACAATATGTAAATCTAACGAGCAGGACTAAGATTACAGAGCGCTCCAGCAAAAAACATTTGCCTTGCGGACGACCTGAGGGTCGAAACACGTGTTGGCTTTCACTGAGCACATGAATAAATGACACCATTATACTGTACCTGCAAATCGTGATATGACCTTTTGTAAATGCTATCTATCTTTTTGGGCATAGCATAAGCTGACAGCACATTATTTGTTTACAATTACCTTATTGACTTAAGGATCTGGAAGTGCTGCCACTGCTGCTTACCATGTATCACTAGTGGACGGCCTAAGCGCACCTACCGGTCGTGGGAGGATAGCTCAGGGGCGATGTGCTCGCCTTGGAAGCAAGATGACAGAGAGCAGCACAGGCTTGTTCCACGGGTCCGCGCTTAGAAACCTCTGGGTATTAAGTGCGTTATAAATAACCTATCATATTATACCTACGGTTTATACCAACCTCATATACCAAAAGGGAAGCATGGCAACCATCAGAGATGTCCAGTCTCTCAAAGACAACCTATGATGACTATGGTGTCAAGATTATATGAAAAGAACATTTCAATAAAGCAAAACAAGGACCCTTGTAAGCCGAAGGATTAGAATTGGTACATGTATTTATTTCCTGGCAGGGATTTTGTAGAGCAGTCTTCCGAGTGTTAATGACTTAATTGGAGTGGAAAGCCTCTGCTGGTGTAAGACATTTTTTTTAACCAGGTCTGCTTTCAGCCACTCGATGTATAAGCACTATGCATGTTGTTCACTGAAGTCCTGTTAAAAACAAGGACTGGCAAAGCCAACAGTTTTGTTATTAGGCATTTGCACGACACTGCAATTATATGCCCAGGAGCTTGCACCTTGTTGCACCTGCTACCATAAATGGCCAGTTAATACCACTATGGCAGTGCCTTTCCCCATGCCTACCCAAAACCCCAAATTGTTGGCATTGCCAGTGCTGGTTTCAAAAGAGGTCATATGAGACAATTCTTGAGGATGTCCAGGAAAGACCCTTTGGCCACCTTTGAATGTCAATGAGGAGTCTGTTGAGCGCTGGGCCCATCAATTGTTTATCATCCTGGCCTACATCATTATTGTCAGTTTAGGAGGTAGGTTTGAGGCAGAAAACTGTTTCTAGGAGTTCTGAGAAAGAGAGATGAGAAAATTCAGCCCAGAGGGGCAGTGTGAATGCTGAAGTATAGGGGGATTTCGCTATGGGAGGTTGAATGATGATCGGTCGGATTTTGTCTATTATTTCAATTTTTTTTAAAGTTATTGATTCCATTGCATTTTTCCTGAGTTAATGTCACCTCTGGTTTGGTTGAGGGTTTGGTACAATACTTTACTGCTTCAGAGAGGGCTTTTTACTTGTTAGAGGCTCCAGCCTTGGTACTGGAGTAGTAAGTAGCTTTGGCTTCAGTAATCACAATCCTAGGGTTGGCGTGGAGAGAATTGAGTTTGATGAGATCTCCAGGGTCACTGTTTTTGGGCCACTGTTTCTCTAAGGCTCTGATTGAGCATTTGTTCGAGATGAGCTCAGGGGTGTAAACATGGCTGCATGGTTAGGTTTCAGTTCAGCTGGTTTTTAGGTGGGCATGTGTGTTTGCCAGTTTTAAAGCATAGATGTGGAATAATTCTAGGATAACCGAGGCATTCCCTGCGGTGAGGAAGTTTGCTCCTAGCTCATTGAAGGGGAAGATTTTGAATGAGCAGCAGTGAGTGAGAAGGTATTTAGCCTGACCTTTGTGGTCCACGGTCGTGTGGGTGATGGAAAGTGGGATGGCAGCATGCTGATACCATTCACGTGGCATAGGATCTGCAAAGGTGATGAGAGATGATATAAAGACTAAGCCTAAGGCGTTGCATTTGTTGCGGGTGCAGTGAGGACAATTTGCTTAAGTTCCATGGATATGATATGATATGATATGGCATTTATAACGTGCCTATACACAAGTGTTTCAAGACGCGATGAGGCAAGGGAGGGGAAACAGAGGGAAGACAGAGACAACAATCTTACTAGGCCAGGTGACATTGAGATCGTGCAAGTGCAGGGGAACGGGGAAAGGGAAAAGTGTGGGGTTAAGGGGTAGGGGGAAGTGCAGTACATGCGATCGACAGTAAGAAATATATAGAATAAATAAAAACAATACATAACAAAATGTGAACCAGCTGGTGACAAGTGCAGGGTAAGTGCAGACATCAGGTGTCAAGTGCTGGTGAGGGACTGTAATGATACAGAAAAAACAGTCCCAAGTGTGGGGGTTGCCAGGGAGGCAGTGCAGGTGTACAACTGACAGGGGAGGGGACCTGGACCCAGATCAGAGGGAAGCCAGGTGATCAGTGTAGTTTCAGATTCAGTCAGGATTTCAGCAGGGGAGAGGAGGGGAGAAAGGAGAGGCAAAGAGGAGCTTCCTGAACCAGAGATCCTGAGCTCTGGAGACAGTGAGCTTCTGGGGGAAGGAGAGGAAAGGAAGAATACCTCTGAGGGGGTGCAGCTGGTAGTGTGACTTCTTAGAGGAATCAGAGATGAGGAGAGAAGTAGAGTGTGGAATTGATGACCCCGAGGTTTTAAGCCTCACATGTTGGAGCTGGAAGAGGGCCAAGAGAGGCCGGCCAGAGCGCAACAGAAAAGAGTCTAGTTAGTGCAAAGAACATGGTCTAGTGTAGTTGTTGGCATGAGATTTGGGCCATTAAATCTCAGAGAAAGACATTCTTAATGTATGCTAATTTGGAAGAGGAGATGTCAGCAATGAAAGAGATACTCATGTGAGATGGTCTGAAGAGGAGGTGGATCTTTAGCGATTCCTTGTGAGTTAAAGGGAACCAGCAGGGAATCAAATCAAACAAGCTTTTTCTGGGCTAGGGTATGATAGAGCATGGCCAATCGAGCCTGTGGATAGATTGCCACTCTGTCTCCTGCCTTTCTAAGCTAGTTGGATGCAGTATGCCTGGGGGTAAAATGTTTGGAGGACTTTGGAAACATGGTAAGAGATACCTTGCCGGGGCTGCCAAGGTTGCTTGGCCATTTGAACCCTAGTTAGGGAGGGGTTAAGCTGTAGAGGGAAGAGACACATTGTGATATCTTTGGTGAGTAGTAATAGCAGCAACAGATGAAAAGCAGCATAGAAGGTCTGGCACTTGGCCCTATCACCCCCAAATAGGCACAAACAGGTGAGGTCCTTATCTCCGTCCATCATCTGCCGAGGCGCGCTGGGACGGTTAGTTCTATTTTTGTCATGTGCACACTGCTGCAACCTGAAGGTCATCAAGTTCATGCAGGCTTAATCCTTCCACAGTAGACCTTTAGTTCTGCAGAGTTGGACATAATAACACCTATCACCACAGTGCTTGGAAACAAGGGCGTTTTGATATCTGTATACATGAGTCATTCCATTACTGCTGTCTTTTCTTCGCCTCTTTCATTGCACAGTCTCCCCAACATGGCATTCTTTTCATTCAGCTGCCTGAGGCTTTTGAAAGGAATCAATGTAGCTAGCAAGGCCATTAAAAGGGAGACTTTTCTTTTTCTTTTTAAAGCAAGAGGGTAAAGAGGTTGCAGGATGACACCTAACCAGGCATTCTTCATTACTTTGAGATGGTTTCTGAGGCACATGTAAAGTGAATTGGGACACATTCAAGGAGAATGAGAATGTTTAGAAAGTCTAAAGAAACTGCCGGGATGTGTTTGTTTCCATGCACAGAGTTTGAGTGCTGTTGATAAATATTTCTTTTCTACACAGCATTCAACTGAAACATCTCATGCAGGGTCTAAGTAAAATTTTAAAATGTGATTAAAAAAGTGATATGGCGATAGAGACGACATGATGCATACAGGTTTAATAACCTGAAAAGGATGATCACTTCGATGGACATTTCATTATGATGGGTTATTTATAACACGATAAATACCTGGATGTTTCTAAGCGCGGACCCAAGGATCGAACTTGTGTTGCTTTATGTCTTCTTGCTTGCATGGCAAGTGCGTCACCCCTGAGCTATCCTCCCAAGACAAGCTGAGCCGCTATAGAACACTAATGAACACGGGATCAGACGAGCAATGGCAAAGCCAATCGTTCGTGCTTTGGAAATGTATAGTGAAGGATATTGCACAATGAAGTGTCCTGCTTGGCTCTGAAGGTTTGGGATGGGCTGCCCAAGCAGGGTGGGTACTGCCACCTGCTACATTTCTAGAAAGTGTGCCTGGGAATGCTAAGACAGCTGGGGAAGCTTCAACAGGGACACCACACTCCTAGTGGAACATTGTTGGGGCCAGCAGGAGGTATGATCATGTGGAAAAAATACAGATGTGGACAAATGCAGCTTATACAGATAAGCTTACCGGCACAGTTGTTTCCGGACCGGCATACTTCTAATGAGGCCTTTATTAGCATTTGCAAGTCATTGATTTAAAACTAATACCAAGTCAGTCACAGCAGAAACATTTTGGGGATGGCTTTTAGTGATGAGTCTCTTCAAACTCACCTAATGTCCCAGGCAGAGAATGAATTCAGATGCTTTCCAGTTAGCCGTTCAGTTTTATTTCCATTTGGTGGAACTGGGCTACACATAATTTGCACCATCAAAGGTCTAACAAATCCTTATCCCCCTCTAAACAGTTTTTTTGTGTGCAGAAAGCTAACTAAATTCTCATCAAAATCAGTTCAGAATGTTTCAAATGTGCTTGTTCCCTATGCTCCAAACAATCAGCAAAGTCTGCAGCATGCACAATGAGAAATGACATGACAGACGTTGTCAGGGACAGAAAAGCTACAAGCGCAGTTGGACAGGTCAGGATATCTTGACTTTGTGTCATAAAGAATGTTTTTGTTTAGGTTTCCGTCTCATCTTTCCAGTGTTGCCAGTGGAAACAGCTGATCAGCCCTTGCAGTGTATTTTATATCCACTTCAATAGGAATGGTTTAAAGCTTTGCTTAGGCCTCTTGGTGCAAGCTAAGAAAAAGATCAGAACCTTACGCGTCATTGCAACCGTTGGGGCTGTACGGATAACCACTGGCTAGGGGAGGGAGTCTACTTCTGGAATTAGCAATGCACGCCTTCAAATATTAGTATAGCAGTGTCTACCTTGAGGGCTAATAAGGCCTGTTTAGTGATGATGGGCCAGAATGTGGTAAAGATGTCTGTTCATTGTTGGTTTCCACATTTCTTAATTGCTCATTGATTTTAGTATCACTTGTAACATTCAGCAGCAATTCACACTCACTCTCTGCATTTTCATATAGGCGCTCATTCACCCACACTGTCGACAGTTTACACTGTAGCCGTTCTTTCTCAACTGGACAGTTGCTCATGCCGAGTATATATTTATCACTGTTTCTGTCCATACATTCTTGACTGAAGCAAATGCATTCGATTGGCATTAACATTCAAAGTGATGTCTGTTCTTTGTCTGAGAGTTTATGACCTTCGATTCAGAGCTCCAAATGTGTCCTGTAATGAAATGCATGCATTAGATACCCAGCAACAAGCATGATCCCCTAACAATACCATTGGATATCTGAAGGTTCCTCTGCCAACATGCCCATCATATAAACATTGACCTAAGGAAGCATGCAGGCCACTGGTAACATAGGACAGATAGGATAATCACCAAAAGCATTGCTCCTTTAATTGCCCGGCTGGTGGAAGTATAGCCAATAGGCCCACGCTCAAGAGCACACTTCTGCTGGGCTTCACGTGTTAAAATGATTAAAATGGGAGTTCACCAGGGGAGTTGCTAGGTCTGGAAAAGACCCGGGGCTAAGCTGATGTTGGAATTGTTGGGACTGGGGGCTAGCTAGTCTTTTGGCTGTAGCTCCTGAGATTCTAACCGGGGCTACAACCAAAAGATCAGGGGCTATAGCCCCCTTAGCCCCCCCTAGCAACGCCCCTGGAGTTCACACAGGTGAAATCACTTAACGCATTACTTTCCCACTACATGTTGAGCAAAGGTAAATGCCCCCCTCAATTAACAAGTAGGAGAGGTGTTTACAATGGATTCATATGAATGCACTGTTTCTACTGGGTGTAAAAAGCATTTGGATTCCATAGACACATTTCACATGCTCTGACATTTAGGTAGACTACTACTCTATCCTTATGATCATTGTAATTGTAATTGCAATGTGAACTGATGCACCTTAGCTATTGTAATATAATACACAGTCACTGTATCAGGGACCTTTAAGAATATATATAATACTAATTTATATACCACACCTACTTTGATGTAATGTAATGCATTGTAATACACATGTAATGTGCATGCAGTGTGTACTGAGATGCAATGCATTGTATTCTGACTTGGAACCTGTAAAATATGTATTTCTCAAGTGTAACATGTAAACGTGCGCCCAGATACCTTTGGGTTGGGAGCACTATATAAATAAATAAATAAACATAAACCACTGGTTTAATGGCAGCACAGACATACATGCTGCAACATGCATGCTGGGATTACATTGTGTGTGTTGTTTTGAGGACGAGTGGGGATGCAGGACCAACACGGTTAGTCAGTTCAGTGTCGCCACTTACGTCTCAAAATAAAAATAAAATCCCATAGATAGCAAACAAAAGTGCAAAAGCGGCTGTTAATGTGTAACACATGGTTTCAGACCTTCTTTCTTTAAATGACTCTCACTGTCTGAACAGCATCGTTTACGGCAGAAAGTTACCAAAAGCAGCAGTGGACGCCAGTGGTGTAACTAAAATGTTGCCGGAGCAGGGTGGGCTTACGCTGTACACATGGGGGGCTAGGGCAGGCGTTCCACATAAAGTAACAGAGTTACCTTTATTTAGTTGGAGTGACTTCTTTTTCCTGCACCTGTGATCACGAGCGAAGGTTAAGCTTTTATAGTTTATCTTCCTTGCATTGTAAATTACATATGTTACAGTATGATACTCTAACTGTGTAAGCGTGAAGGGGGCAGAATGGACCCTGCCAGAATTCGCAAATTCCACAGAGATCTCTGGGAGCTGCATGTTTGTGAATATGACACAGCTCGGTGTACTCTCTAATGTCGCCATTCCTTCCCTGGCTATTCTAGTTATTCCTCTTTGTACTCGTCCCCTTTTTATGAATATTTCTCCATTGCTTAATAGCTTGGCTTGCACTTCACAACTCTCATTCGTGTATATAGATACAGGCCAGTAAAGGTGCTTTCTCTTCTGCCGCACAGCAGTAATCTGCATGCAAAATGGCCCCTTCTTTGTGAATATTCTAAAGCTAGTGACGCAGACAACCTGCTGCCCACTTGCCAAACCCAACTAATTCACTCACACTCTTGCATCATGAAAATATGCAAGAACAGAGCTCTCGGGTCACATGCAGCAAGTACTGGTATTGTCACCACATGCGATGTGGTGGTCCTGTCCAGTCTATAAGCATACTACAGGTATCAGAATGCAATAT
Source organism: Ambystoma mexicanum (assembly GCF_040938575.1). Taxonomy (NCBI): domain Eukaryota; kingdom Metazoa; phylum Chordata; class Amphibia; order Caudata; family Ambystomatidae; genus Ambystoma; species Ambystoma mexicanum. The sequence continues at coordinate 1,589,652,642 of NC_090929.1, forward strand.
AATGTATGTCGAAATGTCACGTCTAGTTCATTAGTTCACACCGCCATGTGACAACTTGGGATCCTTCCCAATGGGATGAACTACTAGCCTATGTGGTAAAGGCGCATGATTTTACTAATTGCATGACATAGACATGGCGTTTCAAAAACATGTTTTACATGTTCGAGAACCATCCCTCTTGCACACGCCCTATGACCAACAACATTCTCAAGTCACTTAATGTTTGTGGATATGTGTCTGTTTGAGATCAGTTCACTCTTATTGTGTTCTACGCATACCATTAAATCACAAAACTCTCTGCCATTTAAACTCTCCTATGTAATGCATGAACTCTCCTTGCAATATGTGCAGTAAAGTATCACATTGAATTTTTATCTCAAACTAACACCTATTTTACAACAGCAGAACATCACTCTTCACATGCACTTTCCCATAGAATGGCGATGGCACAAATGCTAGGGCATGTGTTGTGTTTTGTGTTCCCTGCTTTGGTCCTGCATGAATGCTTGCTTGAGGGAATGCTGAATGGAATGTTATGCCTATGGAATGTTATAGTGTGAGTGCCCCTGTAAGCTCCATGAAGGTCAGTTGGAGAAAAGCAGCCTGTAAGAGAGGAGGCTGGTGGATGTCTCCTGTGTACCTTCCTACTTACTTACCCTTGGACGTACCTGAGGTATATACCTTGTCACTGGAACTTAGTAAAGGCGTTGACTTCCCTTACCTGAGTATCAGACCATTTCATTCTACCCCACAACACTGGCGACAAACTGGCTTGAGGGAAAGGTCAGGAACCTACAGCTGTCCACAGCAACAGTGAGCAGTGCCTGAAGGAAGAAAGGAAGCAGTGAGAACAAGGAGGTGACATTCACTGGCACCCTACCCCCGAAGGTGAGCTGACCCCTATACCATGGCCCAACAGCAGTTGTAAGGAAGCAAGGGGGCAGCTAGGGGTGGGAAGCGTCTACAAGTGGGAGTTTGAGAACAAGTGAGTCTGCCTTGAAGTAATTGGCCAGTTTAGAAGTACGAGCAACCAGTGGTGTCATCTGTGAGCTATAAAGCAGTGGGCCAACTGTCACCAGTGGGGCCATCTGTATAATGTATGGCTATTGGAGAGCAGTGGGCCATCCCTGAATTTCATGGCCGCTGTAAGCGGTATGTCGGAGGTCTGGGAGAGAAGCCTGCATGATGCTAGCAATTGGCTGGCTGGCTGCTGAAAAGTGAGGGGGAGTTTCTATGAACTTGGTGCACTGAGAGTTAACAATGGGCCAGTGCGCACACCCCTACAGGAGCGTGTTAAGTGGCTAGCTGTGGTGAGGGGTGGCGCAACTATTATTTAAAAGGATTGAAAGCATACCTCTGGCTGTGGAATCTTCCTGGGGGACGCAGCAGAATGCTCCATCATGGAGCAGGAGCTCTTCCCTCAACACTGCCCTAGATACAACGATGACGTGGTTCAACTAGAAACGGCTCTCACGTCTCCACGTCATTCTGAGGTGCTCTTCTCTAACCCGCAGAGTGCAGTCAGAGCCAAGAAGAAAAGAACATATGCTGCTCGCAACCAAAATGAGAATGCCGGCTGCAGTGAGAGTAGCTTGGCAATGCTGCATGGCGAAGATCATTTTAACACAAATACGAGGAGATTTCCCTTTTGTGGAATCGGACTAGAAGGTCAAGCACCAGGCGTTACCGAGAAGAGGTTATCAGTCATGGAAGTGCGACTGAACACCCAGCAAACGAGTAAACCATGTCTTGTTGAAAGTTTAAGGTACTGTGACAAGGGCTCTGCACTCTGTGAGGTTTGTGTGTTACCCTGAGCTGAGCTTTTGGCACATTGAGAAGAAACTTGGGGCTCCTGTCACTCATGTGGTTCTCTGATGGGGGACCCAGTAAGTACTTCAATTACTGTATTGGAGGAACTTGATCCTTAATTCTTGGCTCTTTTTCAGATAACCTTTTGTGTATGACAGAGAATATTAGGGATAGTTTGCATTTGTGATGTGAGGCCTGTTATTGGGTGTAATGTCACAATGTTTTGGGCAACCCTTATTTGTTCACTGTTAAAGAGTTATTGTTGAGAATACCCTAGGGTGGATGCATTAAGGTGAATGGGTGCCTGTATGTGTGTCTGGTGGGTATTTTATATTGTTACATGACAGCAATGCAAATGTTTAACAGTGAAATGTCTTGCACTAATATTTCTTCCACAGGACCAATGTGCACTTAATGGACATTTTACACAAAATGTTATGAGTTTCAGCAATTGGTATGGAGTTTATCATCTGTGTGTGTTCATGAGGTTGATGTGCAGTGGGAGAATGGCGGACGATTTTGCAGTTTTGGACGTTTGAAACCCGGCATAAATTGGCAAATTGTGGGGGTTTGGAACCCACAATAAGTTGGCAAATATTCGGGTTTGGAACCCGGCACAAGTTTTAAAGGGGTGTTTTGCCACCCGTGACACAGATCTTGGTGGTTTGGAACCGGCACAAGTTTGAAGGGGTGCTTAGTAACCTATGTCACAGATTTTGGGGGTTTGGAACCAAGCACAAGTTTTAAGGGGGTGTCTAGTGACCCAGGGCACAGATATTGGGTTTGGAACCCGCCATGAGGGGGTTTCCTGCTCGCGCCTTTCGGAGTTGGGGGTGGTCCTTTCCACCTGCCGTGCACTGAGTGGGTGCCTATGCTCTGTGCAGTCTGAGCCTGGATTGGTTGTTCAGGTAACATTGGAATGTTGGACACCTCACTTGAGGGGGTTTCCTGCCCGTGCCTTGGGGAGTGGGACTTCAGTATCTTAAGGGGTGATCCCCTCCGTCTGCCATGCACGGTAAGTGGGTGCCGGTGTTCTGTGCATTTTGAACTGTGATTATTTGCTCTGGTTTAGTTCTAGAAGAAGAAGAAGGGTGCACTGTGTCTCAGTGCATCTTAATTGTTGGCAGCAGGATGAATGAGGGTGCTGTTTTGGAATTGTGTGGAATGATGGCGTGTTGAGTGTTAAGGCTGTTTTCTTGGTCTAAGTGTTTGTGGTAGGGCAGCTACAGAGTATTAGTGTATTGGATAGTGGATAGGCTGCTTTGTAGGTCTTTGCAGGACTATGTTGGTAGGAGCATGAGGCATGTCTCCCTGTTCTTCGGAATGGAGTGAATGGGATTTGGATTGGAGTTTTGGAGTTTGTAGTGGTGGTGGCCAGAGTGTTGTTGGTTTCATACTTTGGTCCCATTATCAAGTGTATTTTCCCTCGCACATCTTTCAATACCTTTATCTTGGTTTTTGTTAAGGAGTGAGATGTGTTCTGTCTTGTGTTACCTGCTTTGGTCCTGCATGAATGCTTGCCTGAGAGAATAACTAATGGAATGTTTTGCCTATGGCCTCTGATAGAATCCGAAGGAGATAGGTATGGCTTGACACGACGGAACACGTCGGAACACGTTGGATTGTGAGTGCCCCTGTAAGCTCCATGAAGGTCAGTTGGAGTGAAGCAGCCTGTAAGAGAGGAGGCCGGTGGAATGCTCCTGTGTACCTTCTGTTGGATATTTTGTGTAGATTTGGGGTCTGGCGGTATATTCTTAACGGCAAAAAAAAAAGTAATTTGGTGATGACTACTCCTTGCATTTAGACTGGGTTTGGCCTTATTACCTTTTAGTGACCATACCTCATTACATTACATGGGATAATTTAGTAGTATACACTATTGTTGGTAATTTAATGGTGAACATGAGTTTTCTGTTTTATTTATGGCCCCAACATACACAAAACTTTCCTTATTCTTATAATGTTCTTGTGATCATTAGAGAGCCTTGGACCTATATACAGAGACACCACAATTTCACACATAGAGTATTATCAATAACCTGTGGTGTCATCCCTGACTTATATACATCAGTGAACTATGCTTCCATAGGCCTTATTACTGGTTCATGGACCCCCAGTAATTTACATTTTGTATTAGATTCCACCCAAACACCATGCACTGGGTGAACACACGCATACAACTATTTATCACTGCTAAGCCTATATATTCCATCCGCATGGGAAACATGACACATGTATTACCTAAAAAAATCTTCCCCATTTCATAAGGTATTATTTTAAATGCACCAAGAAATGACCAAAACAAAGACACTCTACACGATCTGCGTATATATCATTTGTATTACAAAAGTTACATTTCAAAGAAAACATTTTACCATTTGTACATTTGTCTTACCGCATTGTCTGTAACAAAAAGAAGAGAAAAAAAATACAGCGACAGAACAACATTCACATTGCAACATTATAACATGGCAATTAAACACAGGGGATTCCCATTTGCTACTCTGTCTGCCTGATATTTTTAGAAGGTCATTCGTACAACAACACACAGTAACCTCAATTCACTTTGGATATTTACCAATTATCTGTAGTTCTCTCCCCCACACGACCTCCCTCTGCTCGCCTCCGAAGAATGGGCCCAGGGTTGTCTTTGTAATCTTGAAGGCTTGAAGTGCACAGTGAGAACATGGAATTCTCATGCCGGTGCTAAGTGACACTGGGCACGCCTGTCTAACAGCCCAGTCTCAGATCCTCCGTCTCGGCAGCTCAGCAAAAGCGATCTGAACTTTTTTGTCAGACTTTCCCCCAGCAGAACTCTGCTGCTTATGCAGCATATCTGCAGATATACTTCCCTCCAATTAAATAAGCAGAAAGTGTATTAGGTTGACACCTCTGTGTCACAAACAATGGGAGCTTCATACTATAATAACTGTTTCTTTTTGATTTCCTGCTGCCTTCCTGTCCTTCACATTCAGCACAGGCAGAGAAAATTAGAGAGAAAATGCATGTTTAAAAACTAATTTCAAAACATCTACTTCCACTTCATTTTCACATAGAGATTACTTATAATGTTAATGAGTTAGCACTAGTGATTAGCATTTGTTAGTTAAGTCAATCAATTAAATAGCTAATGTAGTCTCCTGTGTATGAGGCATTTCAAGGAAGAGAAAAGGAAAAAAAAATGACGCACATTTACGCTCTATAATGGGCTTTTTGGCTGCAATATGAATTCCATACCTTATATGCCTCCAGCCATATATTCATCTGTTCTGTTGGCAACATAAAATTACTATATGTGTGCGCCACATTATTACTGGCAATAGAATGCTATCACATTCAGTGAAGCGCTATACTTCAAAGCACTATTAATTATACTACACTTCCTACTTACTTACCCTTGGGCCAACCTGATGTATAAACCTTGTCACTGGAACTTAGTAAAGAGGTTCACTTCCCTTCCCTGAGTATCAGACAATTTCATATCACCCCGTAACAGAGTGCTCCTGTGAGAGGTTTCATTTGTGAACATGGCATTCGGAAGTATTTGATGATGATCCTGTGTGTGGTATCCTGCGCGTGGGTAAGCATGTCTTTCGGTGTGTGATGCCACATGTCTGTGTATGTGTTTACAAGTGGTGACCAGCAGTCCGAGTGTGTGCATGTGTCTGCGCACATGTGCGTCCTGAGTGGGATGTTCAGTAGGAGCCAGGTTTAGCAGCAGAGATCATCACAGTTCTAGTGTACAAACAGGAAGAGGTTCCTTAGCAATACTTGAAAAGATTTTAACCATTTCCTGGTCTGGTATTTCATCGCAAATCATTAATAAAAAAAACTAAAAGTCAGATAGCATATTTTATCAAAAAAGCATACAGGGCAAAAAGTTAGATCAACACATACTTACTGTGCCATTATGCTTTTACAAAGAATTCTCATTGTGATGCACATATGCATGCCGGCAGCTGGTGTTAATCTGGTGTTATGTATGTAATAGAATTAGCTGCTCTAGGAAATGCTAGGAATTCATTGTTTATTGTGGGGATGACATAGCATATCTGATATTGTTAATTTAAAGATCCGTCATTCACGACAGGGAGAAATTTGTACTAACACCTCTCCTCCTGGCAATTATGGGACACGTATATCTACCAAGAGGACACAGATTATGGGTCTACAGAGAACGACATTGCTGCAAGTCCTTGTATGTATCAATTTACAATGTAAATCGGCAGATAACAGTGTAATCTGCCAATCCGATTCCCCTTTCACAAGCTTTATGCCAAAGCATAGTGGACAGCTGTATTAGTAGCCTGATATGAAGTGCCTGCTCTCCAGTGGCACAGAGCAGGTTCAGAGGTCACAAGTGCTAATTTGACAGTTGCTTTGCCAGCCAGGCCTCTGCAGAACAGGGGCTGAATTTTTTTAAAGAGTCACCCCTGCATGCAAACCATATCATTATGAGTTTACTATCCTGGTGGCAGATACACCTATAAATATAAGGCATACCAACGTTGTGGTATGGTGGATCATGTTTCTCATAATGGTTACAACGAAAGCAATTTGATATTACACGTGTTTCAGCCCAGTGAACCCAGCTCAGCTTTGAAAAGTTTATGTTCACCGAACAGGCCGTCCTTGCTGCTGCTAGCAGGACTACCTGAGGGATTGCCTCTGTGCTCCTTTAAACACCCTCGCCAGAGATAGAGAGAGGGAGAGAAACTCCAGAGAAAGTTGTCCTCGGAACAGGAATGAAAGGGCGCACCCATTGTAAATAAGAGTAGCTTTGCACCAAGTTGCTGCATATTTAAATGCCTTTTATTCTATTGAGAAGTGTAGCAGGAGTGGTTAGTGTAGACAGAAGGACCTCCTTACAGCTGGAGGCCTTCCTCCTCAATCTTGTTTCTCTATGCCTCTATCTTTCCTTCCTGTTCCGTTCACTTCCTTTAGCAGAAAAGCACTTTGGGTCTGAAGGCAAAATCCACTTGCTCCAAGAAAAGGGAATGGACCACAAAAACAGGCTTGATTTAGTCCAATCACCTAGGTGCTTTGCCTTTAAAAGAAGGGGCCCTCCACTTCATCTTTGACTCACCCTTGAACCAAAAACCTGAGGAAGAATTCATTGTATCACTGTTGGTAGAGTTGATATCTGTGAAGTCCTCCGCCAGTGAGGTGAAGACTAAGGGTCCAAAGATGGGGCAAGCTCTGTCCCCTTACCATCCGCAGTGGTGAAGTGCTACTGGGGCAAGAAATGCCTCTCAGCCATCCACAACGCTAAACAGGATCTCACTGTGTTTAGGGCACTTATAGTTGTACCCTGTGTGTGGGAGACAGGGATTAAGTACAAAACAGATCCTTGATCCCCTGGATTGGGACTCACAGTAACCATCGGAACAAGACACCCCAGAATCCTATGCTTCTGAAGTCAGGTTTCTGTTAACCTTAAGTTGAGCCCATGTGGTACTTTGAAACCTACATTATCTTCTGGAGCTGCCTTTGGCACGCTACCACCTCAAATTGGTGTACCAAATGTTTGAACCAGTTGTCATGACAACATGCCAGCTGAGCGCATATTTGCCTTGGCTTGAACCAGAAGAATCTCATTGCATCTGCCGCCTCTGAACCACCTTTGCACCTCCAGAATGTGTATTGCTGATCTTCATTTACAGTCAACCACACCCAGGGGCACACCTGTGAACAGCAATCTTTGAACGCTACATCAAAACCCTTAAATGAATCAGAGCATCCAGCCAACAGCAATTTCGCCATCACCTGATTTGTCGAAGCAAACCTGGTGGCCCTCATGATTTGCACTCCTTTCAGCATCGTTTCCAGGACATACTTCTGCTCGCCCCGGCTCAAATACTGCTCACCACCTGGATCCAAGCACACTAAAGCTTTTTGACCCAACAACCCAACTCAATGCTGCTTCATACCTTGAGCCCATCACCTGACTAGCTTGAATCAGCTGCTACTAACCAGCCCTCAACTTGAAACACTTGGAAGTAAATTGCTGATTTTCCCTCAGGCCCATACCGAATGATTTAAACCAGCTCATCCCCAAAACCACTGACTCATTGAACCGCACACTGGAACATCAGCATCATAGCTTTGAACCCATACCGGGCCTCAACTCAAACTGGTTATCACGTCTCATCCTGGTTCAACTTCAAAATGATCCTGTTGAATACTCTGATCTGCATTGCTCAAGTGCCCCCTTTGAAATCAGATGCACAGTCCTCGAACTTGGTTCAGCCTGCTTCCACAACAGCTCAAAGCCTGTTTTGATACTGTCAAACCTCCAAGAACTGCAAAAAGGTACTACTGTCAATTAAATGTCCCTTGGTCCAGCTTTGGTGCTAGGGACAGGTTAGCTCCTTGAATTCCTTTTCAAAACCTGAAGATCTACTTTTTACAAACATTATGGTCATTACTTTCCTTTCACGCCTGATTAACTTTTCAGAATATTGCATCTTGCTATCTGTACTTATTTTGTGTTCTTTCCTCAGGGGTAGGTTTTGTGTAGTGTTTTCCTATTCATTTATTTGTGCAAATGTTGTGTTTAATTAAAGTAGATATTTGTATAAAACTTTGATTTGACATTCCCTTTATTTTGGACTGGTGTAGTATTGCTGTTTCGGTTGCTACTGGATGACATTCACACCCCTCTTGAGAGTATTGCCTTCCTTCGGCCCACATTACCACAAAAGGTGCAGGTGGTATATCTCTTAACTGTTCAACCTTTATGATTGGGATCCTCTTGTTTTGTAGCAGTTTAAGAGCTGAGTAGGTGCTTTAGCCACTACCCAGCCTGGTACTCCATTTCGTCACAACACCTCCTTCACCATGTTAAACTAAAGTCTACTAGTACCAACATTTAGAGTAACATCAGCGTACACATTCTCCACTGGGTGCGACAAATGTACTTTCAGACTTAAAGACAACACTAAAGAAACTGTGATGTGATTTACTGCTTGTTGTCCTTATTTTAGACAGGCATGTAGCATATTATCACATATTATGTGAAGAAATGTGAAATTCCACAAAAAGGAAACGTACTTGGGTAGATAACTACATCATTGAGGGAACTTTGAGAAGCAAATGCAAGTATCACTATTCTTGTCATCCATCATTTACACTTACTAGGAGACTGTTCAGAGACAATGGTTATGCCAATGAACCTCCACTAATAAAGTGATTCCTATGTAATTTGGCTGCTCATAATAAAGAGATGTGTCAAAGGGGTATGAAGCATTCAAACATGGATAGCAAGCTCCTAGTGTAGGCTTAATCCGACCAAGACTGAATCAGTGAGTTCCTAGGGCACCCCTCCAGCCAGGAAATCACTGATAGGTGATTGAACACAATGAACTTGGAGGCATTCACCTCACCCATTCAGCAAACTCTCTAGGCTTCATTGTGGAAAGCAATCTGTCCTTCCAACAGCACATTTACAAAAGAAAAAGCTGAAACAGCTTGCTATCAGATCTCTCTACTTCGCAAGATCAAGCCCTCCCTCCAACCTCATAATTTTCCAATGGTTGTACAGCACCTAGTGATCTTGTATATTTATGAGGATAACACACTCCTCACAAGTCTCCTGGCCGATCACATGTCCCTCGTCCCTCCTCAAAGCGGCCCACTGCACCGAAGCTTACCTCAGCACCAGCTCTAGCAAATTTGAGCACATCAACCCGCAAGCCTCGCTGATATGGCAACCACTGCCATTAGCTGGCCTACTAAAGGCCAACTAAAACATTGGAGGGCACACATACGGTCTTTCAGTAAGATGTTCTCCAGACTGGAAACTAGACTGGCTCTTAAGGAGAAAACTGGGAAACAGTCCTTGTCATGCGATGTTCTGGTGCTCTAGAACTCCATCCCCGTAGCAATCTGGACTGCTCCAAGTGTCATTCAGTTTAGGAACAAACTGAAGACATGGCTCTTTCAGCACCACTTTGGTGTGACCTGCATTACAGCTATCATGTGTACCCCCCATCTGTCTATTGTACTGTGATCATTATGACAAATGTTTATTTGATGACTTAATATTGTCCACCAATGTTTTGTTCGATGATCTGTACTGTGCTCCATTTCTCCTGGGCTATGTTTGCACTATAGAAATTAATAATAATAATAATAATAATAATAATAATAATAATAATAATAATAGTAATAATAACAACAACAACAACAACAATAGGGCATTTGCACACTCACAGTGGCAGAGTGTTGTCTAGTTACATAGCTATTATAGGTATATTCTCATCACAGATCTTGTGAAGAGGACAGACTATGAGGCCCCCATGAGCGTGTGGCTTTGTACTACCACCCAATAGGCAATTACTTGCTCAGACATCACCTTTTCTGCTTGCAGCAAACAGGTCAAATACATATGGATTTTCCATTCATCCAGGCTTCCACAATATGTGGGTGTCAAAATGATTGATTTGTTCTACAAGATGAAGCGAATAGCCCTGAACACATACATCCCTGTTGTTTGCCTCCTAGGACAGGACACACAAGGGCACAGTGACCACATTAATTTCAAAATAGTATACATATTTTCACAGAACCAGCACTTTCACTTTAAAAGCCCAACCTGCAATCAGAACAATATCAGACAGGTAGTGGTAGCTGCACTCAGAGCTGCCTTCCTAAATACCTAGAGACAATAATTCCTACTTAAGTGTGGATCCTTTAACCAAAGTTAGTTTTCACTAACATGTTTCCCTTTCTGATAAAATCATATTTTCTTATTGTTCTCCACATTCCTACTCATACTCAAATACGTATCATGGAAAAGGTAAAAAGAGTTCATCTGATGGAAACTGCTGTGGACCATTTGGAATGCTAACTCACTGAGTTAAGATGCACACATTTGTTTGCCCTGTTTACCCCTTTGTGCCTTTGATTCTGATTCTAAAATTGAACCATGCTTGTCCTATTTCTACTTTCTTGGTCCAAATCACCTGAAACACCTGCTCAAATAACACTCAACATTTGGGAAAGCACATTAGGGCAAAACTCCCAATATTGGTGCAATTTTCTTTGTGTCCAAAAATGTTCACCCAGAATTATTCAGAACCTGAATGCCCTGAATGTCAATCAGCAAGTGATGTCACATGAGATGGCACTGTAAAGTTAAAGGTGCCCCTACACTGTCACAGATATCAACACATCCCCTTTGATGGTTGTCGCTCTGTGTAACAATAGCACAGCATAACACACAGTGGGGATTTCAATTGTACTATAAAATCATGAGCACTATAACATTTGAAAGTTTGAGGGAAATCTAAGTGCAATAAGTTTCATTGTTGTTGTAATCTTATCTTTATAAAATCATATATAGAATTATCACATTTCGTAGTAAAATATAATTTAATCTAGACAGTAGAAATGGCAATAGCGTTGAACATACATTGAAAGTAAAAAAATGACTATGAATTATGAAAAAGCTTGTCATTCTTCAATTGTTTTTATTCTAGCCCACAATGCCGTCTTTACATACTGACCCATAGCCCATTAAACAGAGTCACTTTGCGTGTCTAAGATACAACAGACAGCCTGTCGTACTGTGTTTATACCCAAATTCCAGAAAAATTGTAAAAGCTATTTTTTTCCTCAGCTCTGCATACATGGACAAAACAGAAAAAAGTGAGGTAGATCTTTCTCACACTTTTTCAATAATTACATGTATCCAAATTCTCTGTTTGCTGCGTCTTTGTCGATATTGCCAACAGTATATTACTTTCAGACCTTGGCTTCTTTATCCTCTATGATGTCTAAGTATCTTTCGAAGACATAATGAGTTTTTAACTGTAGATAGCTCGCCATCATGCCAATGGTCTTTGTCTCTGGTATTATAGATGTATAGTTCAATTTCTCATAGCTTTGGATTATTTGAGCTTTTGGCTGTCATTTGAAAAACATTTGGGGACATGTGGCTAATGTTAATTTTGAATTTTGCAGCTTAAACCTGCACGGATTGTACCCAAAGTAGACTGTTAGTTCCATTTTGCATTAAACTATTCCCTAAATCTTTTCAATATGATAGTAATTGGTCTGAAAACCATAACTTGTGCAAGTAGAGTAAATGTGTTACTATGGCTTCATATGCTGGACCATTTATTCCCAATTCTAGGCGTGAGGCAATGGCAGAGTGCTCTTCATCAGAGAAAATAGTCTTTTTTGGAAGTTCATCTCCATAATCTAGAATCCCCAGCACCCCCTCCCGACCACTGTACCAAAGACGCACAATGGTGCAACAATATTCAAGATGTGTAACGCTCACCTGGCTCCCATGGAGGCGCTGGTCTGGTCTGGGTTGCTGTGGCCTCTTCAAGCGTGATGCGCAGAATTCGAACCACCGATTGAACAGGACCCCCAAATCTTGCTTGTCTGGCCCGTAGGAATATCCTTCTGCAGATAAGAAAGGGGATTAACTGTCTGCTGAATAGTGTGCTTGCTCACCCCTTTCCGCCTTCGTTCTTCTCTGACTTCCTCCAAAATCCCCGGTTTAAGCTCACCTTATGGTTTGGAAGGATGAACTCTCCATCCTGCTTCTGGTGCAGGGGCACGCGTTCGTCCAGTTACTTCACTGGTTTTCAGAATGGCGCTGGCACATCCACTTGACTTTTCTGAGCGATACGCCTGCTTTACCATCGGGAAGCAGGTGAGTGCTGCGCAGGGCAAGCCGACCCCAGATGCCCCCCACATAGGAATTTCTGTGCCCCCAGGCCCCTGTACCCTCTTTGCGTCCCCTCTCCCCGCTCCTTCCTGGTTCCCTGCTCCCGCCTTCCATCCCGCCCCCCGTTCCCCATTGGCTAACTGGGCCCGTGGGCTCGGGTCTAGCGACCCGCGGCAGCCTCCCTGCTTCCTTTACCATCGGGAAGCAGGTGAGTGCTGCGCAGGGCAAGCCGACCCCAGATGCCCCCCACATAGGAATTTCTGTGCCCCCAGGCCCCTGTACCCTCTTTGCGTCCCCTCTCCCCGCTCCTTCCTGGATCCCTGCTCCCGCCTTCCATCCCGCCCCCCGTTCCCCATTGGCTAACTGGGCCCGTGGGCTCGGGTCTAGCGACCCGCAGCAGCCTCCCTGCTTCCTTTACCATCGGGAAGCAGGTGAGTGCTGCGCAGGGCAAGCCGACCCCAGATGCCCCCCACATAGGAATTTCTGTGCCCCCAGGCCCCTGTACCCTCTTTGCGTCCCCTCTCCCCGCTCCTTCCTGGATCCCTGCTCCCGCCTTCCATCCCGCCCCCCGTTCCCCATTGGCTAACTGGGCCCGTGGGCTCGGGTCTAGCGACCCGCGGCAGCCTCCCTGCTTCCTTTACCATCGGGAAGCAGGTGAGTGCTGCGCAGGGCAAGCCGACCCCAGATGCCCCCCACATAGGAATTTCTGTGCCCCCAGGCCCCTGTACCCTCTTTGCGTCCCCTCTCCCCGCTCCTTCCTGGATCCCTGCTCCCGCCTTCCATCCCGCCCCCCGTTCCCCATTGGCTAACTGGGCCCGTGGGCTCGGGTCTAGCGACCCGCGGCAGCCTCCCTGCTTCCTTTACCATCGGGAAGCAGGTGAGTGCTGCGCAAGGCAAGCTGACCCCAGATGCCCCCCACATAGGAATTTCAGTGCCCCTGCCCCCCCATGCCACCATTTTGGGGCCAGGAGGCCCTTGCTGCCTCCCTTCTGCACGGCAGCTTTCCTCCCTCAGTCCCGCCCCCTTTGTCCTCCCCTTGCCCTGATTCGTCCACCTCCCCTTTATCCCCGACTTTCCCAGGGCAGCCCTCTGCCCGGCAGCCCCTCTGGCGAAGGGCCCCAAGGCAAAGGGCGGCTCCTACAGAGGCGGCTCCAGGATGTGTCAGTAGGTGTCCGCAGAGGACGCCAAGGAAGCCAACAAACACCAACAAAAACCGTTAGTGTGGCATGGGTGGGGAGTAGAGCAATCACTCTACTCCAGAAAACCCCCGCCACTCCATCTTACCTACCAATAACATAGAGTGCCATAATACTAGCATGTCCACTCTTAGATGGAATTGTGAATGTTAGCATGTCCACTCCTTGATGGAATTGTGAATGTTAGCATCTCCACTCCTTGATGGAATTGTGGATGTTAGCATGTCCACTCTTAGATGGAATTGTGAATGTTAGCATGTCCACTCTTGGATGGAATTGTGAATGTTAGCATGTCCATTCTTGGATGGAATTGTGAATGTTAGCATGTCCACTCTTAGATGGAATTGTGAATATTAGCATGTCCACTCTTAGATGGAATTGTGAATGTTAGCATGTCCACTCTTAGTTGGAATTGTGAATGTTAGCATGTCCACTCTTGGATGGAATTGTGAATGTTAGCATGTCCACTCTTGGATGGAATTGTGAATGTTAGCATGTCCACTCTTAGATGGAATTGTGAATATTAGCATGTCCACTCTTAGATGGAATTGTGAATGTTAGCATTTAGAAGTACGCCGGATAGCCCTCTGAGAAAGATACACTAGAATTTGCATTTAGAAGCTGTCCCCAATTAGCCTCTCTGTGAAAGTTGAATTTAAAATTGTTCCCACCTGCATTTAGAAGTGTACTCAGTCGCATTTAGAGGCTGCGCCCGATAGCCTCTCTGTGAAAGTTGAATTTAGATCTATTACCACCCACATTAGAACTGCTCCCACCTCCATTTAGAAGTGTACCCAATTGCAGTTGGAAGTTGCGCCGGATAGCCTCTCTGAGAAAGTTGAATTAGAATTGTTCCCTCTTGCATGTAGAAATGTACCCAACGGCATTTAGAAGTCTACCCAATTGCATTTAGAAGCTGCACCCAATAGCCTCTCTGAGAAAGTCGAATTTAGAATTGTCCTCACCTGCATTAGAATTGTACCCAATTGCATTTAGAAGCTGCGCCCAATAGCCTTTCTGCGAAAGTTTAATTTAAATCCGTTACCACCCGCATTAGAACCGCTCCCACCTGCTCCTGGAAGTGTATCCAATTAGAGTTGGAAGTTGCACCGGTTAGCCTCTGTGAGAAAGTTGATTTAGAACTGTTCTCTCTTACATGTAGAAATGTACCCAACGGCATTTAGAAGTGTACCCAATTGCATTCAGAAGCTGCACCCAATAGCCTCTCTGTGAAAGCTGAAATTTAGAACTGTTCCCACTTGCATTTAAAAGTGTACCCAGTTGCACCTGAAAGTTTGCACCCAATAGCCTCTCTGTGAAAGTTGAATTAAGAACTGTTCCCCCTCGCAACTAGGACTGTACCCCGCACCTACTCAGAGAAAGTTGAATTAGAATTGTACCCTCTTGCAATTAGAAGTGTATCCAACAGCATTTTAGAAATATACCCAATTGCATTTAGATGCTGCACCCAATAGCCTATCTGAAAGCTGATTGTAAAACGGTTCCCACCTGCATTTAAAAGTGTACCCAATAGCATTTTAGAAGTATACCCAGTTACACTTGAGGGTTGCACCCAGTGGCCTCTCTGTGAAAGTTGAATTCAGAACTGTTCCCAGCAGCGTTTAGAAGTGTACGAGGGTGTGAACTAGACGATGATAATGACTGAACGAATGTGTGGAGCGGACGAATATGAGGAACGGACGAATATATACAACAGACGATGCTTAATATGCTTTGGAATGAAGGAAAAACTTGAAAACATACATCATTACCACACCCCACGCTTACTCTCCCTCTTACACCACCACTCATCTAGAACACAGAGATACTATGACACCATTCGGTATAACTGTTCTCATATCCACATCTCCCTCTTACTCCACATCACTCTAAGTAATCATTGCTGGATTCACACCCCCCAGCCAGGCGTTCTCCTCAGGCCTAACGCAGCCACACTCGTTCTGGGTAAAACCGACCAGAGCAAACACATACTCCTGACCTCTCAACCACCACACCTACAACTAAGAAGCAGCTACCACTCGACTTCCGCACCAGCTGCACACATACCTAGTGCGCACACGCACTTTTGGACTCCCTCTACTCTCTATACTGACCTGAACTTCGGTTCCCGAGGGCGTTCAACCTACCAGCGCCTTCAGACCATACCAATGGTATATAAGGCGCTATATAAATGCAAAATAACAATAACAAGTATGAAGATGCAAAAGCTCAAGTGTGAGCCTCCATGTTGTTTTTTCTGTCCTTTATTTCAGGTGCAGAACAAAGGCGATGCGTTGAGGGGTTAAATTGCTGGTGGTAAAATTAGGTGAGTTAGTGATGAGGGCGACCCCTCTAAATGTCTTTATAATTCCCCAGTAATGTCTTTTGTCCTTTCCCCATAGGGGCCGGGGTGCGCTACCTGCCAAAGATGCGGCGCCGACCCGAGATGTGGAATGGTTCACCAAGAAAAGCCGGTAAGTAATATGGCTGAAAATTCGGCTTTCCTCTTGTGTTCCCTTGCTCACCTTTTGTCTCTTCTTCTCTCCCCTAGGTGCAGAGATGTGGCGACCGGTGCTGAGAGCCGCGATGGAGCCGGGCGGCGTCTCGGGAACAGGTGAGTGAAGCGCGGCGCTGCAGCGAGCAACGCGGTGCTTTTAAATGGAAGTCTTCCTTCAGGAATGCTGGCGTGAAGATTCCGGATGCAGGTAAGAAGGTTGAATAAGTTCTTGGTTTCACCTTCCTCTTCTCTTATTCCCTTACAGGTGTTCCAGGTTCGAGGCGGGCGTGGCTGGAGTCCAGGTGCAGGAGCAGACACGGTGAGCGTTCAGCTGCTGGGATGCAGAACAACGCGAAGCACGTGTGGCTGTCCGGGCGTGGCTTAAATAGCTTTGGAAGAAGTTCCAGGTGAGTATGCTTCCACAGCCCCACCCAAGTAACAAAATAGTTCCTTCAGAAAAATAGTCCCTCCTAAGACTCATTTGGCTTGGTTCTTCATGCAGCATGGTCTGCATCAGGTGAGTGTGCAGCATGGTCTGCTTCAGGTAAGTGCACCAAACACTTCCCCTTATGAGCCTGGCGCCTATGGCGCCAGGACTGATGTCCAACATGAGCCTGGCGCCAACGGCACCAGGACAGAGTCCAAAGAGCCCCTATAAAAGGCCGCTGGGCTTTTACCCCGGGGCGTGATGCCAGCTCCCGGGGGTGCTGGGCCTGGCCTGGTGCTCCGGGGGTAGGCATCATGACAGCACTCCCCCCCCAAGGGCCCTCCCAAGGTCGTTTCCCCAGGAGGTTTCGGTTTGTTCGGGAAATTCCGATGGAACCTTTTTACTAGCCGAGGTGCATGTACGTGGTCGCTGGGTTCCCAAGATCTTTCCTGAGGCCCGTACCCCTTCGAATCAATAGATAGAAAAGTTTTGATTTTGAGATCTTAGAGTCCAAAATGTTCTTCACCTCGAATTCAGGCTCCCCATCTATCTGGATTGGTTCTGGTGGCTTTATTAATCTGGTTCCTGGTTGCACTGGTTTCAAAAGCGACACATGAAAAACGGGGTGAATCCGCATGTTAGCTGGTAGATCTAGCTTGACTGCCACTGGGTTAATTATAGCTTTGATCGAGTAAGGGCCTAAATATCTTGGATTAAAAGTCTGAGGTCCCTTGAGCGATAAGTGTCTGGTAGCCAACCATACTTGATCCCCAATTTGGTATGGAGGCGCCTCCTTTCGATGCAGATCCGCATTCTTTTTGTATTTCCCTTTCGCATGTTGTAAGTGTGCAGTAGCATCCTCGAAGGCTTGAGTAATCGTAGAATGCAAATGGTCCACTGCGGGCATTTCGAGGCTCAAAGGTGAGTCCAAGTCTGAAGTACGAGGCTGATGTCCTTATAGGGTATAAAAGGGGCTCTGACCAGTTCCAGAGTGTATCGAGTTATTGTATGCATATTCAGCCACCCATAAAATATCCTTCCAATTACCCTCCGATTGGTGCAACATACATCGTAGATATTGTTCAAGGGTCTGGTTCGTTCTCTCCATCTGACCATCGGTCTGCGGGTGGTGGCTGGTTGAGAGTCTTACGTCGATTTGTGCTAGTTGACAACACTTTTTCCAAAAATGAGAAATAAATTGGCTTCCCCGATCGGAGATTAGTATGGACGGGAATCCATGTAGACGGATGATATTTTCGAGGAATTCCTTGGCAAGAACAAAAGCTGAAGGTAATCCTTTCAACGGAATGAAATGGGCCATCTTGGAAAATAAATCCACCACAACCAGAATAGTATTGTATCCATTACAAGAGGGCAGGTCCGTGATAAAATCTAGTGACAAGGTGTGCCAAGGTGCTGGTGGAATGTCTAAGGGTTGAAGAAGACCGGCGGGTTTTGTTTTTTGACCTTTGTTTTGGCGCAAACTACACAGGACATCACGAAAGATTTAATATCCTTTCGCCAGGACGGCCACCAGATTTGTCGTTTAATTTTTTCCTCTGTTTTGGCAATGCCAGGATGTCCTTCCATCAGAGTATCGTGATGACTGGAAATAACCAGTTCTTGCAATTCCTTTTCTGGCAAGAATAAACGTCCTTGGAAGTAAGGTAAGCCGTCGTTGATTGAAAAGGCAGACCCCCTTTTGATCCAATCCTGCAAGGCTGAAGAGTCCAGGAATAGTTTTACCCGTGCTTGAATGTCTTCAAGGGTTTGTAAAGTGGTTATCCCCAAGATTCTTTGTTCGGGAATTATCGGCACAGGTTCTGAGTTTGTGTCCATTTCTCCCATTCCAATTCGAGATAGCGCGTCCGCTTTGCCATTCTTACAGCCGGGACGGTAGGTTATTACAAAATCGAACTCAGCAAAGAAAAAAGCCCATCGGAGCTGTCGTGAAGGCTGAGCCTTGGCAGTTTTTAAATATTGTAAATTTCGGTGATCAGTGATCACGGTGATGGTATGTCTGGCGCCAAGAAGATAATGCCGCCAAGCTTTAAAGGCGGACTTAATGGCTAATAATTCCTTATCGATGATTGCATAATTTATCTCCGGCGGCGAGAACTTTCTGGACCAAAATGCTATGGGGTGCAGTTGGTTGGTTTCGGGGTCTCTCTGAGACAGGACAGCTCCCATGGCTAAGCTGGATGCGTCGGTTTCGACTTTATATGGGAGATCAGGACGCGGGTGTTTCAAAATAGGTGCGGACGTAAATTTAGCTTTTAATTCCTGAAAGGCCTGTTCAGCTTCCTCGGTCCATTCAAAACGTTTATTCTTCCGCAAGAGTGCAGTGATGGGTTGCACCACCCGTGAAAATTCCAGGATAAACCTGTGATAAAAATTGGCAAAACCAAACATGCTTTGGACACCTTTCACCAAACTAGGTGATGGCCATTTGAGGATGGCATCCACTTTCCGTGAGTCCATTCGGACCCCTTTAGGTGTCAGGATGAATTCAAGAAACTCAACCTCGGTGGTTTGGAAAACGCATTTTTGCAGCTTTGCAAACAGTTTGTGCTGGCGCAATTTCTCAAGGACGGCCCGGACATGTTTTCTGTGATCAGATTCCGAAGAGGAGTACACCAGAATGTGATCGATATACACGACAACACAGACATCAATGAGTTCCCGAAGGACATCGTTCATGAAGCATTGGAAGGCAGCAGGCGCGTTGCACAACCCGAAAGGCATCACCTGGTATTCGAATAGTCCATATTTTGTACGGAAGGCCGTTTTCCATTCGTCGCCTTCTTTTACTCGTACCAGATGATAAGCCCCCCGGAGATCTAACTTGGTGTATATGCAAGCGTCCTTCACCTGGTCAAGGAGTTCAGGGATCAAAGGCAGAGGGTAACGATTTTTAACAGTTATCTGGTTCAATGTGCGGTAATCGATACAAGCTCTAAGGTCACCTTCTTTTTTTGGCACGAAGAACAAAGCCGAGGATGCCGGAGACTTTGACGGGCAAATGAAACCATTGGCTAGGTATTGATCTAAATATTGTCTTAAATGCAGATTCTCCGGCTCAGTAAGGGCATAAATCCTGCTACAAGGGGGTTGTGCACCGGGCACCAGATCGATTTGGCAATCGTACGATCTGTGAGGAGGTAACGTGTTGGCCTGTTCCTTTTGGAAGACGTCCTGAAAGTCTTGGTATTCCGGAGGTAGTTGCATGGAGACAGAGGTTACTGATGCTAGACTGATCTTCAGATTTTCTGGGTAGCAGGTTCGTGCACACTCCGGAAAGGTTATTCTCTTCGCTCGCCAATCAATTCGAGGATTATGTGTCTCTAACCAAGGGATTCCGAGAATAACCTGAAACTGGGGAGCCTTGATTACATCAAACACAACTGCCTCCCAATGGGAGTCTGGACCTACAAGTGTCACCTCAGCTGTGGAATGTGTTACCGGTCCCGAGGCAATTTCGGTTCCATCAACTGTGGTGATGACATCTTTGCTGGTTTTAGGACACAGGGGAAGGTTAATCCTGGAGACCAATTCACGATCCACGTAGTTTCCTATAGCCCCACTATCGATGTATGCCTTTATTGCATGCAACCGCTTAGGCTGTTCCGGATCTACGAGGACCATTGGCACAGTGAAATGCGAGGTCTGAGAGTTAGTTTTCAAGCTCGGCAAGCGGACCCCTACGCTTGTCGGGCAGGGTCGTTTCCCGATACAGAGGTTTCATGGATTTTATCAGCGGCTCCTACCACCTGCCTGGGCGGCCTTGTCGGGCAATCTCGTAGAAAGTGTTCAGAGGATCCACAATAAAGACATAAGTGCATCTGCCGTCTTCTTTCACGTTCCTTTTGCGTTAAAGGTCCTTTAACTCCTCCGATTTGCATTGGCTCAGAAGCTTCAGCCCCCTTGAGGTTAGCGTGGGTCTTGACTAACACCCGGGTCTCAAACTTGGACCAATCTGCTTTTCTGTTTTGCAGTCTGTGATCCAATTGGACCACTAAGTCTATATATTCTGAGCATTCTTGGGGCGGATTTACAACTTGGGCTAGGACATCTTTAAGTTCTCCGCGTGGACCTTGATAAAATAACGTGATTCTTTTATCCTCTGGCCACCCAGTTTCCACAATTAGTCTATTAAAGGTTGCAATGTAGGAAAGGAGGTCTTGATTGCCCTGTCGCAGAGATAGAAGTTCGTCATCTAGAGCCTGCCCCTGGGAGCGACGAGCAAATAACCTTTCCATGTTTGCTTGAAATTCTTGAAAATCACAAAGAATCGGGTAATCTTGAGTTACCAGTGGAACTGACCAATCGGCAGCACTGCCGCTGAGATATGACAATACAAATGCTACCTTGGTCTGGTCATTAGGGAAGGCCCCAGGTCTGCACAGGAAATGCAAACGACACTGATTCATGAATACGGCGAATCGTTTGGGGTCCCCCGCAAAGCGTTCAGGTGGGGCCAGCGGCATTTTTCCAGGTAGGCCTGGTGCTCCAGGGGTAGGCATCATGACAAGATGCTCTTGTTGGCAAAGTAGCCACACTCCAAGACAAAATGAACACCAAGAAATACATGCTGAAGCCTCCACCTAAACAGAACAATGATGCCCAAACCACCCCACGTTTACCTATTCCTAAGTTCAAATTCACCCCTGTAACCATCAATGAAACCATCAAAACCATCCGTGGCCTAAAACCATCCAAATGTCAAGACGACATCTGCCCAGCATCTCTCATCAAAGACTGGGCAGAAGCACTGGACCTGTTTACCATGACGTTATTCAATAATTCATTTGCTTCAAGCAATGTACCTGATAACCTCAAAGAGGCCTGGGTCCTCCCACTAATCAAAAAACTAACCTTAGATCCGACCATTCCCACTAACTAGCGTCCTATCACCACTGTATTCTTTGTGCTTAAAGTTTTGAACATAATAGCGTACATGCAAATATTAAAATTCCTGGAAACACACAATATCCTCGGCCTCAGACAATCTGGCTTCCGCCCAGGCCGTGGCACGGAAACCGCTCTTCTGGACCTAAAAATCAAAATGGACACTACAAAAGACAAAGGCAACATGGCCACACTTTTACTACTAGATCTTTTGGCAGCTTTTGACCTGGTCAACCACAAAATACTATGCAGACACCTTGACTGAGACAACCACTTCTCTGACCAAGCTATAAAATGGGTTGAATATTTCTTATCTCACCACATCATGAGGGTCTTGTCTACCACAGCTGCTGTACCCCCTGACCCATTCACCTGTGCAGCCCCCCAGGGGTCCTGCTTTTCCCCCACCATCTACAATGTCTTTACCAAGCCTATATTAGACAAACTGGGAATCATCTACACCAATTCGGCAGATGACACCCATATGCTCTTGCCTATCACATGCAATCAAACTCATGACTCTAAAATCCTAAACAAAATCTACCTAACCATATAGGCCTGGACAGCTCACAATGAGCTCTGCTTGAATGATGATAAAACGGATAAACTCCTCATTGGCAACTACACTCAGATCAACAACCTATCTAATGACTACAAAGCCTTCATCGAACAAGCTCGATTTACTATCCCCATGGGAAGGGGGTTCAGTGTTCAAGACTACCTGGACCAGTACAACACTAACCCTCCCACCAATGGTGACACACTTGGAGGCTGAAACTTACCCCACTTACTCTGAACCCCTCTTGCATTAGAGAAGGTTGGGCCCCCACATTTGGGGCGTGTGCCCTCTTCTACACATGCGGAGCTCACGCACTCCTCTCATCGATCGAGGTCCCGTGGGAACGGCATTTCATAATGGGCAAAGTTTGCTGAAGTGCCTCACACTGTGAGCATATGGACATCAGGGAGAAACTCGCTTCATATATATTCTCCCATACCGCATTGATACAACTATCTCTTCAGACTCCAAAATGATGACCCCTGGGACACAGGCAGCCGCCACCAAAGTGGATGTTGCAGATCTTCTGAATGAAATGAAAAGCATGGGGGCCAATATAGGAGGTAAAGTTGATAAAACTATACAAAGAATAGACAAAATGTAGGAAAGACTGGAAGAGGTTGAGAATAAGCAATCCTGCCTTAGCATGCTAGAATCTCAAATGGACCAGAGAATCGCAGACATTGAATCCATGGAAAAATAATTCTGCCTAAAAATGGATGACCTAGAGAACCGTGAACAAAGTAACAACATACACATTTTTGGAATTCCAGGAAAGGAAGCAGAGGCTGACCTAGACCTAAAGAGGAACTTGCATGTGCCTAAGAAACTCCTGTTCAAAGACGACTCTATTGACAAGCCCAAAATCAACCGTATTTATAGAGCTGGAGGTGCTGCAGGAGGCCAAAATACAGTCTTGGTGCGGTTCCACAACTATGCAGATGAAGCCAGGGTTCGGGAAAAGGTCAAGTGTAGCCCACAGATCCCCCAGCGAGGGTGTCAATCTACCAGGACCTGTCCACCCTTACACTGGCGATGAGAAGAAAGTACATCCCCCTTACTAAATGGCTATGGAGAAAAGCGTCCGCTACCGCTGGGGCTATCCCTTCTTGTTAACATTTGAATGGGAGAGGAGTACGATAAGACTCAAATCGGAGAGAGATATCCAAAGATGTATGTCTGACTTACTGGGCAATCAGGGGGAAGAGGCAAGCTGAGAAGGAGGAAGGGCAGATGACAGAGAATGGCGAATGAAAGGACTGAAGTGGAGACGAATACCAGGATCGAGGGAATTTAGGAGGATGAACGTATCACCGGATATGGAACACTGATTACGCCGGTAAGACACTCTTGTGTTGCAGAAACTGATGGCCGGACCAGCGGTAAGAATGTTCATTTTAGATCACCGACCAATAGAGCCAGCATGACACCTACTGCAAACACGTGAAGCAACCTCTAGCGAACATAATGGTAATATGAGTGCCGGGGATCCACGCACACAAATTCATCTTGGCAAGGCACCAGATGACTCCCAAGATGTAGACACTAAACACTGGAGGAGGTGTATTTGGATGACTGGAGAGTGCCAATTATGGGCACTTCCGGCTATATTAGACGCTCTTCAGAGGACATGATCCCGACGCTGAAGCAGGCTTGCTTCCGATGCAAACCAGGGCACTGATGGTGAGACTTTTTCTAATAGACTCGGTATATTCTGAAACTACTCATTGAACTAGTAATTTTTTTATATGGATGGAGGGGGGAGTTGGGGCTCAAGGTTAAGTTGAATGGTATGAGTTGGGGTCGTAAAATGCACAGTCTCCACTGGTGGTCTGGGATTGGCCAGGTGCAGATGACCCGGCTGGATCGGACACCGACAGGGTGGGGGGGTAGGCTGAGGGGGGTGGAGGGAACTGGAACAAGCCTTTTGAGAGTTGTGTTGTGGGCAACGCAAAACGTTGAAAGTGCTAGCGTGTGGACTCATTCTCTGAAAGGCATATCTGAAAAGTAAAAAATGGCGACAACATCTGAACTCCATGGGGTAGATCCATTGAGGGTAGGCATCCTCAATGTAAAGGGCTTGAGTGTGCTCACAAAGCGATCACTGGTCTGCAGGGAATTCAGGAGGGCATGACTGGATGTGATTTTTCTTCAAGAGATCAAGTATGTGTGTGGAGAAAAACGCAAGGTCTTACATTCCAGATTGGGCACAGAATACTGGGGCTCAGGCTCTCTGCGCACATCGGGGGTGGGTATGCTGGTGAGGAGGCGGATAAATCTGGAGAAGACCAAGGTATTGGCAGACACAGAGGGGAGAGCTCTCGTAGTGGTGGGAAAGCTATGCAATAGAATGTTCACACTTGCAACACATTGGGCCTCATTACGACCCAGGCGTTAACCATGGCCCTATTAGCGCCATGGTTGATGCTGGTACCTTACCAATTCCGCCATGGTGAATGGTGGAATTACCGCCCCATTCCAAGGTTGGTGGGGCGGTAATTCCCCATTCACCATTGGTCCTTCCCCATTCTCATTTTTGCCCCCATAGGGCTCAATGGAAATGGGGAAGGCGGTAATTACGGTACTGCAAATTGCGGTACCGTAATTACCTCCAAGGTCCCTTTGCGGGTGCCATCCTTAATGGCTGGTAAAATCAGCTATGGAGGGAGGACCCGCAAAGAGACCTCGGAATTGGGTGGTAAGGGATTACCAGTGCCCTTACCGGTACCAGTAATCCCTTACCACACGGTCACAATGAGGCCCATTATGTTCCAAATGTGGGACAGTCCATATTCTTACAGCGCATGATCCCAAAGATAATGTTGGAGGCCACGGGTCATATAATTCTAGGGGGAGGGGCTTAATCTATGGGAAGATCCCACATTCAAAAGGAAATACGGCAATCCATATTCACGGGACCCCGCAGACGGTGGCCGTGCAGATGTGGTAGACATGATGCAGACATATGGGCTGCGGGGCATCTGGCGAACATTTCACCCACATGAAATGGGCTTCAGCTTTTATTCTGCACCCCACTCCACGTTCACCAGAATAGATTATCTGTACCTCTCTGAGGGAGCTCAGGAAGCTGCAACCGCCTCCGAGATAATACCAATTTCATGGTCAGCTCATGACATGGTTACTGTCAATATGAACTTACTAATTGTGCCGCACATGGGGGCTAAAATGGCTCTGTAACAAAACTCTGTGGAAGGATCACATCTTCCGTGAGGAGATGAGGAAAGGGATAGAGGCATGTTTTGAAATCAACGATACAGGGGAGATACCTAAGAGAGTGGTATGGGAAGCTGGGAAGGCAACATGGAGGGGGATACTGATTAGGGAGGGAGAGGACAAGAAGAGGGAAAGGGCTCTCATAGAAACCGGGTTAAGGGAGAAGATTGCACAACTGGATACTGCCACCCGAAACTCCAATGAGGAGAGTGCCGAAAGGATAGTTGAGGCCAGACAGAAAAGAGAGGAGCTCAGAATCTTAGAGGAAGGTCAGGTTGTTCACAAACTTCAATTTCTTAAACAGAAACACTATGAAAAGGGAGATAAAGCAGGTTGCCTAGATGCTGCTAGATTAAGAGGCCAACGTGCAGAAAGGTTGATTCCCATCATAGAAGGGGAGGGTGGTGCATTAGTGACAAACCTGAAAGAGATCCCAGAAGTGTTTGCAAAGTTCTATGAGAATCTATATAAGTCTGAAATGGTGCAGGAGCAGGCAGAAATACAACAGTATTTGCGGGGTTTGGACATGCCACGGCTCTCCCATGAAGATAGGGAAATATTAGGTGAGCCAATTACAAGTGATGAGATTGAGAGAGCGATAAAAAGGCTACCACTGGGAAAAGCACCTGGGAATGACAGATATACAGTGGGCTTCACAAGACCTTTATAACCTCTATCCTCCCCTTTATGGTGAATTATTTAACGACATCCTTCGAACAGGAGTAGCCCCTAACTCCTTCTCAGAAGCACTCATTACTGTAATTCCCAAGGAGGGCAATGATCCTAAGCAATGTGGGTCCTACCACCCGATCTGACTGCTTTTAGCACCATGGTTGCCGCCGGTACCATACCGGTACCACCATGGAGGAAAGGGAAATTACCACCCCATTCCACGGTTGGCGGGGCGGTAATTCCCCCTTTCTCCATGGCCCTTCCCCATTCCCATTTTTGCCCCATAGGGCATAATGGGAATGGGGAAGGAGCTAATTACAGTACTGCAAATTGCGGTACAGTAATTAGCACCAAGGTCCTTTTGCGGGTCCCAACTTTAACGGCTGGTCTACACCAGCTGTTAAGGTCGGGTCCTGCAATGGGACCTCGTAGTAAGGCGGTAAGGGTTAATGGTCACCGGTACCCTTACCAGTGACCGTTAACCCTTACCGCCTTCCATGTAATGAGGCCCTATGTATGACGCCAACTATCCCGGCCTTATAGCTTGTTTTCATGCTGATCTAAATAAATGTGAGATTCTCACGATCTCATGGATGAGGAGGCTTAATGCAGTCAAGATGGTGTACCTCCCGAGATTCCTATATCCATTTCAAATGCTTCCGCTACAGCTCCCACAGACATTCTTTAGTGAAACTAGGAGGGCCATTCTGAGGTTCTTATGGCAGGGGAATAAAACAAGGATAGCCTATAAAACATTGGTGTTACCCAAGGATAAGGGAGGAGTGGGTGTCCCCGACCTTAAAAGATATGACCAAGCTGTCCAGTTAAGGGTCATGGTCCCCCATTTCAGAGAGCAGACTGGCTACCGTCGCAGAGTGGCTTTGGGTCCCAAGAGATAAGCTACTCAGAAGACTCAGAAATCACCCGATACTTGGAACCTTATGGGGGATCTGGAGAGAAGAGGTAGATATGAGAGGGATAACCATGTGGCCGTCCCCTTTTGAGCCACATATGGGCTCTGGGAGTCTGCAAGGAGATCCCTAACCTCAACAGGTTCCAGACATGGTTCGAAGCAGGCTTCGAAAGGGTGGGACAACTCTGGGGGGGGGTTTTCCTTACAATCACGGAACTCGAGGTGTCCCTGGGAATACACCTGAAGTGGGAAAAGTGAACAAAAAGCTCCCACCAATCCCCTCTCAACCCTGGCCTAGAGGATCACGGCCCAGACACCCGCCACGAGAGGAGTTTGCCCATCTACCAGACGACCAAATACCCTGGTACACGAACATACGGATGTGCCCACCCGCCTGCCCACCAGCCTGCCCTGCACATGCCGACACCTGCGGCATGGATGGACTCGACTGAACCATCCAACACTAAATCAACACATCGTTAGAGATGCCATGACAACCTAGCCAACGGTCAGCACACCCGTGCAAACATGTACACTGGACACTCCCACATCAATCCACACGAAGAACATACTCAGTGCTATGACGTAGGCGACGGACACACCCACGGACGTGCATCTTTATTATTTTTCACATAGGCTTTTCAAAATGCAGAAACGCAAGACGCATAAACTCATCTAAAAAGCTTGCTCACGCTCCATAATGAGAAATATAACGAAGACACGATACTGGGGATGAAGCAATATGGTACCATAACCTAAAGAACCTGTGTATCAGCTGGCTCCACCTAAGCACCAGGCCCAAGTAGGCCGCAAGCAAAAGCTTCCATGAACATTGAATGAGCAAGAGTTCGGTTGCTGACCCTGCAGAATGAGCCCGGCGAAAGCAGACAGTCAAGGGCACATGTTGCAAACTCGCATACCGCAAGCCGATGCCAAGGTCACACCTGCAAATTAAGCCAGGCACACAGTGGAAAATGCAATATTAATTGTGCAGAATTCTGCCTCAACCACGGTCCCACCTCATGTGACCAAGCCGAACCTGATAGGGTGCCAAGCCCAGGAGGAAGGGAGGCGCCTGGATCCCCCGTCTCAAGACACAGGCAGATACAATTAAACGACTCAATGGACATCTGCGGCGGTGGGAGTAGTCAGCCTTCCAGCACATGAATAAATCCTCACATTGTCTGCACATACCCATAGTGAAACATTGTTGCAAATGACAGGTGCACCGCGAGCTGGGAACAGCGATGGTCCCAGACTGGGGGGCTCGCGGGTGGACCAATCAGAGCATGGGGCTCTTATCACTGACGCCATTAACATTGACCAATCCTCAGGGGTCTTCATGTAACAATTTTTATGTATCAAATTGAAGGGACAACCGAAGTATACCACCTGACTGACCCTTAACCACTAACAACGTTCTCTATACGTATGCTATACTAACCCTACCAATCGGGGAACCAATCCAGAGTGGCGATAGGTTTTTTTGCTAACTTTCTCAGGTGACGCAAGTAGCGCGTCATACTAAGGTAAAAAAGGGCCTGCGAGCCCCACGACGAAGAGAGAGTGTCAGGACGGACGCGTACGATCCTCGTCCCATCCCTGCCGTTTTGTTTAATAAACAGCAGGACCACCTTGCTTCTTGCGTGTGTCTCATACTCTATCTTTTTTTTGGGATAAACGGGAGGAGTTGGGGCCTCCCTGCCCAGAGGTCCGCGGATGGCCCAGCCGACCCCGGGAGAATTTCCCCCCGACAAGTTGGAGGCACTGCTGAGATCTGTTTAAGGTCCGCTTTTATTTTACTTTTCCAAGTACTCCCGCTGTGGGGAGGCCCAGCGGCGCGGCCCCCTCTGCCGCTGCCCCCTTTTTGAGGACTACAGGACCATCGCGGAACTGCGAGAAGACCGGACAGCGCAATCCGGATATTGGCCCTCGGGAGCCGGTTGAGAAGTATCCCGCCCGCGGTTGGCGAGTGTCCAGACGTAGTCCAGACGAGGGGAGGTGGCGAGCCGCTTGGAGGGGTGCACGCAGTCAAGCGGCCCAGCATCAAGAGAACTTGGTGAGTATGCCACGCCCAACAAGCAATGTGAAATTGTGAGGGAGGGGGGAGGAATTGAATACGGGAGGTGGGAGGTGTTGCACAGGTGCGCGGCGAAGGGTTGATAATTTAGTGTTGGCAATGAAATGAATGGTAGCCGGACGAGTGCGAGAGCAGTCTGCTACGTTACGGGAGAGAAGGGGGCGGAGCACGAAAACATCACGTGTGACCGCTCGCAGACACTGATTGGCCTAGCTCGCGACCATGTGTTAGGGTGTGTGTGTGCGCGGTTTCCTACGATTTGACAATTATTGATCAATGAGTAGATGAGGATCCCTATTGATCGAGCAGGAAACTCGATAGATAGATGACGTTTCCCTGTAGGCGGTAGCTAGCTAGTTGCCCAATATGGAAGATAATTGGCTGGTTAAGCCCTCCTGTCGAGGGGCGTATCACACGCGAGGCGACGCAGCGTGCGCAGTCCGATTATATTTATTGATTACCTTGTTCCAGGAGTGACAGGAAGACAGCTGTGAGGTTAACGGGGGTAGATTGCAAGTGTATTTTGGACTTAAAGAATATATGAAGAACTTGCCAGTAGTTTGAAGAGATCGGTGACGTCACCAGTAGGGCTTTCATAGGACATCTTGAGAACCAGGCATCTTTATTTTTGAGTGACGAGGAGGAGAGCTGTGTTAAGGGCGTGCAAACGGAGATAAACGGTAATGAGTTGATCGGGGGGAAGTCGAAAAGGGGAACGTGGCTGCGCACGGAGAACGCCGGCCACGGCAAGTGTAGAAGAGGGAGGAGGAGCAAAGTGAAAGTAGGACGGCTGTATAAGAACGTCACAAGGGGCACATAGCCGCAGGGGGCTACGTGCGCCTCGGCCGCAGGGGGCCGTAGGGTGTTGTATAAAGGAAGAAAAGAAAGAAAAGGATATAAAAATGTAAATACTATATTTTACTAATTTTCCTTAGCGGACTATCGCAAGTCCCCAAATTTACGGGGCCAGGTAAAGGTATAAGGCTGTATATTGTAAACTGTTAGTAAGATAACCGCTACCAAATAGGGGAAGGATAACAAATGGAGCGCTACTATGTCATAAGGGGCAGGATCGGGAGGGTGGGGGAACACCCTCACTACCCCGCTGCAACACATATGTAAAACACTGTCACCCCATAGGGAGAAACTGATCAAGTATAGCATAGAATGGACACAGGGGACGGACAACAAAATGACGACATCATGGCCGCCTAATGGTAGCTTCGATCCATATACCCAACATTCACTATTAAACCATCTGCATAATACATACAAGGGGAAGAAGTTGACACACCACGTGGAGGTGTTCAACTTATGGAGGATGTTCCAAGGGTCCCGACCAGGACCAAACGGAATGTTCATTGTGGGGGAAACAATGGGAGATAAGGAGATTAAGGAGGAGGGAGAGAATGGGGAAAAGGAGAGTGAAGGAACACAGAACACGGGGAAAGGACAAGAGGGAGAAGAAAAGAGTGACAACTCCAACGAAAATGAAACAAAAAAGGAACAGAGCGACGATATACCACTAGCGAAGGTAGTGAAAACAGAGGGAGGGGGGTTGTATCCTTTAAGAGAACTAGGAGAAATAGCAAGAGAACAATTAAGGGCGGCTGAGGGGTACTCGAACCCGGCATACAGCCCGCCTCCATATACAGCTACAGGTGGCCACACGGGAGGGGAGCGGACTAGTACGACGGGATCAGCTAATAGGAAGATGCCAGCAGGGGAGGGGAGGACTGGAGGAGAGCAGACTACGGACGTAGGAAATGACGAGTGGGTAGCTGCGCCGATACTATTAAAATTACGAGGTTCATTAACAGGAGAAGAGAAGGAGGTAGTAATGAAAATGGACGAGGATAATACCAGGGAGAGTGAAATGAAAGGGGAAGAGGGGAAAAGAAAGGAGGAAGAGCTGTTACGACAAAGGGAAGAGATTTTGGAGGAACGATTAGCAGAATTAAGGGATGAGCAGAATGCACTGATCAAGCAGCTCGAGAGGGGGGAAAGAGAGAGAGCACGGGAAAGGAAAGAAGGTAAGAATGAGTTGGAAAAAATGAGAGAACGAAATGAGGAACAAAGGAGAGAAGCCGAAAGGGTAAAGGCAGTAGCAGAGAGGGTATCAAGAGCAGCACTGCGTGAAAGGAAAAGAGAGGAAGAGGAGAAGGAAAAGGAAATGGCAATATGGAAGAAGAGATTATTATCAGAAACGACAAGGAAATATGAAGAAGGGAGGATGATAGAAAGTATATTAGAACGGGAGAGGGAGAGATGGGAAAGGAAGAAAGAAGATGAAAAGATATTGGAGAAAATGAGTAGTGAATAATGGAAGAATTAAAAAAGAAAAGAGAGGAAATTGGTAGAGAAATAGCGGAGAGAAATGAAGGGGAAAGAGAAGATAGGAGAGGGGAGAGTGAAGCAAGGAGGAATGTATATAGGGGTACAGAAGTAGCAACAACATCAAGCACAAAGGGGAGCGATTGGTAAAGAAGAAAAGGGAGGAACGGACCTAATAGACTTAAGAATAGTAACGATTAGGGGGAAAAAGACAGATTGGGGGTTGCCATTAACGAATGACTTCTGTAGTGAGGAAGAAGAAGGAATGGAGAAGGAAGGAAGAAATAGTGAAAGGGAAAGTCTAGATAAATTATACACCACCCGGACAAATAGAGACTCACCATGGATCTGTAGGAGAAGGGAAGAGTCAGAGAGAAGTGAGGAGGAAGAGCAAGGAATAGCGGAAAGGCAGACACGTGAAGCCACACCGTCACCATCCCGTCCTACATGCTCCACAACCTCACGCTCATTACGTGCAACGTGCCCATCTAAACTAGCGCCCTTCACAAACGAACTGACACCCTATACAGGAAGGCTTAGAGACCTCCCTGGACGCAGGCAGGGAGAACGAATACACACGCTCACATTAAATAACGGAAATGGTGTAAGAAGGGGAAGTGATGGAGGAGAAAGAGTTCAGAGCAGGAGAGATATGGGAGAAATTGGCGATGTAGAAGAGATGGAAATAGAGGAGGGGTGTGAGGACTCCATTTTGTGGAACCCAGGGGGTCAAACGGGACACAACTTAATGCCACTTCTGGAGAGGGGAGGGGTTAGACCACAATACGTCCCTTGGAAGCATGCAGACAAAGAAAATATAAAGTGCAGACTCCCATCATTAAGTGGAGGTGCGGGTAAATGGATATATGAAATGGAAAAACACACCGCAGGACAGAAATTGGCAGTGGGAGATGTAAAGGGCCTTCTAATATCAATATTAGGGGATGCAGCGGATGACATCTGGAAGAGAGCGGGCTTCCCCGGGGTCACAATAACGAACACATCACACGATGGGGCACCATTCGCAAACTGCAGACATGCATTATGGCAGGCACTGAGGGTACAGTATCCAGACACATCAGACATAGGAGCAATTACCTCGCGCAAGATGCGTGAAAACGAAGATCCTGTTGATTACATCCAGGAAATTCAAGAGAAGTGGCGTATGGAAACTAGAGAACAATAGGACAAAACACCAGCAATATTCTATCATATACTAGTACAGGGGCTCCCAGAAGCAGTTCAAAAACAACTGAAGAAAGTAGTGGGGATGGAAGCAAAAGCATGGCCAGAAATCCAACTGACAATAGTGCATCATTGTAGGACATGGCAAGAAAAAATGAAAAAAAAGGAAGAGGATAGGAAAACGGAAGAGGCTAAACTAGTACAGAAAAAACTTACTAAATACACGATGGAAGGCGCACTAATAACTGCATCTGCAACAATGACTCAAAGCCCCACACAAGTAGTGGCTGCACAAGATCCCTCCCAAATACAATCATCGCAGACTGTGACACAACAGATGCCGCCACTCCAACCATACACGACTAACATGGGAGGAGGATACTCAATGCCAGGAGCTGGGTATTATAATTACAACAGGGGAAGGGGAGGAATAATGAGAGGGAGAGGATACGGATATAACACACAACAGCAGGTGGGAGGACTTAGAAATTCCTACCCCACCGGGCAACCAGTATATCAGGACAACACAGGAAGCTTTCCATGGCAGAACAGGGAACCACTGGTGTGTTGGATTTGTGGATTGGTAGGACACATGTCACGCACATGTAGAGTGAGACCAGGCACACCATCATGGAGTGAACAGGGACAACAAAGGCCCACACAGGAACAGCAGGGCATCCAGCAACAGCAGACATTGCAACAGGGAAATGAACAGCAACAGCTAGTAACACAACAACAGCCACAGACATATTCACTGCCACAACAAGAGGTAGCGATAACACAACAACCCCAAGCACAGCAAGTACAGCAACCTGCACAAATACAAGACCATAACATGACCTCTACCAATACCCAACTACAGCAAACACAACTGGGTAGGGTGACGATCCTGGGACACAACCCTTACACAGGAAGTGGTCAATCATTATACCCTCAATAGGACAGCCCACAGACGGCCTTGGTGTGTCCCATCCTGTCGGTAACACCTAATAGTGCGGAGGAACCACGCATAGAGGTAACGATAGGTGACAAAAAATTATCATTCCTTTTTGACACCGGGGCGACCCGGTCTTGCATAAGGGAAGGTAAATTTAAGATGTCAGGTGAAGCCATGAACACCCAAGGATTCTCTGGGGCTAGGGGGTTGGTTCCCTTTACTAATAACATTCCCTTATCAATAGGGGATTATGACATGTCAGTCCCACTTTTATATTCTAGGGCCTCACCAGTAAATATACTGGGGAGAGACATAATGAGCAGGTTGAATATGACGATCTCCTTTACGGAGGACGGCATAATTTGCTCTACTCCAGGAATTAACATGCTCACTGCACAACAGATTATGCAAGCATACTGTGGACAGACAGTGATTAGGGCTGAGCCAGTAGATGGTGAACTGTTCCAGTACGGGACGGACATGGCATTTGCATGGATGCCAGGGATAGAAGGAAAGATCTGGAGGAGGCCAGCAGCCTATTTGTTTAGACCAGAGACACCAGCTAATGAACCAGAAGGAAAGATGATTTCGGTGGACCTAGAGAGCATTATAGCAACCGCTGATTACATTGCAGTACATGCTCAAGACAGAGATGGAAGAGCATGGAGGGCGGTGATAGCACTAGCAGAGGGATGTCGACTCACCCAGGTGTCAGATGAGGAGCTCTTCTCAGGAGAAAAGGAAGAAGGTGAAATGGTATTTATGATGAGTGTGGAGATATGGCTAAGGGTGACGTACAAACAAGTAGCACAGAAAATTGCAATGGCACTTGAGGCACCCACATCCACCCCAGTTCCCTTCTTTGAGGAGGATATGGCAAAAGTACCCACATCATTATGGACTACTAGCCCCTATGACGTGGGGTGCATAAAAAGCATAGGGGGAGTAAGAATAAAATTGAAAAAGGGTGCAATACTCCCCAGAGTGAAACAGTACCCACTATCAAAAGAGGCAGATGAGGGCATATATGAAACAATAACGGCCCTTATAAATAATGGCATATTGGTCCCATCAGAATCACCATGCAACACAGCTGTATACCCAGTGCGCAAGACTAAAGGGGGGGTCTTGACGCTTCATACAGGACCTCAGGCCTTTGAACAACATAGTGGAAGCAGAATACCCCATAGCAGCAAACCCGGCCACAATATTGTGCGGCATTCCAGCAGAGGCATCACGGTTTACAGTGATCGACCTTAAAAATGCCTTTTTCTCAATACCACTGCACCCAGACTCACAAGATCTGACAAGCTTCACTTACAGAAACACAAAATGGAAACACACCAGATTGCCACAAGGGTACTGCAAGTCACCCTCAATATTCAACAGAGTAATACAGATGGACTTGGGTAACATTGAAGTGGAAAGCACAGTGCTGCAGTATGTTGATGACATAATAATTTGCAGCACAAGCGAAAAAAGATGCAGAGAGGACTCATTGAAGATGCTGACAATATTGGCTGAAAAGGGTTACAAGGTAGACAAGGAAAAGTTACAGTACTGTCAGGAACAGGTACTTTACATTGGTCAGCTCATATCCCAATATGGAAGAAAGATTGCACCACAAAGAGCACAGGCCATTTCAAATACGCCATTACCCCAAACAGTGAGAGAATTACAGCAGTTTCTGGGTCTGTGCAACTACTGTTGAGCATGGGTATTTGATTACAGCTCATACATAGGACCCCTACTTGAGGCGTTAAAAGAAGCTAACAAAGGGGAGAAAAAGTTGGGGTGGACAATGGAAATGAAAGAGGCTTTTGATGAACTGAAAGATGCAATATCAACTGCTCCGGTACTGGCCACCCCAGATTATGAACGACAATTCTTTATATTTTCACATTGCGACTCAGCAGTAATGAAAGCAGTGTTGGCTCAAAAAACAAGCATGGGCTACAAACCAGTAGCGTTTTACAGCGGCCACTTGGATCCTGTGATGTTAGGTCATTTCCCTTGCGAACAAGGTCTCGCCGCAGCTGCCTTTGCGGTAGAGAAAGCATCAGCAATCACCATGGGGTGCCCAACCACACTATTTGTGGAACATGCACTGTTTGCAATATTGAACAAGCCTAAGTCCACACTAACCACGCAGAGGGCGTCAGGTTATGAGATCATCTTATCTAGAGCTGAACTATCGATTGTTAGATGCAGCACGGTCAACCCTGCAAGGTTCATAGCAGAAGTAATTGAGGAAGGAGACTATGCACACGATTGTACAAAGACTACTGAAATGTACTCATGTACTAGAAAGGTTGAAGAGAACGCACTAGAGGGAGGTGAGCTCTTGTTCATTGATGGGTCATCAACAATTGACCAAAGTGATGGGATAAGAAGGACTGGGGCAGCAGTAGTAAAAATGACGGAGGTACCGGTGTGTGTGGCGATGAAATGCGTACAATTACCACAACATTACTCTGCTCAAGCAGCTGAATTGATTGCACTGATCTTGGCGTTGAAGGAAAGCTTTGACAAACGAGTGACCATATATTCCGACAGTGCATATGTCACGTCTACTGTCCACTCAGGGTTGTCCAAATGGAGGAGAAGAGGGTTTAGGAGAGCTGACGGCACTCCAGTGCAACATGCTCTCTTATTGGCTGAACTAATTGAAGTAATAAATGACCCCCAAGAATTAGCCTTGGTCAAATGTACCGCACACACTAATGGAGAAGATCATATCTCAAAAGGGAATGCAGCAGCAGACGCACACGCGAAGTATGCTGCATATTTCGGTGAGATATGGAACCCCCCAGAGTCAGAGAGAGGGAGAGGGAGGGGAATAGCTAAGGAGATGTTGATAAGAGAAGGGTACACCCATTTCCCAGCCACACAGATAATGGAGCTACAAGCGGCTGCACCAATGGCAGAAAAAGAAATATGGGTAAAAAGAGGATGTACAATGTCACCAACTGGCGCACTATGGCGCCAGGGTAGCACTGGAAAGATGGTAATGCCACTGGCACTATTGAACACCGCCCTGAGCCAACTACACCACCCAGCCCACACAGGCAAGGAAGTCATTGCAGCACGAATTAGGGAAGATTGGTTCTGCCCCGAGTTAAATTCCCATGTGTCAAATTTTATCAGCAATTGTCTCACATGTCAACAGTTCACGGCCGGTCACACGCTGAAGGTGATAAAAGGTACTATACCCCGGCCAGAGGGACCCTTCCGACACATCCATATAGACTATGTTGATATGATCAACGTATGTCAAGGAAATAGGTACATGATTGTAGTTGTATGCCCATTCTCGAGGTGGATTGAGGCAGGGCCCTGCTCACACCCAGATGCATTCAGAGCAGCTAAATTCCTAGTGAGGGAGGTCTTCCCCAGGTGGGGAGTGTGCGAAATACTGCGGTCAGATAATGGCCCGCATTTCGCCAATGAAATGTTCCAGCACATCACATCCTTACTTAACATCAAGCATAAATTTGCATGTGCATATCACCCGCAGGCCAACGGTCTATGCGAACGCCTGAATGGCCTATTAAAGGAGGCAATTGCAAAAATACAGCAAACAACAAAGAAGAGTTGGCTGTAATGCCTTCCGCTAGCCCTATTTGAGCTAAGGAATAGACCAGGCTCCGACCACCACCTCACCCCTCACGAGGTGGTGACCGGACGTCAAATGCGCCTTCCTCTGACGCCAACATCAAGAGCATTCACCGACCATGAAAACACTGCAACTGTCCTTGGTGATGAAATGTACCAATATGTGTCTTCTTTGATTACTAGTGTAGTGTTTGTGTCTCAACAGCTCGAGCGCACGCGGGGCGGGTCTAAGAGTGATCAACAAGAAGACGCGGATGAAGAATTGGAAAAGGGAAAACTGTGCAAAATTGCTAAAGGTGACCACGTACTACTCCGCAATTTCAACAGAAAGTGGAACAGCCCACGTTTCACTGGCCCCCACCTGGTAGAGGAAGTATCAAGGAGAGCAGTAAAACTACAGGACAAACGTGCCTGGAATCACCTACACGACGTAAAGATCTGCAAACTCCAGACCCGCCTTAGCGTCACCGACAGGGCCCTTGGAAAAACAGCAACAGCATCACAAACGGAGGAAGGGACTTCTACCGCAGCTAACGGCCTAAGTGTACCCATACACTGCCACCCCCCTGATTACCCAGAGACAACTACTGAAATAGAAAGGGGTAATTGCCATACCGCCCACCCCATGGTCACACGATCAAAGAGTAAAGAGACCTCTGCCAGTTGAGCCCAAACCCCCTGCCCATCGACCCCCTACCCACTGCAGTAATAACCCAACTGAAGGACATTGCTTTGCACATACACATGTAAACACTTGAATGTTCTCTTTTTTTTCTCTCGCACATGCAGGTACGGCGCATTATTGTACTGCTAAGAAAACAGATAACTAACAAAGTTCACTGCCCAGGAGTAGATGATACCCTCAGACAATAACTACCCTGAAGAATTATCACACCAATTTGTCTATTACATAAAAAGGCCAAAGTACCTGAAAAGGAGGAGGGTACGTGTCTACTACACAGCATTTCTCTTGGCCATAGAACAATCAATGCCCCACCTCCACCCATACTTGCCTGTCCTAAGAGATAGGTCGCTTAGATTGGCGTGGGAACAGCTCTTCGCCTGGGCACTGAACGACTACTTGATAGGGAGAGCTTGAAAACAACGACTAACACTAATAACAAGCATATTGAGAATTTTCAGGCGGGCAACTTTAACGTCGCAAGAATTAGCTTCCGGACTCCAGCAAGGTAAGAGCAAAATGCCGGTGAGACTAGCCTCTGTAATAAAAATGATAGGGATGTTGATGAACACCGGGTTCTTGGCTGCCTCTGTATGGCAGAACAGTTATGCTATTAATATTTTTGCTGTACCCAAACCTAATATACCCCCACCCCCGGCTGCAACAGGTGTTACGTCAGGTGATATAGCAAAATTCCACATAAGGGAAATAGAGTTAAACGCAGCACATACCCAGACAATAAAGATATTGACAACTACATACAAAATTCAGCACACGTCTCGAACAACATGTGGTACCAACACATGAGTCAAATAGGTAAACAAACAACAGAAGACAGCTGCTACGTCTGCTCATTGATCCCGTACGCCATGAGCGCTTCCCGAACTTTCGTTGCCACGGAAATAGATGAAAAAACAGCACGATGTATAATATACCTGGCGCTCTTCCAAACGAAAGGGAGATCTCAAGGGAACACGGTGCACCTGGTATGGAAAACACGAGACACATACCCGTACGAAAATAACTTCCTCAAGAGTTATTTGAGTTACCACAAGGCCAGCTTACATGCTGAAACATTCAGATACATAACAAGTGGCCCTGACAAAGGAGAAACAAAGAAAGTAACACTACCATACCTACCATGTGATTGGTACGCCACTGAAGTTCCTGGTAAACAAGGATGTTGGGAAAGACCACTGATAATAATAACAGGGAAGGTGTACCTGGGTGATAAATGGGACACAGGAGTGGTTGGCAGCAACATGATAATGAGATGGGATACTACAACTATTGCTGAACACAACAACAGATGTTGGATTACTTGGGTCAAGTACGTACCCATGCTAACGTGGATAGAGAAGGATGAAGACCCAATAACAATACTGCCGATGACTGCACCTAAGGTATGCTACCAACATAAAGGAGAAGTGGACGTAGGATACAACACCAACTGTGCAAGCGTGACAGAGTTACCTGAGGGGGGAGCAGGAACAGCAGTAGTAATGGACCATTACTGGGCCTGTGGAGACAAGGCATACCACACACTGCCCCCTCTGTGGAATGGTATATGCACAATGGTACACGTTAATGTACCATCACTAGTGGTGCCCCAGAAACATGTGACGAACTTCCCCAAAATGGATGAAGGAAACAAGAGGAAGAAGAGATCTGTACAGCTCCAGAAGGGGCCAGAGAACCAAAACAACGGCAACAACACTGTCCTGAATAGAAAGAAAAGACAAGGAGAACCTCTGACAGGAAATTACCTATGGGGAAGGTCGGAAACAGCACTTACTTCAATTCCGCCAGAACACAGACTATTCAGCAGAGCAGCAATGTTCTTCTCCTCAATAATACATCCGGGACTACAGGCTTACGCAAACGCAAAATGGCTCCAGATAACTAGATGGGAACTAATGTTGACAATTAACTCTACAGTAAATGGATTCAACGCAATAAAAGAGGAACTGCGAGCAGTAAGGATGGTAGCACTACAGAACAGATATGTACTGGACCTCCTCACAGCAATGGAAGGAGGGGTTTGCGCCAAGATAGGTCAATCATGCTGCACATTCATCCCTGCTAATGACGCTGACAATGGTACACTGACAGAAGCAGTGTCACAATTGGCCCAGATGCACTCCAAAATGATGGATGAAAGTAAAGGCGTGAAAAAGGATGAGAGCTGGTTTTCGATGTTATGGTCATGGATGCCATCTTGGCTGCCAGATGGATGAAGATTATAGTTGGATGCATTATTTTGGCTGGAGCTGCACTTATCATAATAAGATTTCGGAAGGCCCGTAAGGCACGCACCACAGACGAGATGATCGAAATGGTCGGTATGCACTCCTTGATGCCAGCAGATGACGGCCAACACACAGGCACAATAATAAAAGAGAGAGAGAGGTTGCGCAACCAGATCATCACCAACCACCTAGACCCACCATCTGTGAAGCTCGAAAACCCAAGAAACCCAAGGAGCTACATAGGGAAATGGGTATACTGCACACCTGGAGGAACATGTGTATATATGTATTGGTCATTTGAAGACCATGTTAACCACTATGGGCATTTGGGAGGAGTAACTAAAATATGGAGAGTGAGAGGAGATAAGGAAAAGGATATGTTTGTGGTCGACAAGTCGACCAGAGGGGGGACTGAAGTGGGAAAAGTGAACAAAAAGCTCCCACCAATCCCCTCTCAACCCTGGCCTAGAGGATCACGGCCCAGACACCCGCCACGAGAGGAGTTTGCCCATCTACCAGACGACCAAATACCCTGGTACAGGAACATACGGATGTGCCCACCCGCCTGCCCACCAGCCTGCCCTGCACATGCCGACACCTGCGGCATGGATGGACTCGACTGAACCATCCAACACTAAATCAACACATCGTTAGAGATGCCATGACGACCTAGCCAATGGTCAGCACACCCGTGCAAACATGTACACTGGACACTCCCACATCAATCCACACGAAGAACATACTCAGTGCTATGACGTAGGCGACGGACACACCCACGGACGTGCATCTTTATTATTTTTCACATAGGCTTTTCAAAATGCAGAAACGCAAGACGCATAAACTTATCTAAAAAGCTTGCTCACTCTCCATAATGAGAAATATAACGAAGACACGATACTGGGGATGAAGCAATATGGTACCATAACCTAAAGAACCTGTGTATCAGCTGGCTCCACCTATGCACCAGGCCCAAGTAGGCCGCAAGCAAAAGCTTCCATGAACATTGAACGAGCAAGAGTTCGGTTGCTGACCCTGCAGAATGAGCCCGGCGAAAGCAGACAGTCAAGGGCACAATGTTGCAAACTCGCATACCGCAAGCCGACGTCAAGGTCACACCTGCAAATTAAGCCAGGCACACAGTGGAAAATGCAATATTAATTGTGCAGAATTCTGCCTCAACCACGGTCCCACCTCACGTGACCAAGCCGAACCTGATAGGGTGCCAAGCCCAGGAGGAAGGGAGGCGCCTGGATCCCCCGTCTCAAGACACAGGCAGATACAATTAAACGACTCAATGGACATCTGCGGCGGTGGGAGTAGTCGGCCTTCCAGCACATGAATAAATCCTCACATTGTCTGCACATACCCATAGTGAAACATTGTTGCAAATGACAGGTGCACCGCGAGCTGGGAACAGCGATGGTCCCAGACTGGGGGGCTCGCGGGTGGACCAATCAGAGCACCGGGCTCTTATTACTGACGCCATTAACATTGACCAATCCTCAGGGGTCTTCATGTAACAATTTTTATGTATCAAATTGAAGGGACAACCCAAGTATACCACCTGACTGACCCTTAACCACTAACAACGTTCTCTATACGTATGCTATACTAACCCTACCACTCGGGGAACCAATCCAGAGTGGCGATAGGTTTTTTTGCTAACTTTCTCAGGTGACGCAAGTAGCGCATCATACTAAGGTAAAAAATGGCCTGCGAGCCCCACGACGAAGAGAGAGTGTCAGGACGGACGCGTACGATCCTCGACCCATCCCTTCCGTTTTGTTTAATAAACAGCAGAACCACCTTGCTTCTTGCGTGTGTCTCATACTCTATCTCTTTTTTGGGATAAACGGGAGGAGTTGGGGCCTCCCTGCCCGGAGGTCCGCGGACGGCCCAGCCGACCCCGGGAGAATTTCCCCCCGACACACCCAATATCACTGAATGGAAGAAGAAGATTTCCAGCATGTATAAAGCGTAGATAGAGGCAGGGAAGGGGTCCACCGCTCACCTTAGAGAGAGATGGGAACAGGACTTGAACTTAGAACTGGACCCTGACTTATGGATGAGTATTTGTAAAGGGGCTTTGCAGGTTTCTATAGCTGGCCAATACAAATTACACGCCATTAAACTCCTCCACAGGTGGCAATATGACCCCGATAGGTTATCCAAAATGTTCCAAGCAATAAGTCCCTTGTGCTGGCGCCAATGTGGGAAGAAGGCCAATTACTGGCATATGTGGTGCGAGTGCCCATGAGTGAAAGTGTACTGGGATGAGGTCCTGGGGTGGATCAGACAGGTTGATGGGGTCTTCCCCGAGGCGACACCCATGTTGGTCCTATTTAGTATGGAAGACTGAGAAGGTGAAATGAGAAAATTAACAGGGATAGCAGCCCCACTTTTTTTGGTGGCAAGTGCCTGCCTGGTGACTAAGTGGAAAAATGAGTTTGCCCGGAGCAAGAAATAATGGATCATGGTCGCTACAAATGTGTGTAATGGAGAGAATTACAGTGTGCCTTCACGGAAGGGCAGTGCAATATGAAACAATGTGGAGTGACTTTCTAACTGAGTATATCGTCTACCCTCCACATGGACCATCCGGGGATGAGTGTCAATTGGGAATATTGAGTATGTATCACCACGAATACTAATGAGAGATGATATGGAAATGAGCAACCACATGAAGGCCGCTAGAGAATATCGCCACCTACATCTCAGTTAAATAACTATTTGTCACTGACTCAGATTGTGCCTATTGCAAGCCGTACACGCTAGTATTGTGGACATGAACAAAGAAAATAATTAATTAATGTGAACAAACGTTGTTCCAGGGGACGGGGGAAGGGGGAAGGGAGGCGAAAACAAACACTTGTTTCACAGTTCCATGTTGGTATGTTAACGGGATGGGAGTAAGGGGAAGTAGGTTACCAATGTTGACATGTTTCCACTGCCATGCACATGTTAATCATTGTGTTTATCAAAACTCAATAAAAAAAATATAAAATATATATATATATATATATATATATATATATATATATATATATATATATATATATATATATATATATATATATATATATAGCTAAGAGCACCCCCAGCTATCTGTCAAGCCAAGTCTCCAAGACCCAGTCCACCAGGCCCACTAGAGCTGCTTACTCCTTCTGTTTGGACATCCCCTGCTTCAAGCGACAAAACGTGGGAGACATTACCTTCACAATGATCACAGTTAAAAATGTGAACGCCATGCCGGTCATTCCGGAAAGAACGCAAAACTTTGCTTTTCAATCAAGGGAACTAAACAACCTTGCACAAGTGTAGAATCTTACCCTGAACCTGCACTCCCCTTGTTCTCATGTATCCCATCACATAATATACGGCTGATATAACAATGTACCCTATGATTTCCTCTTTAAAGCATTGTATGGCTGTAACCACAAGCAACATAAGCAGCCTGCTGTGTGACCATTATAACAATGTACCCTAAGATATCCACTGTAAATCCTTGTAACACTGTTACCATAAACAACATAAGACATTTTCTGTAACCACT
This sequence comes from Ambystoma mexicanum, assembly GCF_040938575.1. Lineage (NCBI taxonomy): Eukaryota > Metazoa > Chordata > Amphibia > Caudata > Ambystomatidae > Ambystoma > Ambystoma mexicanum. Next base: position 1,589,696,176 of record NC_090929.1, read on the forward strand.
ATGCTTCTGTAATGCTTCTGTAAGCAAAGCATAGATGCCCCCGGGCTAAGTGTGCTTAACAAAAGGCAAAATAAGTAAATAAATAAATAAATAATGTCTAGGCCATTTCAATTTGATCAACCACCGATCTTGGCTCCATTAAGTGCAAATGTGTCACGACTTTACAACATAAAACCGAGTGGATTTTTCGATTTTGCTTTAGAATGGTAAACACAATAACATTTGAAAGTCTGATGGAAATCCAAGTGCAATTGTGTTCATCTTCTAAATTATAAAATTATTAATTCTCATCCCACTTCCATGACATACATTATTTCTTTATTTATTTATTGTGCTTTTCATGAAGGTTATTTAATTTAATTTAATTTAATTTAATGTGATACAGTTTTATAAACAAAAGCTTTACACACAATTCAACACATTTAAACAATGAAACAAACAAACATTTTCTTAATCATCAAGTTCATCATCTTAAATTCCAAGTAAACTCATATAATAGAACATATCTCTTAAAGGAATAAAAATCACTACCTTCAATTAAACACATACATAGATAAGTAAGTAAAAGAAAGGGAGTAGAACGGAATATCCATCAATCATATGAGTTCCTAGTTCAAGATACTTATTAAGTCTTTTACCTAAGAGGTAGAACTAACCCCCACCCAGACAGCAGAAATTACTAAACACCAATCCAAGGTGGTCCCTTCATCAAACTTTGTTAAGAAAAGAGATTGCTGTACTTCAGTCTTTCCTTGACTGTGTACCACACTCTATATAAAGCCAGGTGGAGACTTACAATCAAAGTATTTGTACACATATACCAGAACTCTTTTCCCTTAATTTGGTCCAGATTATGGACATAACTACTGTAATGTTTAATATAGGATAGGCTCAACCAGGGGCACAACATAAGTAGCTGTTTCGGGTAAAGCCTTGTTATTACATATCCGGCAAAAGCGCTCTGACTGAGGTATAGCTCGTTCAGGGCCAATCACTGCTAGCACTGGCAGATGGTTGATGCGCAGAAGCAGTATGAAGCACCTTTAATTATCAGATGGGCATACATTTGAATACCCTTGGGCCCTTTTATAAGTATAGAGTAGGTGTGATATAAACCCATGACTGTTTAGGCTTTCCAGATGTTTAAAATTATTTTGCCAATCCCATAGTTTTAATCGCTCCCCCAGTTGGTATTTCAAATGTTCAAAGTTGTCGTCCCAATTAGGAATCCATCATATTGTCTCAAATAGAGTGGTCGTTTCTGTCACGAACTTAGTCTGTTTGTTCCCGCTCAAATCCTCTTTCACAGTCACCAGTAGTGAATTGGCAGTGTTTGTATGTATTTTAAAATAGAGCTCTGTTCTTTTCTTTAGAACTAAGGATTTCAGGGAGAACAGACCCAATTCTAATCTCAATACTGCCATTGGTATGCCTTGCGGTAGACCCAGAAGCTTTCGCCTAAACTTGCCCTCCAGTGTCTGGAGCCACTCAAGATTGATATCAACCAGGGCTTCCAACCCATATATCATCATTGGCACTAGACATTGGATGTATAATGGATGGGCAGCCCAGATAGACTAAACACTCTGGTTGCGGGAGAACTGGCAAATCATAGCAGTTAATTTGGCTGCTTTTATTTTACGATTTTGAGCACAAGAGTGATAATTTCCATTAGAATCAAATTCCACTCCCAAATATTTATAGGAGTTAGTGCATTTGATTTCCAAACCTCTGATATTCATTCTAGGGTCGCTAACCTTGCCATCACTATAGAGAATCAATTCTGTTTTAGTGTGGTTTATTGCCAGTTCATTTAATTCCGCATATTCCAAGAGCTTCTCTGCCGATCGTGATACTCCACTGAATGTATAGTAAAAAATGACCACATCGTCCGCGTAGGCCATTACTAAGCAGAGCTGGGTACCGAGTTTAGGGGGGCAGTTATGCACCTCACAAATGTGTTCAGGGATGTCAGAGACAAACAGATTATACAATATGGGTGCAGTGACACATCCCTGTTTCACCCCCCTAAGTTGTTTTATCGCTCTAGTAATGGTTCCACTTCCGTCCAGCCTCAACTGTAAAGAGGTATTACTATGTAGGAGCTGTAGATAATGGAGCAGTCCCTCAGGGCAAGCCATTCCCCTCAGCTTCCTCCACAGTTTCTCCCTGTTAACGGTGTTGAAGGCCGCCTTAAAGTCAATGTACAGTGCATACAATGGAGGATTATTAGGTGACAGAGCTTTATCTCTAAGACTGTTCATAATTAACAGGTTGTGTGCGGTCGAGTATCCGGCTCTACAGCCGCTTTGAAAGCGGTCAAAAACACCGGACTCATCGACCCAGATCTGTAATCTCTGTAGAAGTAAAGAGGCAAATAGCTTGCCCGAACAGTCTAACATAGAGATCGGATCTGTTCCCTTTTTTGAAGACCGGAACTAGAATTGATTTCTGCCAAGTCTCAGGAATTCTCCCCTCTTTGAGGACCTTTTCAAAAAGAATTTTCAGAAGATTCGCCCAGAAGACTGTTAGGTCCTGGGGCACAGGAGGCTTTGAGTTTAGATATTTTATCTACAAGTTCTTCCAAAAAATAAAGGAAACGTAGGAGGGGCTTGCTTTACTATGGAAGATGCTTCAGCATTTTTTAGCCACATTCCCATTTCGCTTCTCAAGTAAACCTACCCACTCCTCGTCATCAATCGGGTTTATTTGCGGGGTTACCCTACTCCCCCTCGACTCCCCCCTCTAACAGTCTTTTGCCAGCATGCCAATTTTTTTGATCTTTTCCAATGTTTTAACCAGGACCTATATCGATTTTTTAATTCTCTTATCTTGGTATGTACTGCAATGAGGGATTTAGTGGTGGTTTTGATTTTACGTATTTCAACTCTAAGTGTACGTTTTGCATCTCTTATTGATTTTTCATAAGATTTGTCATAAGTCAGGATCGAAACCTGGTCTCTGATAATAAGTAGAGACTTTTTGGTGGCATATTTACCTGTAAAGTTATATATCCAACCTTCCAGCTCTTCCAATGACAGTGTGATAAACAAATTATAATAACTATTGTCCCAATCCCCACAATCCCGGCAGGCTCTAGTGATGTTCTTTTCAGACCACACTAATCGTGTGGCAGCATGGTTGACAAGCAAGTTGCCCATCGGAATAGTTTGGGGGGACTCAATAATGCTGTTTAGGGTTAAACTAAGATCTTTATGATCACTCCAGCCATTATCTAAGGTCCTCATATCTTTAATCAAAAATGCCACCTCAGCACTAGTAAAAACATAATCAAGAGTGCCAGGTATAATTCCCCGGGCGATCGCTCATAGTTCGTCCATTCATACATTCTAGGTCACAGCTATTCCGAAAACATGACCACTTCTCCCCCTCCTCATCACTATGATTATGATGCATAAGCGGGAGTGAATATAGGGACTTATTATTAGTAGTACCACCTTCCCCTTTGATTAGACAATTAAAATCACCCGCAAGGATAATAAAATTACTATTCCATTCGCTATTCCAGCCACTCAGAAAATCATGTAAGCAGTCTTGAATTCAGTCTCTAGCCAACGCATCATGAGGATTGTAGAGGTTAACTAACAGTAGTTTGACCCAATTATCATTGATTGATATAACCATCTCCACCGCATTGATATTATCCTCAAATTCGGTGGGTATTTCTATAGATATTATTGACCTTTCTACTCCAATCATCAGACCTCCATACGGTCTTCCAACCTGGCGTTATTTTGCAGGAGTATGGTATAACTTATAACCATCCATTACAATGGGACTAAGTAACCAAGTTTCCTGCAACATAAAAAAGGAATAATTCATGATGAGAGGCAGTGATCCATTTGTTGAAATAAAATGTTTTAAACCCCTGGTATTCCAGGATAATAATGAGCAGATTCAGGGTTTATTCATAGCCATGGACAAAGCCTCAGCTAACCACTTAAGAGTCTTCTGATTATCGCTCATTTGTACTTGTTTCCCAGTAATGGATGGGGGCTTGGACTTGCCATTTAACTTTGAAGTCTTGGATTTACCATTAATCGACGGATCTTCATCGTTAGGGTTAACATCCACACCTAATCCCACCTGCACTAAATTACTTCTATGTTTTCGTATCAGCTGCGCAGAGGCCAAAACCCTACAATGAAGTGCAGTCACGTTGGGATTAGTAGTATGCAAGGGCTCCACAAAGGAGAAATCTTCAGACCGAATGACTCTCAGTTGTGGTATTAAGTGTAATTTTGCAAGCACTGCCCCACGCGGCAGCCACTTGCCACTAGCTTTCTGATTAAGATTCTTCACAAAATAAATCTTGTTTTCTTCTCTATTGTCCTCTCTTGCTGCCCCAGTCCTTTCCATATCTGAAATCGTATTCTCATGCATACTATTTAAGTTGTTCCTTTGCGGAGTAGAGAATTGATTATCGATAGTGGTGTGGTTATCTGTAAGAATAGAGTCTTGACTGACATCACTGTTGATATTTCTTTAGATTTCTCCGGCAGGATCCAGCTAGTAAGCGTCCCTGGTCCATTTTTATTGGCATTTCTTGGTCTTGAGTGCCCTTTTTTTGGCCTTTCTTGATTTTTGCTGTGGATTCGCTGCATTGGGCAGCGGCGATGCCACTTCCACCGGTATGTCTCTTAGGGCAGCTCTCTTTGCCATTCTGCGCTGTTTCTTGGTCAGATGAATCCTTTGTTCTTCGGTGGGAGATTCAACCACCTCAACGCTTACTGGGGCCACCGGAACTTCCAGTTCCTTTCCTTCTTCTAACTCTATTTCATGTGCCAAACCTGTTTCAGGCAAATTCAACTGCAGTACCGTGCTCACATGTATTCTCCCGCATAATTTCAGAAGAATGTTTAGGGCAAATTGTAGAGAGAATAAAGACGCTTGTAGATCTGCAATTGAAGCAGAGTTCAACTGAGATAAGTCATTGGTATGATCTACATTCTGATCCCTCACATCCTCAGTATCAATCCACAGGTTAGGGAATTCTGACAAGTGACCCATGTTGGGAGCATTAGGGGGACTACTTGCCGGCTGAAGCACCTGCGCCTCAACAGTAATGGTAGCTGCTTTCTGGGGAGTCCCCATCTTACTATTCCCCAGGGTGTCAATACTGTGGGGAGGTGCCATTGATCTCTGTATGGACAAGCAGAGATCTAATAGCAAATTATTGTCAATGTCATCAAAATTCGTCATGTCCAGAGGATGACTCACAGTATGCATTGTAGAGATTGTCTCCTCAATAAGTTCAATGGGACGTGTGTTTTTTTAAATAAAGCTGGTATGGTACCTCTAGCATTAGGAGGTGATTTCAAATTATCCCCTTCATTCGCTTTATTAGCATTCACATTCCGTTTATTTGTCTTGCCTTTTCTCAAATTGTAAGTCATTTTAGGGTTGCACGGTTTAGATGGCATATTACTCAGAAGGTATTGTCAAGCACGGACTCAGGCACAATATTCCGGCGGTGAGCTCTTAACACGGGCGTATCGGTCCAACGCGATTGTGTTAGTGATAGCTGGTCCAGACAAAGCCCCAACTCAAAGGTGTGCACGATAGTGCTCACGGGTTCCAAGGGGATTTTGCTCCCCCACAGTCTACCACAGCAGCGTGTGCACACTTGGGGGAAAGTTAGTAAACAAACGGGCTTACCACACACCTGGAATCCTTAGGGCAGGCACTTCCTTGTTGGTTGTTTACTGGTCACGACTCCAGCGCTGTACTGGGTCAAGGGTGGGCAGCCCCCCACGCCTTCCCACAAGTGACCACAAAGGACCACTTCAATCCACTTCGCCCGCGCGCTCCACGCTGTACTGTGGATTATATACTGTTAGCAGAATGCTCACTCCCAGCAGCTCCGCCTGCACAGTAGAGATGGAAAAAAGGCTTGAAAAGTGTGTAATCGACCACAAAGGACCACTTTAATCAACTTCACCCCTGTGCGCTCTGCGCTGTACTGTGGATTATATGCTGTTAGCAGAATGCTCACTCCCAGCAGCTCTGCCTGCACAATAGAGATGGAAAAAAGTCTTGAAAAGTTTGTAATCGACCACAAAGGACCACTTCAATCCACTTCTCCCACATTAAACATGCAGCCGATCCCTGTATAAACTACATCGATGCACCAGGTTGATTTACAATCAGGCCACTTCAAGTGGTGATTTGCAATGCAGTAGTGCAAAGAGTTGGTGGAGAGGTAACGTATGTTAGTAGGTAGTGTGGAGGATGGTGGAGTAAAGGAGGATGTCCAGGTTTTCTCAGTGTGAGTAGTACCTAGAGAGGGAACCTTACACTCTACGCACCATCAATGGTGACAGTTTTCTTGACTTCCTGTGCCTACAGCTGTCTTTACCCTTTACTCCAAAGGGAGCTCTGTGACTTATTACTATATTTTTATTCTATTATGGGTATTTATTGAGCATGGACTTTACTTCGAAAATCAGTGGAGCATTTTACAAGAATGAGTTGCAAGAAATACAGATAGGGGGCCCAAGTTACAGCAGGGCAGCAGTACATCACAACTGAGCAGCCAGTGAAGTAATAAGGGGTGAGTGGGGGCATCAACCAATGGGATGCATTTATGGTGTTTATGATGCATAAACAAGAAGGTGCTTCTTGCAGAGGAAGGTCTTGATCTGCTTTCTGAATTGAATGAGGGTGAGTCCAAGTGAAATTTTGACATTTTCATGGATGAGGTTCCACATCCTGGGGGCATAGGTTGATATTACCTGTTTACTGTTGTTTTCTTCTTTTTGGGATTTGTGCAGCTGTAATTAACTGGCTCCTGGCATCTTGTGGGGTGTGGTGTGTTGGTTGCCAGACATGGTGACCTTTTCATCTAGGTGTGAGGGAGCATGCAAAGTGACCGTTTTCTAAAAAATGCATCTGGCCTTGAAGGTGATGCCTGCTTGTAGGTGCAGCCAGAGTAGTTCAATGAGTGTGGGGGTAATGTGGTTAAAGAGAGCCCTTTGATGAGCAGACAGCAGCGTGGGGGACACTTCCCATTGGTGGCAAGGTGGATGATAGTAAGCCGGTGAGTGGGGCATTTCCACTGTCCTGTTGAGAAAGGACATCAGTCTGCACTATGGATCAGAAGTGTTTGGAAAGAAGGGCCTGGTTTTACACAAAAGAGAGAGTTGGTACCAAGCTGTATGCATTTTGCACAAGAGATGACTTTTGATGTGGATTCCCAGAGACGTGGTGTCAGTTGTGGGGCGAGGTCTAGTTGCGAGTGTGCTTATTGATATTGGAGAGGAGGAGGAGCTTGGGTTTAGTGAGGATGAGTTAGATGTAGGCACTGGACATTCAGGATGAGACAGGACTTTCGCCATTGAGATTTTAAGGTAGTTGAGTATCATTTGCGTTTAAGTGGATGAGGATGCTATGGATAACAAAGAGGGAACCCAATAGATCCATGTAGAGGTTGGGGATGAAGGTTGACAAGAAGCATCCTTGAGAGACTCCACAAGTGACAGGTGGGTGACCTGGAGCTAGCTGTCGGATTAACTGATAACAGTCTCATAGATTCCCATGTGGTTGTGTAGTATGTCAATGAGAGCTTGATCATCCACTGTTTCAAAGAGTACCAGGAGACAGGGGTGACCTTAATTGAAGAATTACAATACAAAATTAATACGGTAGAGACAAACAGAAACAAGCAGTGGAAACAGAAATATGTTTTGGCTGTCATATGTCAAATTCATCCTCAAAGGCCCCAATATTGCCATCCTTTTCCTGACATGGCCACATATGTTTAGGCAGCTTCAGCCATCAAATGTCATGTGCAACTTGGAATACCCAAATCTTATGCTGCGTAAAATTTCCAAATATTTAAATACATACATGTATAGTCATGCAGAGAGGGATTGAGGAAGCTGTGAGTCACACAATGGTCCTTTTCTCAGGAAGATATATTCCTCCTGTAGTCCCTCTCGTCTATATTTCGCTGAATGTTACTTCACACTGCCTGCCACCTCTCTGCTCTATAATCCCCATACCCATCTCCACAAATCCCATACCCACTCCACTCTAATCTTTGCCCTCAAAAGAGGCACAACCAGCCCCATGCCCTGAACCTCATCCCCCCCCCATCTTCCATGCTCTCTGTACCTTTTACTCTTCTCCACACTGGGCTCCTATTCCTGCCTCTACACGGCGTACACTAGGCATTGAAATTGGGACACACTTACACTGGTAATGTGTTTGCTGCACAGAGTAGTCTGTGGGATATCCATCTGATACTGGGTTTTCGTGTTGCTTGGCTCACCGAGCATGAAATTAACTCAAGAGATGTACAATCATTTCTATGTTGGCAACTGGATCAAGTAGAATTCCATCAACTGTCCTGCTTATTGGCCAACTGCAAAGAACACACTTTTGACATATTTTGGGTGGCAAACTCCTTTTAGGTGAGTTAGTGTAGCTATGTCACCTATTTGTTGGCTTCTACATAGAAAGCTACCACCTGCCGTTATTGTCATCATCATGCTACTTGTTTATTTCAAATAACAAGTTGTTCATAAAATGTTGCATAATGCCAACATTAAAACTAAATAACCATATACACTGTATCACAAAAGAGGCTGCATTATAAAAATAAGTATTTAAGATCAATTTGAAAGGCCACAGTGATTCATCCCTATGGGCCTCATCACGAGTTGGGCTGTATTCCGGCTGTAATACCGCCGACTGTAATAGCCCTAGCACCAACCGGCCCGGTGGTATTACCACCGGATCACAGGTTTGGCCTTAACAGTAAATCCCTATTTCTGATTGGGTCCATTGGATCCAATGGGGAATTTTCGGTGCTAATACTGCAGGCTAATGCAGCCGGCTGTAATACTGCCGTAAACAGGGATTTTGACCTCCAGAAAAAAGCTGGAGGAAAAACAGCCGATTTAGCGCCCAACACATGATAGAGTCAGCCTTTAAAGGCGGCGGTAATACCGTTACCACCGCAGGCTACAGCCCAACTTGTGATGAGGCCCAAAGCCTAGCTCATATAACTGCATGTGAGATATATATAATCCTGAAATTGTGGCAGAATGAAAAAGGTCTGCCTGTTGGCCTACAATGTCTATCACAAAAAAAAAAAAAAATAAAAATAACAATGCTACTCATGTTGTGCTCCTCATCTTCTAAAATACGAATCGTGTGAAAATGCTGATAACAGCACCAGCCCATATTTATGAACTTTATAGCATGGAATGATCTCACCTGCACCGTTAATATAACTTTCCATGTCTAATTGACCAGTCCCAAGTTAAATACTGCACCACGCTGCTATCTCTTTCCAAATTGCTTGTGGGTTTATATAGATTCACAGCATCCTTGATAGAACAGGTGCCTGAATTTGGTAGAGCTGGAAGTAGCTAAGTTCTCCACAGGTTTACATATGCTGGACAAAGAAAAAAGGCGTGCATCAAATCCTCCTCTTCTACAGAGCAACTAGGACACTTGCTAGTTTTAGACTTCATCCTGCTTGCATAAAAAGCAGCAATCAGTAAAATACCAAGTCTAATTTTAACAAACAGCCTAGATTACACAAGAATAGCAATGTGGCCAATGTGCTTTAATTAGAATATACTGAGTGACCAAAGTACCCTGGGGCCCCGGGGGTTGATGGAGGGGTGTGGATCATTTGCCTCAGTGACCAGTCTTCAAAGCATTCTTTGATTTGCTCTTTGGCGCATAAGCTACTGGCAGTCTGATTTTTCCACACTTGTAAAAGATAAATGGCAGATGGTAAATTCATTATATAAAAACATGGTTTGCCAAATGAACCAAACATGAATATCAATGTATGTTAATGTTTCCATCTAAACATTGCTGAAATTAATTTGATCTTCATATGGATGTGACAATTGGGGATGAAGGATAGCTCAGGGGCTGCGTTGCAGCGCAACACAGGTTTGAATCCCAATCCGGCGCTTAGAAACCACTCGTTGCTATTAAACGCGTTATGAAAGAATACTTATAATGTGCTAAACATTATTTCACACCTGCAAGATTTATTTGTCGCTCATCCAGAGCAAGATTTCATGCTTTGCAAGGGGCCAAGATGCTGGCTAGCTCTATATCCATGTTTTGTTATTACAAAACACTGACCCATTTAGGAGGCTTCATTGTAGGAAAGATATCTCAAGGTGTAATTAAGTTAATAATCTACTGACAAGCAATACAAGCCACATAGCCACATAAACGCATAACAAAATGTCAGCGGCATATACACCTGGTTAATTAGACAAGACATTCAGATACCTGATGGTGAATCCCAGTAACACAGCTTTTTTCGTTTTGGCACTTGCAGATTCCATAAGACACCAGGCAGCAGACAATGGCTGATGTTGCCTCTGTTTCGTTGAGGCGTAGGCCACCAATACCTGCATTGCAGAACTCTCAGTGCCTCAATGCCTCTGGGTTGTTTGTTGTTTTTATAAATGAGATAACACACCAAGTGTGCTAACATAATTGATGTCTACCTAAAATGCTACAGTAAACTTGTGTATGACATTGTATTCATACGGGAATCAATATTTTGGGAACGCCTTATCAACACTCAAAGTTTGCAGATGCAAATTGCTACCTTTAATGTATGGTTGGAAATAGAAAGACTTTTGAACATTTGTATCTGAAGACTTTTGAACATTTCTAACCTGAATCTACCTGGATTATGATTGACTATATGATGATGATGGTGATTTGTGTTAGTAGAAAGTAATATTAATTTGCTGTGAATATTAAGTTTAAATGATAATTTAATTAGGATAGTATGTAGAATCATGAGTTTGACTTTTCAGTTCATTTCATATTTTTTTATACTTAGTATTGTGGTTTTCTTTTTTTATTTTGTAACTTATCAATATGTGTAAAGTTTAAACATAAACTGTAACACATTATTAATAAAAAAAAAAGATAAATAAATAAATAAATAAATAAATACAGTTGGGATATTACCAGAACACTGGTAGATATGTAGCTATCCATGAACTGATCGCCCCCATTCACATTCATGACGATTGGTATTGGCTATCCTAATATAAGGAGGGTATTTTTTGAGCGAAAACCTAGCTGCGGGAAGCAATGAAGCGCCTTACAGTTATAGGGGGACAAACATGGTGACGGAAGCAGAGAACAGGAAATGGGGAACTAACAACTGGGGAAGGTGGCGGGTGGGCAATTTGACAGCAAGAGATCCACCAGAAAACCGGGGAGGAAACAGCGTGGAGCAGATCAGCCCATCTCAGGTAAGCTGAGGCGATGAGGGTGTGTGGACCTAGTTGTTCGAGATGAGACATTCCTTGAAGTGGAGGGTCTTTATTTCCTTCCTGAAATGTAAATGTGAGCAGCCAATCTGTTGTAGATGGGGACTAGCTGTGACTCTGCAACACCTATGGGTCAAACCCTAATGAACAGAGATGTTCCGTCTCACCTCACAAAAAGACCAATGCATATATTCATAAATAATCACACTACTGATGTTATAAATCTTTACTTTGGGCTGTGTGCAACTTTAAAATAAAAAATATCTACGCCTATTAAACAAAGTTTGGATTTAATAATGAAGCAATTTCTTTGGAATATTTCTTTTCAGCAGACTGCAATGAAGCTCAGTGGATAGAAATGGTTAATGGTAAAGGGGAAAAAAACCACTGTATGCATCAAAGGAAATTAGAATCTCAATGTTATGTTCAAAGACACTTTTGAAGACAGACATATATCACCATGAACACAATTGTGTTTAAATTATAGGGGCAGGCAAATGGAAAGAGCAGAGAAATACTGAGAGTTTCCTGGAAATGGAAAGATGATTTTAGAAGCAGCCCAACATTCTGACCAGTATGTGAGGGAGTGAGCATGATGGAGTTGCATAGGACAATTAACTCGCCGCAGATCGAGAATTGCAGTGAGGTCAGTCTGCAACCTGAAATTGAAACCTTATGAAGGTAATCATGGCACAAATGAAAGCACCTGCGAATGCCAATGTCTGGAGACGAATAGATGCTTTGCATTTCAGCAGCGGGGACTATGTCAATGTAACGGAAAGAGACATGACAGCTGTTGTGGAATGGGGCAGCACAAGAACTAAAGGCCAATACCTGGCTTTGCTTTGTTGCAATACTACTCTATTGACCAAAATGCTGGGAGCTGTTGCTCATCTGATGGTTGTTTGGTGACTTAGGGAAGAGGTCTGCACCTTTTGGCTCTCCATATGTTGAGACTACCACTCCAATCCGCCATAGCCAGCATCGTCAACAGTGAGGGACCATAGGGGTCGTAGTCCAAAACATCTGGGAATGGTAAACTTGCGCACCCCTGGGATTGGGGAAGGAATACTATGCGTAGCTCCAATAATGCAGCCATCGCTGAAAAAGATGCAACGATAGACAGACAGAGGTGTGGCAATGGTACTGAACCGTCTTTCAGTCCACGCCATTGGTGGATGAGCACAAACTGCTGCTCAGTGGGCCAGGAAGATACTGCTTTTCCAAACAATTTGCTGGGAGCCCTGCGGGAAGTCCGGATTCATATATCTCAGAGCAGTTACTGTTGTCCTCTGTGAAGCAGGTTCGAGGTGTCCTTGGTTGGACTAGGAAAAGAAAGGCCTTCATGCAGCTGATACTGTTGTGGTTTGGTCCAAACGGAGCAGCCTTATTTCTATTTGTATTTTGGAGGCCATTTAAACAGTCTCAGATATCTTCTTTACTTTGAGTGCAACATCATTCACAAGACTGAAGAATATTAGTCCAAGAAAAAAGGCAAAGCTTGGCTTGCCCAGTTGCCTCTTGCTTATCTGGTGGGGGCGTGGGTGGGGAAGTGAATCAAAGGGTCATTTGCTGTTGTCGTACCTCGGAGGCAGCTTATTTTTTAAATGTTTTGCTCCATTTATGCCCCATTGTAATATGAGTTTGGCAACATCACTGGTCTTCACAAACTTTTCAATTCCCTCGTTCATTCAACACTAGAGGCCTGATCTACAGAAGCATTTCACAATGGTGGAATCTCATTGGAAAATGCTCTGTGAATCAGGCATTAAATATATACTTTAGCAGAAGTTGTACTGGCCACCAAGCATGTCTCGAATGCATAGACATGTCATGCGGTTTCATGTGGGCAGAACTTCAACCAATATCACTTATGCCGTGCAAGATCAACAGAGACACCCAAGACAAAGCAACGCCAATGCTAACACCTGCATTCTGTCTACAATCTCCTGAATGGACAGCATACAAGAACACAGCAGGGTGTGAGAAAGCCAAACAAAGATCCCACAGTGGCACCGCACCAGTCACAGTTAATATTTGTGTTTTATCCACCTGTTCAGCGCGTGAGGGAACATACTAACTGAGGCAAAGGGTTTCTCCTGAAAGCTTTCCCTTGCTCGCTTAAAGTCATTGTAGAGGTGGATGTGGGGGTCAACACAAATACAATGCAAGACAATGGGTGATCATTTCAAGTTTGTCGGTCAGGAAACTACGGTACCTGTAAGCTTGCCGGTACCGTAGTTGCCGGACAGGCAAACTACGAGTTCTGCTCACGGGTGCCATTACGGCCTCCAGGTTTGTCCTGGTGGCCGTACCGGCACCTCGCGAGCAGAGCATGTCGGATGCACCGGCACCATTCTCAATGGTGCCGGTGCATCCGACCTCCCCATTCTAGGGCTCAATGAGAATGGGGAGTAATGCATTCCAGTGCCCGTGGATAGGCAATTACCCGGTCCGGCTGGGCCGTAATAACCTGGCAATGGCCCATTTGCGGGTGGAGGAAAAAACAGCAAGGTTGGCGGCAGCCTGCCGGTTTTACCGGCAAGGCTACTGCCAAACTTGTATGAGGCCCAATCTCTGAGAATATTAGGGGGTCCACTTAGATGTGTTCTAAGAATATAGGGCCTCATTCATGGAATTATTTGCATGGAAAAAAGTGTACTTGTGCGCCATAACTGCCTGCAAATCCGTATTTGTTGATTCATGGAATCAAATGTGCAGTACATTTACTGGATTTGCGTGGAGTTCACGCTGGCTCGGAATGGCTCTGCGAGCCATTGAGGGCCTTGTGTGAGACTCCACGCAGAGCATGGGCATGGCTTGCACAGAGGACTGGGAAGGTGGCGGAACACCAGAAATGGGGAAGAACTTGAGACAAACTGGGCGTTCTGAGGGATGGCCTGCATGGCAGTCCCTCGTATGCCACAATTGCACGCCATGAGATGTATTCATGGATTTGATCATGCAACCTCTCGACCGGGAAATGTCCACGCAAGTGCTTCACAATATCCGCCACCTGAAGGCAGTCATAAGTACACTTGCGCATCGGATTTGCAGCGCGGAGGTGGGGTTGCATGTCAGATATAAGGGTGCGTGTACTCAACTGGGGTTCTGATCTAACTTATTGGTACGTGTACACCATTTAGCAGGGTGATGGAATGGTTTAGTGGGGTTCGCACGCAGATCTCCTGAGTAATTACTGAGTTACAAATGTTAATACGCATGTTGTCAGGATGCCGGATACAGTTGTGCAAGTCACGGCCTGCACATGGTCCCCGAGAGGCAGGCCTGCTTGCAGGGGACCCCACGTACTGTTTCAAGGGTGTGTATATGTGCGCCCGGTGGAGCGCGCAAAGGTAGCTGTTCTGGCTTGTAATGCTTTGCACGTGGGCATGTCAGGGACATTCCGGCCGTGACTTGCGATTACGGTTACTCTGCACTGGAAATTCCATCTACGCGGTGCACGCATTTTTCATTCTGCACGCATGCTTGCGCAGTGTTCCTCTTGGCACGTGGCCCTTATGGGATTTCTGCACACATTTCCTTGAATCAGGCCCATAGTCTATGTATATTTCCTGCAGGGTAAGGGTGAGGTGAATACAGAGAAGATATGAAAACAGTTAAGAAAGTCTTCAGGTGCATTTCACACATTAACCAACTGAAAATGTAGTATTTTGTTGACATTGAATCATCCAAGTTTAAAGCCCCAAGAAAAAGCACCATTTGATAATGACAAGATAGAAAACTTGGGACAAACTCTTATTAAAACTATTATTTTGGGAACTCTGTCAGATTAACAGTCATAATAATGATAATGACATGTTTTTTATTTTTTTTATTGATACAGCTGAAACATTCAACCTTTCAATTTTTACATAAAAAAGTAACAGAAATAAGTGTACATTGCTTCAAACTTCAAACAAGAGAATAATAGTAGGAATCAAATCATTACATTACAGTTTACAAATTACAACTTACTACATTCAAGATTAATTGATTTAACATACAATTCTCAATTATTTATATAAAATGGAGAGAAAAAGAAAGGAAATAAATAAAATTGATTAATAAGGAATAAAATACATAATGTGTGTACTTTTACAATCATGGCCTTAAAGCTCAACTTTCTAGACAATTCTATAGTAGTTGGTCTACCTAACTCATCTCAAGTTATCACATTATTAGTTTCCAAATCTAGCGTTTCTAAACATTTTACAATCGCACAGCCAATACTTTTTGTCTGAATATGAAAGAGATAGTACCACAATATTCTCTCATCCATAACTCTATAACTTTCAAAGTGTTTCCTAAAGTATATGGTTCTGGGTACTATGAGATTCGAACATTCAGCCACCACATGTTGTAAAGTTTAGACGGCTTGTTGACAGTATAATGACATGCTATAACCTCACACCTGTTCTAGTCCAAGGCCCATTTACTTCTGGATTATATAGTCGCTAAGATGTTAATATCTTTTTTTTAATAATGAGTTTGTCTTTTGAAATGTCCTTTTATACTGCCTGTGCTGTTTGTTATTGCACTTGCGCTTTTATGGGCTCCAACCGGAAATAAAGTATCTTCCGGTTGTATAGTGCTTTGAACAACTGTGAAGATGTGTCCAGTGCACCCATTACTTTGATGCCAATAGCAGTAGGTGACGTGACAAGGATAATGAATAACGCTTCCTTAACACAGAGCATGTTACATATTATCTGGCACTCCAGATCTTTCCCACTTGAACATGAACGTGAGTTGAAGCCCAGGACATCTGGGTAACCAGAGCATAGAATAATGAGGAGAGGCACCCGGGAATTGCATATACGTGTTTAATGCAGCCAAGTTACATGCAAGTGTTACTTGGTAGTGTGACAGGATGAACTCACAGCATAGTTATATCCCTGCCTTCCTTGTCATCTGATATAACCAATCACCAGAGCATTCAGAGATGTGTGTGTTAGACAATCTTCTAGCACACTTCTCCCTTTCTCTGCTAGGGGCTCCATCTTGGAGGCCAGCACATCATTTGTGGCATACTTCTGAGTCCTTTTGCTAAGTCATACTTTTGCCAAGTACTTCATTACGCACGTTAACCATTTTGCATTGGAGTCACATGGTTAGGAACATCAAGGAGATCTCCCCCTATTAAAGTATGCTTCATCAATTAACCAAGCAGACAACCACCACACACATGTGAGAGCCCCAGGACTGAGAAAGAACACAGCCAAATAACCTGTTCTGTGGATTGGTTCCCACACAGGGCAGTCCAGCAATGAAATGCTAAGCAATTTTCCTCTGAACAAGAATACCAACAGCAACCCCAAGCACATGTTTCATGGTTCCATGTCTTTACAACAAGACCCTAAATAACGACATACTTTTAAAACAACACCTGCATAACAATTATTATTATCATTTTTTATTTGGGGTTATTTGGGGGTTCCCAAAGGTCTACGGCATGAAGAATCCCTCACAGTTTTCAAGAAGGTTCTAAAAACTGATCTGTTTAATTAAACTGCCTATGTATATATCCTTCCCAAATCTGTATCGCTGTCCTGAAATTTAAATTGTACTAAGTGAATATGCTGTAACAGCGCCATGATAACCCCGGGCAGCTGGGCGCTTTATAAATTCAAATAAATAAATAAATAAATAAATCCTGTTTTTACTGCTTTTTTACCTTTCCCCAACACCCCCACCGCCTTTAATCCCCTACCACCCATATATACTTTTACTAAAAAATGCAACATTTTGTCGTTATTTAGGTGTTGTTAAAAAAGTGTGTCGTTATTTTCTTTTCGTTATAAACACTGCATGCCATCTTTCACAAGTGCACCTGTTATGTTATCAGGATACTGCACCATAGACAACACATAATCAAGTGTTCCACTGGTTCAGAGGGGGCGTTATGACTGTTGTATATCTATGTATCTAATTTTGCCTGCAAATACAACATACAGTAAACGTTTTGTTAGCAGAACCCTGGTAAAGAGGATGATTTTATTGGTTTGTTTAGTTTGTCGTGTTCTGATGTGTGGGGAAGTGTGACATTAAGAGACACACAAGCCAGAGTGTTATTTCATTTTGCAGTGGTCATATGACGCCGCCTGCACCACTTTGTCGCTGGAAAAGGGTGGGGAATCTGGCAGCAGCCGCAGTGCAGGTGTGCAGGAGGAGGCTATGGAGAGTTCAGAGATGTTGTCTGAGCAGCAGATAGGCAATGGATGTCAGAAAGAGAGCCTGTGAGGTGCATCACTACAATCAGATGGCTGAAGAATGAGAAGCTTCCAAGAAATGTAGAGAGTGAGGGGTGGAGAAGGAATGCCAGCCATGTGGAGCCACCAGAGGGTTTTTTAACTCGCAGGATTATGTGAGGGAAAACACTGTTAGATAAAGGGCAGGTTTTGACTAAAACGAGGGTGTAGAAAGGTGCATGATTGCCCACCGGCATAGGAGAGGAGACATTCAAGGCACACCTTGTTCGGAAGATTTGAGGAAGTGAGTAAAATGAGCAATCTCCCTGGCTGGATTTTGAAGAGAAAGTTCAAAGAACTAACTGAGAAGGGAAGTGAAATGGGAGACGTTGCCTTCTGGAACATTGAGGCAAAGTTTCTAAGCACACTTGACAAGGAGTCTTCAAGTTAAACGTTCTAACCACGCTGGTTAAAGAGACTCAGAAAAACACTCTGACAACTAAAACCTCATTAGGGACAGAGTTCCATATTAGTAGTGGAAACTTAGCAGGGGTGGTGCATTATAAATATCCCTACAATAAGTCAATTAGAACCATTCTGTGCAGAAATGGCGACCGTCATTCACTGTTGTTCCGCTTCATTCCACATGAAGTTACATGAAGTCAGAGCAAAGCGAATAGGTTAACATATTATCTGGCAAAACCACACTGTCCTAGGTCATCTCTTCCTAGCTGCACACGCTTGCCTATGTCCTGACTAATAGGACCAAAGGCTCTTGGACTCTTATGACCTTGGCTTGCCTGGTCATTTACTTTACGTTTAGTCCTCCTGTTCTGTGTGTGGTCCAGCCCCATCATTATAAACCAGCCTGCATAGGCTGGTGGGGTGTGAAATTCTGACATGAAACAGAACAATGGATTTCTTGCATGTAGCTGAGTCACGGGTCAAATAAAGCCTGCCTGGTCAAGTTATGTATAAGTATACTTTGGTAATAAATAACACTTTCTCCAATCCTACAATGATTTATGATAACTTTTGAGGTATGGATGGACAAATAAGTATTATGGAATCCATATGTATATGATGTGTGGGCAATGGACAGATAAGTATTATGAAATCATTATGCATATACTGTGTCGGCAATGGACAGATAAGTATTATGAAATCAATGTGCATATGATGTGTGGGCAATGGACAGATACGTATTATGAAATCAATGTGCATATGATGTGTGGGCAATGGACAGATGGGTATTATGAGATCGAATTGCATATGATGGTTGGGCAATGGACAGATACGTATTATGAAATCAATGTGCATATGATCTGTGGGCAATGGACAGATGGGTATTATGAGATCGATATGCATATGATGTTTGGGCAATGGACAGATAAGTATTATGAAATCATTATGCATATGATGTTTGGGCAATGGACAGATAAGTATTATGAAATCAATATGCATATGATGTGTGGGAAATGGACAGATGAGTATTATGAGATCGAAATGCATATGATGGTTGGGCAATGTACAGATACGTATTATGAAATCAATGTGCATGTGATGTGTGGGCAATGGACAGATGGGTATTATGAGATCGATATGCATATGATGTTTGGGCAATGGACAGATAAGTATTATGAAATCAATATGCATATGATGAGTGGGCTTTGTAATGGGAGCCGACTTGAAAAATGGCTTCACATTTTTCATTTGCACAGCAAAAAAAGGTAATTGTTAAATAGTCCATTATTGTGTTTCTGTTCACTCCACCAATACATCCACTGGGGACAATCTGTTATATGTTGACATGCATCTATCCTATCATTTTGAGGCAGATAGGATACCAGGTATGACTGAAAGAAATGACAGACTAAAAGGTTCTGAAGCATGTTTACTTTTTGTCGAAGCACATTTTTAATAAAGACCCATTCCGCTAAGCTCTGGCAGGATTTGAGCTGTAATTTAAAATAATACTAATTTTTAACTAGATAGTATTGTTAGCGCTATTAGCATCAGGGTTTCACAACTGAGATTTGTATATTTTTAAGTCACATGTTCTAAATCCATTAGGTGCTTTAAGGCGCTCTGCTGTGCAGGATGCCCACCCTAGGCCTCCAGAATCATGAAGGCAGCACCAGGGGCTAAATGAATCAAAGCCTGCAGCACCAGCACAGCAAGATGCCTATTGGCCAGTCGGCAAGGAAATTGTGCCCCTCCCCGAAGAAGGATGCGCAGCCGGCCTCGACCGAAGGCCTAGACATAAGGCAGGTCACAGGCCTCTCTGCAGCTCTCCGCTACTCGCTGCACCGGCCGCCCTCCACCTTCACCCATCCAAACGGGGTGAATTCTGTGGCGCTGCCCGATGACGGGCATGCACGCAGCGGCGTGACGTTGCACGTCGTCGCGTGCAACATAAATAAACGGGGCGTTTCCCAGCCGCGCAGAGTGACCGGGAAGCCCGATCAGTAAGGATGTGTGTGAGTTGTCGTCCTTGCTAGTTGGGGGCTATGGGACCGCATGGGGGCATGGACGAACCCTCAACAGTGGCGACGAGTGGGGGAAACGATGCCCAGACCCGGCGGTGACTATTAAGATAATTTTTCACTGAACCGAGGTGGATGCAACACTTCGTTTCTTTGCCGCGGGTAGTGCGATACCCACGGGGCTGGCGGCCATTTTGGCAAACAAGCTGTGGGACTTCACAAGACTCCGGTTTCGGCTCAGAAGCAGCCCAAGCTTAATTTTTAGAACCCCTGACAACAGGAAGGCATACCTGCAGGAATCTATTCCTATTTTCAATTTTGGCTTTTCTTTGGGTTTACTACGTCGAGTGGAAGCAAGGAAGAAGGCTTTGGGCCTATGATCTACATGACCCACACATTCTTCTTCTTCCAATTTTTGGAACATTTGTAGGCTGGACAGTTCATCCTCATCTTTTTCATCATCAGGCTGATGGATACACTCTGTTTCATCCTCTTCATCATCAAGGTGGTGCATCTTCATCTACAGGTTGGTGGCCACACTGATTTCACCCTCTTCATCATCACAAGGTGTTGCAGTGACTGTGGAGTTTGAGTTGCGGCCCTGGTGTTCCATGCTGGGGTGCCTGTGCGCTCAGACTCATGAGTGACACTGAGGACCAAGGTGGCGCAGCGGCAATTCAACGGCCTCCTCGACCCCCGCCACGTGCGCTACCTCAGGGGCAGCCGGTGCAGCAACCTCCACTTGTTCAGGCGGCTCCTCAGGGTCTTCCACCTCCCGTACAGCCAGCGGCGGGGCCCGTTGCTCCACAAATACTTCCAGTCATGGCCCAGGTGCGTACCCAGGCAGCTCTGCAGCCCATCCCCGAGTTTGATGTGTCGGGCCCCCCATCTAGTCTAGGGCCCAGATGGAGAAGGTGTGTGGACCGTCTGGATATGTACTTTCGAGTGGCCCAGGTGGTGGATGATGACACCAGGCTGGCAACTATGCTATATTCGGCAGGACCGTCGGTGCAAGAGATTTTTAAATCGCTGCCGCCTGGGGATGGATCATACGGTCAGGCGAAGGCTGCCCTGCAGGCTTACTTGTTGCCCCTTGCCAACGCGGACTATGAG
Organism: Ambystoma mexicanum; assembly: GCF_040938575.1. Taxonomy (NCBI): domain Eukaryota; kingdom Metazoa; phylum Chordata; class Amphibia; order Caudata; family Ambystomatidae; genus Ambystoma; species Ambystoma mexicanum. The sequence goes on from NC_090929.1 coordinate 1,589,717,257, forward strand.
AGTTTTGTGATGCTATCGGCCAAGCAGAAGGACGATGAATCTCTGGACTCCTTCTATGGACGCCTGAGGCATCTCTCCTTAGCCTGCGCCTGGGGAGATGCAGAGGACATGATTAGGACAATTCTTATCCAGGCGTGTTCATCAGGAAAGCTCAGGCGCCAGGTGCTATGAGAACCAGGCATCACGCTTCAGCGCATCCTTGAATTGGGGAGGTGCCATGAGGTGTCAGAGGCGAGAGCAACCAAAATGGAGGCAGGGTCGCGCTCCATCAAGACTGAGGAGGTATGAGCGATGTGGCGTGGCGGCAGGGGTGTCAGAAGGCCTGGAGGTGTCCCCCGAGAGAGGGCAGGAAGGGCAGGGGAAATTTGCATAAAGTGTGGATACGACCTGCCCCACCCAGCAGAGTGCCCGGCGGCAGGAAAGATGTGTGGACGGTGTGGCTTGCCGGACCATTTCTCCAGGGTTTGCAAGGCGGCCACGCCTGTGCTGGTACCGAGAGGGCCAGGGCGGGCAAGCTTCACCCGCCAGGGTCGGCCGCCCAACGTTGCTCAGGTGGATCAGAGCGAGGAGGACGCCCAGGTGGAGGAAGTGGAGGAGGACGAGGAAGAAAATGTATTCTTTGTCTCGAGTGTGGGGGTCCTGAAGAGCAAGAACAGGAGACAGCCCAGGTGTGTGATCGAGGTGAACCAATGTCCCGTTCCGGTCCTCGTGGACACTGGGGCATCCGACAATGTAATGGCACGGGGACATTATGATGTGATGGACCAACCCCCCAAGTTGGCTGCGCCAAGGGCCTGCATCTTTGCTTTTAGAGGTCGTGACCCGATTCCCCTGGATGGTGTGTTTGTGGCCAGGGTGGAGCATGAAGGCTCGCAAATTAAAGCACGGTTCTATGTGACACCTGTGAGCACCAACACGTTGCTGAGCTGTGCTGCAGCGGAGGCCCTTGGTATTGTCACTTTTGCGTATTCTGTCTACTTGGAGGACATAAATGACTTGTTGGAGAAATACGCAGCACTGTTCAAGGGGATCGGACAGATGGTTGGGGAACCTGTGAGACTACACATTGACGATTCGGTGCAGCCCATTGCCCTGAAGCATCGGAAGGTGCCGTTCCACCTTCGAGAACAGGTGGATAAAGAGCTGGATAGCCTGGTGGATCTGGACATAATAGAGAAGGTGGAGGGCCCCACCCCCTGGGTGTACCCCATAGTAGTGGCACGAAAACCCAAGCAGCCCGACGCTGTCAGGATCTGCGTTGACATGAGGCTCCCAAACAAGGCCATCAGGAGAGAAAGACACCTCACCCCGACGATAGACAACATCATTGCAGAGGTACAGGGTGCTTGTTTCTTCTCGAAACTGGACCTCAGGGCGGGGTATCACCAGGTTGTCCTCCACCCCGAGTCGAGATATATCACCACCTTCACCACACATCGGGGGCTCTACCGTTACAAGAGGCTTAGCTTTGGTGTCTCCTCGGCGGCTGAGGTATTCCAGAATATAATCCGGGGTGCCCTAGCGGACTTGGAGGGAGTTCTGAATATAAGAAATGACATTTTGGTGTTCGCGAGAACAGAGGTCGATCATCTGCGGCGTCTGGCAAAGACATTTGAGAGACTGCAGTCCTTGGGCCTCACCCTGCACAAGGAGAAGTGTGAATTCCTCCGACCATCCATAGAGTGCTTTGGTTTTGTGTTTAAGGAGGGGGGGAGTGTCTCCTGATCCCAAGAAAGTGCAGGACATAAAGAAGGTGCAGCCTCCGGAGTCTGTGTCTGAGGTACGGAGCTTCCTGGGCATGGTTATGTACTGTGGACGGTTTATCAAAAATCTTGCCTCCAGGTCGGAACCGCTCAGGGCACTTACGAGAAAGGACACGCTCTGGAACTGGGGCCCACTGGAGCAGGCTGCATTTGACGACATCAAAGGCGCCCTGGCGGCTGACGACAGCATGTCCTTCTTCGATCCCATGTTTCCATCGGAGATTATCGTTGATGCCAGCCCGTTCGGACTGGGTGCCGTCCTGACCCAGGTAGACATCGATGGAGGTGTCCGCCCAGTGGCCTACGCCAGCAAGGCCCTGTCGGAGGCGGAACAACGATACTCGCAAATTGAGCGGGAGGCACTGGTGGTGCTCTGGGGATGCCGGCACTTCCGACTCTATGTCCTTGGACACCCGGTGACGGTCGTGACGGACCACAAACCGCTGCTGCCTATCCTGGCGTGGTCATCATCTAAACCATCCATGCGGATTGAAAGATGGATGCTCGCCCTGCTGGAGTATGGGGTCACTCTGGTCTATCGGCCTGGGGCGAATAACGCGGCCGATTACCTCTCCAGACACCCGGGGGCACCCGGCGGAGGAGAGCCCACAGAGGAGGCCGAAGAACATGTCCGGGTGGTAGTTGAGGTGGCGACACCGAATGCCATGCCTCTCCAAGAGCTTGAGGTGGCGGCAGCTGAGGATGAGTGTTTTAACATTCTGAAGCAGTCCATGCAGCAGGGCTCGTGGAAGTCGGTGCTGGAGGCCCTGGCAGGGCGCACCCAGGAGGCCAGGACTGTGCCGGAGCAGCTATGGAAAGTCCGGGAAGAACTATCATTTTCAACGTCCGGGCTCCTGCTCAGGGGTGATCGGATTGTGGTGCCCCAGTCGAAGGTGGGCAATCTGATTGCGCTGGCACATCGTGGTCACCAGGGTGCCGCCAAGACCAAGGCCCGCCTAAGGCTGAAGGTGTGGTTTCCGGAACTCGAGCGCAAGGTGGATGATTTTGTGGCAGCCTGTGTGTTGTGTCAGGCGGCTTCTCCACTGCAGCGGGAGCCGGAGACCATGGGAGGTCGTCCATGCGGACTTCGGCTCCACCACAATGGGTACCCACTTCTTGGTAATTGTTGACGAGTACTCAAGATATCCAGAGGTGGAATTTGTGTGGATTAAATAGCGTTCGAGCATGTTGTGGTTGCCGTGGAGAAAATATTTGCGGCCCATGGATTCCCTCAGACGTTGTGCTCGGACAATGGGGCACCATTCCAGAGCGAACGCTTTTCGGAGCTGTTGGTGAGCTATGGGATGGTGCACAGGAAGATCACTCCCCTGTGGCCAAGGGCCAATGGTGAAGCTGAACGGCTCATGACGACCCTCAACAAGACCTTTAGAATTGCCCAGGGGCAGGGACAGCCATTGCAGAGAGTGTTGTACCAATTTCTGAGGGTCTATCGTACCACGCCCCACGCATCCACTGGAGAGGCCCCGGCTGAGGCCCTGTTTAGGCGGTGCGCGCGTGGGTTGCTACCCGAAGTGGGGGAGAAGGAACCGGGCGTAATCGATGATCAGCAGGTCGAGGCTGACCGAAAAACACAGATCGAGTAGGAGAATGCTCGGAGAGGGCTTCGCCCACAACAACTGGAACCACGGGACGAGGTCCTCATTCGCAACAGACATCCACATGGAAAGCGCTCTCTGCCCTATGAGCCAGAACCGCTGGACGTTGTCGTGGTAAAGGGGTCCATGATAACTGCATCGGACGGCCGGTCTGCTGTCACTCGAAATGTCAGCTTTTTCAAGAAGCTACGGGATCCAAGAACTGACCCGCCTCCTGAGCCCGACCCCGGGAGCTCCCAGAGGACACTGATGAAACACCGGGCCTGCCTGAGTCGCCGGCCAGACCAACACCTGTGGACAGATCACCTGTGCCAGAGGTGAGCAGAAGGTACCCCCAGAGGGCTCGGCGAGGGAAACCTGCTCGCCTCACCGATTACGTACTTGGACATTTGGCCGAATACTGTAGTGGTAATCATTGTTAGAGTAAGGGGATCCGGGTGGCTGGCAATAAAGGGGTGTTTCTGACAACGGGGAATGTTAAAATGTTATTGTTATGTTGTATCGTGTGCAGTGCATAGTTGTAGTGTGTGTTGTTTGTTCGCCTGGAAAAAGGAGGAGTGTGGCGCTGCCCGATGCAGGGCACGCCCGCGACGGCGTGACGTTGCACGTCGCCGCTTGCAACATAAATAAATGGGGCATTTCCCGGCCACGCAGAGCGACCGGGAAGCCCGAACAGTAAGGACGTGTGTGAGCTGTCGTCCTTGCTAGTTGGGGGCAACGGGACCGCATGGGGGCATGGACGAACCCTCAACAAATTCCATCCTGGCGGAAGATTCAGTAACTACACATACCTGAAGCCAGCAACCACTCTGCTTTGCCACAACCTCCCCATGCCTGGTACCATCCGTCTTCACAGGATATGCCTCGGACCTTATAGATAACCCCCTGACCGAGTCAATGAGCATGTCACAAGTACTCCTTTATTACTTTGACGTGCCACCTTCCTTCTTCCTACCCAATCCCCTACCACATAGTTTACCTACTACCATCCCCACTACAATCACTGCACTGTGCTTATTTGGCTAGGCTAGACCGCCTTCCATAGTACAGAGACATTTTCTCCCCACTTTGCGCACTTAGCTCACCCACAAATTAAAAGCTCACTGCTACCACGGTCGCCAAATGCAGCCATGCGGCCCCTTAGACAGGGCGCTGCCCACAAACCTGACCTGCTTGTGTGAGTACTCGACGCTTCCCCACACTGGCATTCAGCAGCAATGGAAGCGCAAGGAAAACCAACGCTCTTTAACGTCTGCCTGGAGGAGCCACCCACCATGCATGTAGAGGCCCTCCACCATCACACACCATGCATATCGGCGAAACTGGACCACAACCCGCTAACGTTAGACCTCCTACTTCATGCCACCCAGGCACCAAGATCCCAGATCTTGCGTGTGCTCCAAAGCCCATCGTCAACACAGATTCTGTAACAAAATGCCCATTAGAACTGCCCCTGCCTGCGATGAACAATGCTACATGTAAGTTCGAACATAATGTACCCATCTCTAGTGATGCACCCATTTTTAGTGACATCACATGTATGCCAGAGTCAAATGCACTCATTTCTAGTGACACCACGAGTTTGCTAGAGTCAAAAGTACCCATTTCTAGTGATGCCACAAGTATGCCAGAGTCAAATGTTCCCATTTCTAGTGATGCAACATGTATGACAGAGTCAAACATACCCATTTCTAGTGATGCCACATGTATGTCAGAGTCAAATGTACCCATTTCTAGTGACACCACATGTATGCCATAGTCAAATGCTCCCATTTCTAGTGAGGCCACATGTATGCCAGAGTCAAATGCTCCCATTTGTACTGAGGCCACATGTATAACAGAGCCAAATGCACCTAGTTCCCGCGATGCTACATGCACCTTAGAGCCAACTATACCTAAGGATACAGACTCAGATCCACCAATCGCACACCTTAAAGGAGCGCCCATCAATACCAGATCTCTCCTGGCCCACGGCCTTGATATATCTGACCTCATTACAACAAAGAACCTTTACCGCATAGCCATTACAGAGACATGGCTGCATACAGCACCAGGAGCATCCCTCTCCCTCGCTTTTCCTGACAATAATACCATCTTCCGGAAAGATAATCTGCTCCCCACAAGAGGTGCTGTAGCAATCACAGCAAAAAGCCACATGGCCATCAGAGAAGTACCTAACCTAGTTTTCCAATCGGTAGAACAGCTATCCATCAAACTAACCCTTTCCAATACCACTACACTCACGATCCACACCATCTACAGACCATCAGGCCTGTTGCAGTCCTTCCAGGAGGACATTGCTTTGCTCCTCCCTAAGGATTCAAAGCCCTCCTCGCTCATCATACTCATGGGCGACATGATCCCAGGCCTCAATGACCGGTCTGATGATAGTGCCTCAACCTTGGCCAACACTATTGAAGCTATAGGCTTCTCCCACCGTATCACATGCCCCACACATGTCAAAGGTTGTACGCTAGATTGGCTGGCGAACTTGAACTGCAATAGGAGCATCAAAACTGACACTGCATGCGGTCTGACCATAACGTTATAATGTTTAACATCCCAAAAGATAGCCAAATTGGCGGGACAAAGCTGCCTGCAGCAGCAACACTTTCAAGAAATGCCTGCAACATCACTCCTGCTAACATGCTCCCCCTACTGCTACCTATATTGAACACCCAGCAATCTATCAATGACCCTGAATCTATGGTGGCACTATACAACCATACACTTCTCCTTGCCATTGACAAGATTTCACATTAAGGTCACTCAAATCCAAACCATAAGCCCCTTTAAACTCATGGTACACCCCTTTTCTCTGTGGAAAAAAATATAAAAAGAACACTTCATTACCTCAGCTAAAGCTTACAAACAAGCAATACTCCTTGCAAAGAGCTCAACCTCGAATGAGAGAACACAAAATGCGAGAGCTAGAATCCACCAGATAGCTGCCACAAACACACCACATGATGCTCCAACATTCAAAAGGGATAACTGCACAGAATTAGCTTACTCCAAACTAAAATTGAGACAAAAAAATATAAACTACCACTAACAAAGATATCACTACCTACCAGGCCTCCACCACCACAACCCAACGATCTTTTCAAATTTAATTCAGTATCGACCAAAGAATTCCCTAAAATCATTACAGGCCTTAAACCATCCAGATGCCAAGGGGACATCTGCCCAGCATCCTTTATTAAAGACTGTGCCACAGATTTTGGCCCTTTCATCACATCCCTTACAACTCCTTTGCCTTGAGTAACATACCTGACAATCTTAAAGAAGCCTGGATCCTGCCACTATTAAAACAAAGTACTCTAGACCCTCATCTACCTACAAACTACTACCCCATTACATCATTGCCCTTCCTCCTTAAAGTTTTGAATAGAGCCACCTATCTCCAACTACAAGAATACCTGAAAATTAACAACCTCTTGAGCTTACGCCAATCATCCGGGCCATGGAACGGAATTCACACTATTGGACATGAAAATCCAAATGGATGAAATCAAAGACAAAGGAAATCTGGCCATCCTAATCCTACTGGACCTATCAGCAGGCTTTGATTTAGTAAACAACAAAATCCTCCACCAACACCTCACCTAGGCAGCTTACTTCTCACCGAAAGCCACCACCCGGATAGAATCCTTCTTGACTAATATTACAATTAGGTTTTTTTTCCAATACTGCGGCAGCCCCCTGTTAGGGAGAATTCTCTGTTTAGGCTGCATTTCCTAACCTAGTGAGTCCCCCAGCAGCTTTGCTGGATTTCTGGAGTTTGTTTTTTCCATCCTGCCAAGAGTGAGACTCTTTTTCTCCCACTCTTGGACATGAATGTGTGTAATTCCTTTTAATGTCAATGTTTTCTATGGGCTATGGGGTCTTTTACTCCATAGGGTCTCATATGTTTTTCTATGTGTGTTACAACGCACCCTCCGTGCCTTAGCACTGGGGCGTCCTAGCGGACCTCCATCATAGACTCCATACCCGGGGACTGACTACTGTCTCCCCGGGCATGTAAAGTCACCATTGGCTTTACTAGACCTAAATTTACTAACAGAACTAGTACAAACCATCCTATTGTGGACGTCCTAAGAGGGTTATTCGATTACTTTTGGGTTTGTTATTCAAGGGGGCACTGTCCCGTCCCCCCTCGGCGAGATTTGGCTGGTGGCAGTGGAAAATACTTGTTATATTCGACCCCGAATATAACCCTATGGGATTCTTCCCATTGTTGGAGATTAATACTTTTTCTCTCGTTAATCTCTAACATACCACCGATTTACTTATCTTAAATAGGTCTATTGGATGGTATTTTCTGCCAGAACTCGGTTTGTAAAATGGCGTCTGTGTTCGTCTCTGTGACTCTTCTGTACAGAGACCCTCCACAGTGGTGCCATTCTGTCTGAGTTACCACAGGTGTGTGGGAGGGGGTTTAGACACCCTGGATCGAGTTGCCTTGCCAACTCCGGTCGCACTCTAGTGTGATTGGCCCAAGTGGTGAGCCACCCCGCTCACCACTCAGCATGTTTTGATTGACAGCTAGGCTGAATGAATGGGGGTTTTCTGCATAAAAACAGGGCTTTTGGGACTGGATCTTCAGAAGTCGCCACAGGACCGAAGAATCCGACAAGTTTAAAGCTGAGCCGACCTGCAACGACGACACCTCCGGTGGAGCCCTGCAGAACCGACTGACCACTTCCCGACGACAGAGGAGATCTCCCTGCCGGAGAGTCTCTTCCCCTGACTGGTGGGAACAACCAGTCCCCTTTGGTTTTTCTTCGCTCCAGGACGCAGTGGTCGAATTGCCCGTGCAGAGCACCTCGGCAACCGGATAGCCACTAACCCTGTACCGCGACCAAAAGGTGGTGCCTTGTGACGGAGCACTCCGCAGCTGGTCTCTTCCCTGGTGGTGCACCGGACTTCACTTTTCTTCGACGAGAACATCTCTACTCTTGGCAAAGACCCGACGTGCATCCACCACCAGGAACAACTGCCCCCGCCGGAGCTGTCTCTCCACAAACAAGGTACTATGTCCGCCTGGCTTCCCTTTCTGCCGGATAGAGTGAGGTGTCTTAATCCTCGCCTTTCATTGGGTCACCTCCAAGCTTTCTTTAACGTGTTGTTCTGAACTGGTCCAATCTTTCCATAACAATTTGCGATAAAGACTCGAAGCGCATTTCCACTGAGACACTTTTTGGGACATATTGCCTTGCCTCTCTCCGAGTGGGCCTGGCCTCTGAACTTTGGAAGCTACAGTGGTTCCTGTCTTCTTGCCTTGCATTTGTTCTTAAAAATATTGGTATTGAGTTGATTTCTTAACCCGCCTTTTCTCTCCCGCACTAACGAATACTAGAGTGCCATCTAGGCTAAAGCATAAACCTCTGTCTGCAAATAAGTGATGCCGTTGAACCTAGACTTGTCGAACTATTGTTAGGGGGATTGATATTTTCTTCGTATAGTAATTGTGATTGAAATCGTTTGCCGTATTAGTGCCAGGGTGTTTTCTATAGATGTGTTGTTATAAATAAATACCTTTATATCTTTACACCGAAGCCTTGTTCCGTGTATGCTTGTTCTACTGTGCAGATTGCCCAATCGTGTATACTCCACATACTGCCTAACTCTCATTGAGGGAAGTCTGACTGCTCAGCCACAGCTACCAAGTGAATCTGTGTGGTACAGACTGCTACCAAGTGGGTTTACTGCCAAACACCTGTAGTCCTAAATCTTTTGCAGTGGTCCCAGAGGGAACTGCACAGGTTTCCGCCTAACACTGGTGTACAGCGGTGGGATTTCTATCGAGTATACAGTTTAGAGTGCTTTTCGACACTTTAGGATAACTAACCACAAAGCTTAGCACTAAAAAGCAACTTTCAAAAACATGTCTACTATGGAAGCTTACAATCGAGAATCCTTGTCAGGTGAAAATATTGAGAGTTTACGAGCTCTCTGTAGGCAAGAAAATCTTTCTGTAAGAGGCAAGAAGTTAGAACTGATAGCGAGATTGCTGGAAAACCAAAGTCTGGGTACTGGTTCAGAGGAACCAACTTCTCCAGCAGATGTAGATAACGGTGATGGTGTTGATCTAAATCGTAATTCTGACGATAGTGATGAAGAGGCTGAAGAGGAAGGAGAGGCTAACGAAACTGTCTCCCCTGCTCCTCTACCTGCCTTACCAGCTGTACCTACTGGGCCTATAACAGGTCCCACATTAAGTCCTCAAGTCCTTGAACTAGAAAAAATGAAAATAGACTTGGAATTCAGAAGGATTACTGCTCAAACTGAACAGAAGCACTAAGAAATGCAACACATTCTTAGGCTCCGAGAAATGGAGCTCAAGCATGAGTTAGAAATGAAAAAGTTGTCTGTCGAAACTGCTTCTGTCTCTGGCTCCTCTAGAAGCTCCAGTCCCAAAAGACCCCGGATGCCGAAGGAATTAATGGGTATGTATGAACCGAGATTGGATGTATTGGATTGGTTAAAACTGTTTGAGTACAATCATGGGCTCCAGGACATCACCGGGAATGATCTACTTCCCTGGCTGTTCTCTAGGCTCCCCCCTGTTGCGACTGATGTGGTAATGGAGTTGGGGGAGGCGGATAAGACGGATTACGAAAGTGTGAAACTAGCTTTGATAGCTAGATTCGGGAAGACCCCTTCCCAGTATCTTAAGAGGTTTAGAACCCTTCAAAAGCATGATGGTACCCCTTGGGCTACCTGGGTGAGTGAAGGGTTGAAAAACTTAGAGGGATGTATTAAGAGTTACAGAGTGAACACTTATGAGGGTATGAAGAATCTTTTTATGTTGGAGTCGATTTATGATGCCTGTTCTCCTGAGCTCAGACAGCACTTTGCTGATTCGAAGGAATTGGATTCCCGGAAGCTGGCTAAGGCTGCTGACTTATGGGTTGCCAACTGGGCTACTCATAAGGATTCTGGGGCAACTCAGAAAAAGGATGAGGGAAAACAGCCTAAAAAAGACTCAAAAGAGAATTCGAATAACTCAAATTCCCCAGAGGGCCCCAAACAAAATAACCAGGGTAAACCCCAGGGAAAACCACAACCGAATAGTGTACCTTCTGGCCACAAACCAGAAGGGGGTCAGAACAAGCCACCATTCCAGAGAGCATTTGGAACATGCTATCTCTGTGGGGCAACTGACCATATCAAAGGAGATCCAAAATGTAAGGGTAAACCTACTGGGATCAGTACAGTCTCCTTAGCCTTCACTCCTGAGGAGGAAGTCCAAATGACTAGTGCTCACTTTGAAGTCTTTGCTGAAGAACCTTGGGTTCTTCAAGCAAGTGTATCAGTAGAGTCAATGGATCTGGTTAGTAATCAGAATAGGAGTGTGTATGACTCTATTCCAGAACACTCTAAATGTTATTATGTGGACAGTGTTCTTGTCAATGGCCAGGATACTCCTGCCAGGCGAGACTCTGGGGCCAGCAGAACAGTAGTGGATGAAAGCTTTTTCAGGCCTGAGGATGTTGCTAAGGCACCCAAAGGTCCCACTAAGATGTCTGGAGGCCCTGTCCAAATGGTTCCAATTCTACCAGCCCTCATTCAGTGTAATGACATGACAGTGTTGATTCCTGTCAGTGCTCAGACTGAGGTGCCTGGGAGAGTCCTGTTGGGGAATGATCTAAAAACTTTGGAGTAGTATCCAGTACCCCCAGGCCTCCCAGTATGGAGACCCAGAACCAAACCAAATTGGCTAGAGAGGCCACCTTAAGGAACCACTCTAAGCCTGTGGGAACCTCTACTGAGAACACCACTACAAGCCCTGGTGTTGGTAAGTTGACCTCTGACCCAGGCAAATTTCAGGCTAACATGTTAGGGAAATGGGAGCCCCAACCAAGCTCCATCATTGTTCCCCCAGTTATAGAGTCTGTGACTCCCCCTGCTTCTGAGGAAGAGGTGGATAGACCTACTGGAACCCTAACGAGGCCTAAGAGAACTGGTAATTCTCAGTACTGGTGGAAAACCAGAAAAGACAAGTCTAAGGCCACAAACCTTCAGACTGTTGGACCTTCCACAGAAGACTCAAACCCAATTCCTAGACTTAAGGGCGAAACTCCTAAAGTAGGTAAGGTAAGATCTCAGAGGAAGGAGAAGCATGTACCTTGCTTATCTCCATCCCCTCCAACCAAGAGGCCTAAAACTCAACCTTCTCTCAATAGAGAGGTAGGGAAGACCTCTGGAGGCCCCTCTCGATCTAAGGAGTTTCCTTATAAGGACTCCTTGAAAAAGCCTATCATAGGTTCAGTAGTTGTAGCAACTTCTGAGGGACTGGTCAACCAGATCCCCTATAAACTTAAAAAGACTGATGTTCCTAGGAAGGTTTGTAGGTCATATAGCTTACAAAGGAAAACCTTGGAACCCATTGAACGCAGGTCTGGGTGTCACCACCAAAATGCTGATGGTCTCTCTAGGATGTATGTCATCGACAAGAGGTATGAGATTCATCCAGGAGTGGATTAAATCCTCTTGTCCCTTAGTCTGGGGGGGCGAGTGTTAGGGAGAATTCTCTGTTTAGGCTGAATTTCCTAACCTAGTGAGTCCCCCAGCAGCTTTGCTGGATTTCTGGAGTTTGTTTTTTCCATCCTGCCAAGAGTGAGACTCTTTTTCTCCCACTCTTGGACATGAATGTGTGTAATTCCTTTTAATGTCAATGTGTTCTATGGGCTATGGGGTCTTTTACTCCATAGGGTCTCATATGTTTTACTATGTGTGTTACAACGCACCCTCCGTGCCGTAGCACTGGGGCGTCCTAGCGGACCTCCATCATAGACTCCATACCCGGGGACTGACTACTGTCTCCCCGGGCATGTAAAGTCACCATTGGCTTTACTAGACCTAAATTTACTAACAGAACTAGTACAAACCATCCTATTGTGGACGTAAAAGTAGGGGTAATTTGATTACTCCTGTGTCTTTTATTCGAGGGGGCACTGTCCCGTCCCCCCTCGGCGAGTTTTGGCTGGTGGCAGTGGAAACTACTTGTTATATTCGACCCCGAATATAACCCTATGGGATTCTTCCCATTGTTGGAGATTAATACTTTTTCTCTCGTTAATCTCTAACATACCACCGATTTACCTATCTTAAATAGGTCTATCGGATAGTATTTTCTGCCAGAACTCGGTTTGTAAAATGGTGTGTGGGAGGGGGTTTAGACACCCTGGACCGAGTTGCCTTGCCAACTCCGGTCGCACTCTAGTGTGATTGGCCCAAGTGGTGAGACACCCCGCTCACCACTCAGCGTGTTTTGATTGACAGCTAGGCTGAATGAATGGGGGTTTTCTGCATAAAAACAGGGCTTTTGGGACTGGATCTTCAGAAGTCGCCACAGGACCGAAGAATCCGACAAGGGTAAAGCTGAGCCGACCTGCAACAACGACACCTCCGTTGGAGCCCTGCGGAACCGACTCACCACTTCCCGACGACAGAGGAGATCTCCCTGCCGGAGAGTCTCTTCCCCTGACTGGTGGGAACAACCAGTCCCCTTTGCTTTTTCTTCGCTCCAGGACGCAGTGGTCGAATTGCCCGTGCAGAGCACCTCGGCAACCAGATAGCCACTACCCCTGTACCGTGAAAAAAAGGTGGTGCCTTGTGACGGTGAACTCCTCGGCTGGTCTCTTCCCTGGTGGTGCACCGGACTTCACTTTTCTTCGACGACGAGAACATCTCTACTCTTGGCAAAGACCCGACGTGCATCCACCACCAGGAATAACTGCCCCCGCCGGAGCTGTCTCTCCAGAAACAAGGTACCGTGTCCGCCTGGCTTCCCTTTCTGCCGGATAGAGTGAGGTGTCTTAATCCTCGCCTTTCCATTGGGTCGCCTCCAAGCTTTCTTTAAGGTGTTGTTCTGAACTGGTCCAATCTTTCCATAACAATTTGCGATAAAGACTCGAAGCGCATTTCCACTGAGACACTTTTTGGGACATATTGCCTTGCCTCTCTCCGAGTGGGCCTGGCCTCTGAACTTTGGAAGCTACAGTGGTTCCTGTCTTCTTGCCTTGCATTTGTTCTTAAAAATATTGGTATGGAGTTGATTTCTTAACCCGCCTTTTCTCTCCCGTCCTAACAAATACTAGAGTGCCATCTAGGTTAAAGCATACACCTCTGTCTGCAAATAAGTGATGCCGTTGAACCTAGACTTGTCGAACTATTGTTAGGGGGATTGGTATTTTCTTCGTATAGTAATTGTGATTGAAATCGTTTGCCGTATTAGTGCCAGAGTGTTTTCTATAGATGTGTTGTTATAAATAAATACCTTTATATCTTTACACGGAAGCCTTGTTCCGTGTTTGCTTGTTCTACTGTGTAGATTGCCCTATCGTGTATACTCCACATACTGCCTAACTCTTCTTGAGGGAAGTCTGACTGCTCAGCCAAAGCTACCAAGTGAATCTGTGTGGTACAGACTGCTACCAAGTGGGTTTACTGCCAAACACCTGTAGTCATAAATCTTTTGCAGTGGTCCCAGAGGGAACTGCACAGGTTTCCGCCTAACACCCCGCCTCACCCAGTCACCTGCAGAGCACTATAAGGCTCCTGCATCTCCCCTACTTTGTAAAATATCTTCACCAAGCCCCTCCTTGACCTACTGGGTGAACATTCCTACAAGAACTACACGGACAACCCCCAGATCCTCCTCCCTATCACAAGTAACCATAACTCTGACTCCATCAAACTGAATATGTAAGAAAAAAAAAGAAGAGGATCCCAAATTAGGAACCCTCCCGTCCCCTGCACACTGTTACTATTCCATCATCAGATGGTTCATCAAATTTAAATGTACAAACTAGTGCTGCTTAACAACAAGTAAGAATGTAAACAACATACTCGACATTCATTTAGTAAAAAACACAGTAATTTAATGAGCATGGCAAATTATTTTTCATTTGTTCTTTAGATGCAGATACCAAATCAAGTATCAGCAAATTGTATTGGTAAGTATCAGCAATCCATATATACAGTTCACGTAGAAAGGCTGACGCATTTCGGGATAAACAACCCTTCTTCTTGAACCAAAATTTTGAACTGTAAAACAAATTGAACAGAGAGTATATCAATAACATGTTATCTGATTAAGCATATAAAATATATAGAAAAGTAATAATATCGCAGTTAAGTTACAAAAAACCTAAATGAATCCTCTTGTTAGGGATGGAGTAGGTTTGAGCACAATTAGAGGAAATTCTAACTGTATTTGAACACATTAAAAAAAACAAAGCGACTGTTGTGACCAGTATGTAATTCTGCATATAATTTCCTCTGTGTCCAGGTAATACGTGTCTGATAACTGTTATCTAGGTCTATTTATGGTGCTTCTACAAGTGTGCAACATTAAACAGGATTACACGAAGTCAGCATACCTTAATAGAAATGACTGAAGATACTCCTGAAGATACTTCTTCTTCTAGTAATGGTGATCTACCGTGTTATAATCCTCAAGCGTCAAGACTGGAAGATTCTCCTGTCCTGAGGCTGAAAACCTTAATGTGAACAGAACATATGTCTGTCAGTGGAGAGTTCTTTATATCTATTAGCGCTTTGCATTGTTAATCATTATTGTTTTCACTACTTAGAGCCAATACAATCATATACTAGCACAATGTTCCATTACTGAAGCTGTAAGGCCTTTTGTCGGCCAAACATTACTGTCAGTACCTACTTCCCGCTATTCAATGAATACATAATAAGAACACACTTGTAGACTGTAATCAGACTAAGCAAAACACAAGAATGAAGATCCAGGATACTGCGCCAGGTGGTGTTAATATGTGTTTTATTGAGTTGCCCTTTAGATAACACGTGTTTCAGCCTTCCTCTGCCTTTCTCAAATCTGGGCTAATATGTTTTTGCAATTCACCAATATATTAGGTCATTTGATTTTCCAAGCTATCCGCGTTCTCAATTGTAAATACGGGCGTCTCTCATTATCATAAGTCTATGCGGTAACAAGATCCTGTGGAAATCTATGGAGAAATGCAAAAAAAGGGGTGTTTGCACAAGCTGGATTCTTTAACCAAGGCCAGAATATCCTATTTTAAACTGCATTGCGTCCATACAGCGTTATTCTCACTAGCAAATTCAACTGTGACACTACAAAGATGTAATGATGGTCGCCTTTGTTTCTGCTGCTTTCTGTATGGCTTGCGGGAGTCCTGCGTGCTTCAATCGAGACGATGCGCCTCTTGCGCGTTCATTGGTGGGTTTCTCAGTAACCCGGGCAACCCTGCAGGACGCCAGAAAACCAGTGCGTACTGAAGGACCCCATATGTTGCAAGAGGTTGATAGAAATAGAGAAAGGACCAGCCCAGGTCCTTGTGATGATGGTTCATGACAAGGTCCCCTTACCGATTGGGTATTATATGTGCACCATCTTTGAATATCAAAAAGATGAGCAAATGTTCACAAATTACTGATTGCTCCTATTATGGCTCAATTCTGAACTACATATTGTTCAAGTTTATGTAATGTAATTAGAGTATTGCAAGGGTTTAAATGAGTTAGGGCAGTGGCCAGAGCCACGAGAGACTCATTCCATCAATGATAATCATCTGCAAAGATTACATTATGGTCACAACAGAATGTATATAGCCAGTGTTACTCCTGCATGTGCATGGTTATCCTCAGTCAGTACATTTTAGCATATAACTGTGACAAGTAGGTCGGTAGACAAATTCCAGACTGACATTACTTTAACAGATGCTCCACCGTCACTTTGTATATTGTATGGGTTATCACTCCTGTGTATTACATTATCCATGTTCCTCAATGAGATGCCCCCATCTGGATCGGTAAGCAGTCACTGTAAAGTAATCTTTTGACAGTATCGAAAAAGGTGCCATATGATGTCATTACCTATGTTAATGAGTCAATCTCTCAAACAAAGCAATGTCAATACTTTAATAAACATAAGATGAAACATCTCAGAGAAAACGCTTCATTGAGTCCCTTTGGATTCAAAGTGTCGAGAAGATGTATCCAAAACTTTTCTCTGCGGGTGAGGATTGACTGGTAATCCCTCCACTGAATGTTTTTTTTTAGCACTTCCAATATTTGGAATTCAACCTGAGCTACTGTGTGATGATACTCTGTGAAATGCCTTGCCAGTGGAGATTTAGTGTTTTTACATCTGATATTTGATTTATGTTTGGTGATTCTGTCTTTTTCCAGTCTGGTAGTTTGGCCCACATACAATTTGCCACAGGGGCATTTAATTGCATAGATGGATAGATAAAAAATCAAACTGAATAAAATATAATATATCTTTCAAGCTTGGATGGCCCAACATGTCCTCTGCTAAAATGACAAAAGAACAGAGATTTTTCTAGTAGTAACCCAAACAAACCTAAACAAGCTTAATGACAACCACAAATACTTCATCATAGACAGCAACACCATCTTAGTTGCCAAAGAAGTAAAGACACTTGGAGTCTACCTAGACTCCTCACTCTCTCTAACAAGACAAGTGAATGTAATTGCTTCTGCGGCAGTGTAAACAACCAAATTTATCAACGCCTGCAGACCCTTCCTCACCACCGAGAGTTGCGTCATGATAGCCAGAGCACTGATCCTCTCTAGAGTAGGCTATTGCAATGCCCTCCTTGCAGGCTCATCAGTGTGCAACATCCAAAAATTCCATGTGATCCAGAACAACGCCTCAATAGCAGTCTTTAACATTCCGAAAAAAGAGCACATTTGTCAAGAAGAAATGCCCACTGGTTGCGAGTCCGCAAGCACATCATATTTAAATCCCTCTCGCTGACGCATAAATGCCTCGCCAACACCGCCCCTCCCAATCTTTATAGAAATTTCACACAGCCACAATCCTCTAGACCCACACAAGATGCCTATTCACACCTCCTCTCTGTCCCTTGATTCAAGCTTAAACAAGCAAGGGGCTGTATCTTCCCAGACGTAGCAGCCAAACACCGGAACGCACTTCTGCTCACGTTAAAATCTGACACCTCTCTCTGGTCCTTCCGCAGGAAACTTAAAACTTGGCCATTCACATGAGATCATGAATTAACTGGTTCCACTGTGAACGTTGTGCATGCAAAGTAACTGTTTACAAATGACTGCACTGACGGTCAGGGACCCGAAACTCTGTAACTGGCGTCTCGACCGCAGGGCTACTCACTTGAGAATATTGTTTGACTTCCTGTCTATGTAACTAGTGCCCATATGCCTATGGGCTTGGAGCGTTCTACAAATGTTAAATGAATAAATAAATAAATAAATAAGGTGTAGTTACATGAAAGCTGCTTTCAGCCTTCACATGCACATTAGTTCACGGTATGTAACTTTGCATTAGGTTGTCATGTTGCCTTACTGTCACTGGCAGTAGAACTGCATCTACAGGTATGTTGATGATTCACTTAGGCAGCCTACAGTAAAGTAGGTACACCTGAGTAGAAACCACGTATACCGCTTGTTAAGGCACAGGGCCCTTTATGGATGAGAGGAGGGCTGACTTTTTGCAGAATCCCTTCACTTGAGTTTCTGAAACTTTGAATAAAGTCAAGGAGGATTCCTCTACCAGTAATTCCAAATAGTACATCAGCCCATATCACAAAACTTTCACTCCAGCAGACTATGGGCCAGTAAGCTAACCGGCACCCTTATTTCCAGATCGCCACACTACAAGTTTGCCTGCCGGGGCCACTGCGCCCGCCAGGTCTGACCTTGCCGGGGCAGCAGCCCCGGTAGGCAAACTCATCACGGAAGCATCGGCATCATTAGAAACGATGCCAGTGCTTCAGTGAACCCATTCACCTGGCGTCCTATGGGAGTCCACGGGAAGTTGCTACTGGTGAGCGTACGGTGTCACCATTGAATATTCAAGTGCCGTTTGTGCTCCTGAAGTGCAAGGGACTTGTGGGATTTGCAGTCCGTGGAAGATTGCCCTGTTGTGGAGGTAATGAAAAGAAAAGACAAAAATAAAACTAATGCGGGCGCATTTACAGGCTCCCAGCGGGGCCGTGGGTGGCGCGCGCCCAGGCAAGCCCTCCCGCGCTCCAGCCGTTGCCATTGGCTGGAACGCACAGATGTTGCTCTGCGCCATTGTTTCTCCCTTGTCTGGTGCTGCTTCTTGGATTGTTTATCTCTGAAGGCCAACATCAGAGAAAAGGACCTGGCAGGCGTGTATGGGCGTGTGACGTACACAGAAGCAATTTGCTTTCTTGCCGTGATGTGCTGGTGGAACATCTCACTGGAGTATCAGGAAGCCGCAATACACTGACATGGGGGCGCTACATATCTGAATCGGAAGGGAACGATGGCTATGAGACATTGGAAGCAGCAGTGAGCTACCTGGAGCACTGTGGAACTGCGAGGTACTGTGTGCATTTGTTGAACATTTGTTGTGGCAATAAGAAAATGCCATACTTGCTACGTACACAGCCATTATGAATTTGAACAGCTGGAGTTTCTAATGGAGTGTAGCACTATATGTGTTGCAAAGAATCATTAAGAGACACATATTGAACGTGTTTCTGCAGCGGCGTTTGGGTGGATGAATTAAACGCCTTTTGATTGCTGTATTGATTTGATTGATGTTAAGCGCTGAGCCTTCGGGAGGAAGCATTATAGAACTCAGCAATGTAGTTTGATGAAGTTTGTGTTATGAGATCACTTATGCATTTTAGAGGTTTTCATGAGCAATTTGGAGATTTTCATGAAGTTTATGCCAAATGTTATGGGTTCATGAGGCACATGATGAATGCAATTTGCTATGTATGAGCGGTATGTGTGTATCGTGGGTTTTTGGACACTGGACTGCACGTATCATAAATACTTGTAGTAGTATTGGAAAAATGCATTTTTTAGATGACAAAGTTTTTAACGAAGATGCAAAGGAAAAAGCAGTGATGCAAATTTAAACAATGAAGTTGCACAGTAACACATATTTAAATAATGAAGTTGCACAAAGAAGTATTTTTAAATGAAATTGCAGTACAGTCCTCAGAGTTTTTAAAGTTAATATGCAGGATTGTTAAAATAATGGGAGAAAATGTACATGATGGGTTATTGGGGATTATTGATCACTGTTAAGTTTAAGGTAATGTACACTTTTGGACATGCATATTTTGGGAAATGCAAATTTATGTGTGTGTTTTGCATGTGTAGAAGTTGGAGCATGTACTGTGAGTTGAAGTTTGCGTATGTTAGCGCAATGTGTAGTGTGATTATGGGAGTATGTGACGCAAGGATGCGCACAGGAGGCAGCAGGTTCTGCAGTTGTAGTGCATCTGTGTGGTAGTATGTGTGTGAGAGGTAGCACATGTGTTTTGTAGTGGTGTGCGTGTGGGGTGCTGCACGTTTGTGGATATTGATGTGTGGGAGTGTGCACATTTTTGTGTAGTAGATGCGCATTTTAGGAATTGTAGTTTGTGAGGTTTGGTTTACACATACTGGCCAGGTGTGTTTGCCGTGTAGGAAAACCTTCAGTAGGAACCCCAAGTTTTTTTTAAAGGAGGTTGGACACTCAAGGAGGAGTGCTCCAGTATTTTAACTTTGAGTTAAGTAGCAGTGTTTGACCCTAAGGCATGGGGCCCAATTTAGAGGTTGTAGTTATTTTTCAACGCAGTTTGTGCGTATGAAATCTGGGGATAGAGGCCCTCAGAGTAGTAATTTTGTCTGTGTTGTGGGTTACCACATGACAATTTTCCTTTATGTTGAGGTTGGAGTTTATGTTAGGGACACTTTTTATTCTCCCACATTTTTTCTGCAGTGCCAGGTGGTGTGTCTGGGAAGAGGTATTTGTATTTTATGCACACCAGTTTTATTTTGGTTTTGAATTGTAGTGGAGGGCACACAGATTGTAGGCCAGTGGTTGTTATTTGTTGTGAAGTTGTGGTCAATTTTGGATCCGGTAGGATCCATACACTAGCATGGGTTTTACTGAATTTTATTGTTCAGTTGAAGCCCCGTGAAGTCCCGCTTTGCCCGGAGTCGCTTTTCTGCTGGTTCACAGTTATTTGCATCGTAGCTACTGAAACGGACTGCAATATCCAGGAGCCTTCACTCTTGATTGGAAGGCGGATCTATAAGAACAGAAACCCGCGCGCACCGCGCGCGCGCACCCGTGGAAGACCCGTGAAGTCCCGCTTTGCCCAGAGTCGCTTTTCTGCTGGTTCACAGTTATTTGCATCGTAGCTACTGAAACGGACTGCAATATCCAGGAGGTGAACTGTTTCACCACATTGACCTTTTTTAAGTTATTTTAAAAGTGTATTGGCACTCATACTTGCCTAATCTTTTTGTTTGTATAGCCTTCACTCTTGATTGGAAGGCGGATCTTTAAGAACAGGAACCCGTGGAAGCCCCGTGAAGTCCCGCTTTGCCGCTTCGCCACGGCGTCCGGGGCGATACGGGGTTCCCTGTTCTACCCACTCAGTTGGTAGCTCAGCTGAACCTCTTTTAAAAGCGCCACTTCTTTTTTTTTTCTATTCTTCTTTCACCAAGTGTGGCGTTTGTAGGGTGCGGATTCAAATGATTCGCAAACCCAGCGAACCATATCGTCTTACAACGGAGATGCCGTTTGATATACGCCAACGGATTATGTCAGAATCCCAGGCGCTCCCAGAGGAACGACCCGTTGCAAAGGCGACAAAAAAGTTGTGTTCAACTGCTAAACAACTATTACCTAAAAATAAAATGAAAACAAAGGAAAAGCTAAAAACGCCTATTAAACACAATGTTAACATTCGCAACTATGGGTTTGGAGTGAAGAGTAAATCTGCTGTAAGTCTTTTTCCTACTGCATCTGTGCCTCTGGTTTTTAGCATCAAATGGAGGTTTGCTGATTGACTCTGTAGTGTGTATGGCTAAGGTTGGTTTACAAAGCACTATTGCTAATACTGCTGTATGTGTGCCAGCCGATTCCATAATGTGCTTAGATAAAGATGCTGTGCCTATGTCAGATACTCCTACGCATGCCGAAAGAAATATCAACTCTCCAGAAATGCCTATTCCACTAACTGATAGTATGCTGCTAGAAAATGTTTCTTCAGGTGACCCATTTTTAGGAGCCCCCAAAACGATTGACACTTCAAAAGAAACTACAAACATCTCAGATGTCAACAATGTGAGTACCTCGTTTAGAACAGTTGATTCTAATCTATCTAAATCTCCTGAGATGTTTAAACAATCGGAAAACAGCATATCCACGCTAGACGTTTCCTACATTCCTCCAACCCCACAGAGGCTAAATAACGCCCCTCTGAGCTCAGAAAAAGTATTCAATTCTTCGAAATATACAACGCTAACTCTAGAAGTTATGAACATCGCCCTTATGGCTCTCGCGAAACTTTTTGAAACTGTTGATGGTTTATTGAAGTATGTGGTTGAGAATATCAAAGCCATGGAAATAGATCAAAAGAAACGCAACTCAGAAATAACAAATTGATCCACATTATTGATCATCAAAATGAAATAACACAGTTGTTGGCTCATAAACAAGATGGAAATTCAAAAACCAACATGATAGGAGTTTGTGCTGCCACCCAAACAATTGAAGACCCTGACTGTGAAATCATAGAAGTGATTTTGGACTCACAAATACATCTCCCTTCCCACATGTCTAATTGCCAATAAAATGTCAAATCGGACATTCCGTTTGTTGAAGGTATTATAAAAGAAAAAATTACAACAGCCACTTCCACTTATAAGCACGCGAACTGCCCGCTTTTGCGAGGGGAACAAAAGTCAGATTGTGGACATAAATCCCAACCTACGTATTCTGTTTTTGACATGAAAGTGGCTAACGAAGCCATAATCAAGTCAAAAAAGAAGAATTGTAATAAACTTTCAGAACAACAAAAAAAAGCCAAAAAATGAAAAAACTGCAAAGCAACCAGGAAACTCTTCTACTAAACAATTTATTAATACTCTGGCTAAAGCAAATATGAGATCGACAGCGGCTGCGAGTCTCATAATGAAAAAATATTTTGCCTTAGCTAATCTGAGGAAAAAAAATAAACAAGCAGATTCTATTCAATTGTCAAAAGAAATTGCAGACCATCCCCCACTAGATGAACTCATTAAATTGGCTGAAAAACAGCAATCTGCACATGACAAAAACTCTGATGCGCTCTTGAATCCTATTCCAATCATCTCTGGTGATCAGAAAATAGATAATAATGAGGTTGGTAAAGACTTGGCAGCATCAAGAAAGGCCTTAAGACACAAAATTGACTCGTATCTTGAATTTTGGAAGTTTGAACCACCAATCTTTCCAATTATAACTAATGGCCCAGCTAAATGCTCCACTGTTACTCACTCTGACACTATGCTAAAAATGAGTGCAACGCTGGTATTGAAAACAAGAGCCAAAACCACTCTAGTAACAATAATTTATTACAAACAGATCTGAATGAAATCACGGATTCCATTGCGCGTTTGTGGCAACTCAATGCCAGATCACAGATGGTATCTTCCCCAAAACAAGCTAATGAAAGACAGTGGACAAGCTTGCAGTACGTTCCAAATGTAAAGTCTTCTTCAGGCAAAACATCAATGCTATCTAACACCCGGATAGTAAAGGTGGAAAACAGACATTCTGTGACACTTTCGTGCCGACAGGACTTAGGTTTGTCATACAACATGAATCGACAAAGCATCCTAAGACTTTTTGCCGACGTGAAATCATTACAAGAAATTCAGTCACAAGATCTTGATTAAATTGAATTTCCAATAGCAGACGACAACACCACAGTTCTGATATGGTCCCGGTCATTAGTTATCCATAACATTATTTGGGCTACGCGACAGGACTTGTCTAACTTGGGATTCTTCTTACTCACCCATAATGAAAACAATCAAGAACAAATTAAATTTTGCCTGAAACCAGCACTCAGTTTTCAACCTTATACTTCAAGGTTCAAGAAATTCTGCTGACCTTACAAAAACTATGTATAAAGCACAAAATTATACGACCAGAGTATAACTAGCTAGTAATGAAGAGTTTGTAGAGCTAGCTGTATTGAGCTGGAACACACGAGGGTTTACTCATTTAATTAACAACAAGGAGAGCTAATTTTTCTGCAAGAAACATGGCTCTCCACCACACCAACGTGGAATAATTACGATGTGTTGCTCAATCCAGCTATAAAAGCAACCAGAGGCAGACCCATGTCCGGATTGCTCATGGCTTTGAACTCTTTAGAAGGCATTCAGCTCTGTTCCACACCGTCTTCTAACGCATATATACAATGCTCTTATGTTACTATCAGCTTGATAAAGATTGCATGCCTTAATATATATTGGAACCCTATAGGCATAACATCTGCTCAGTTTTTCAAAAACGTAACATCTGTTCTGGAGAATGCAATGCTGAAACATGAAACTATTCATTTGATCATTGCTGGCGATCTAAATTTACATCTTGTAAATAAGAAAAAGTGAAAGATAATGAACGCGCATTTATGTGGAACAAATTCATGTAATCCTGGGACTTAATCATGCTAAATGGTACGAGTACGGCTGATTCGCCGCCTCATGACACTTGGTTCAGGCAAAAACAATCAGCCATTATTGATTATATTTTTGTCTCGAGAAGTTTGTTTGCACATTCAAATAACTTTGCTGTCAAATCATCACAAAACAGCGATCATCGACCTCTGACCTTTAAGATCAACCTATGCCTTGCTTCAACTGTACCAAGACATGTACTCAAAGGTCAATATGAAATTAATAATTCTTTAAATCGACTGAAATGGTCACATGAATCTTTGATTTCATATTATGACCATCTACAATCTTATAGAGCATCTGTGTCATCTTCTGAACCAAACAAAATATCTCCGTTTAGTCTAATGCAATTGTATGCTTCACAACAAAGCATCAATACCAAAACAAGTAAAATCTCTGATAGCATAGTTCGCACTCGGAAAGCATTATTCAAATCACAAAAAAGAGAAGCCCTGAAACTACCTTTACTTCTAAAAACACAGGCTTTGAAATCTATCAAGACCAGTTATAAAAATTGGTTGAAAGAATACAAACTCACTAAACATCAGAATAATGGAGAACTCATGTTAACTCAAATAAAAAATAAAAACACGGCACAACTCTGGCAACTACTAAATTCAGTCTCCACCTCGTCCCAACTATCTTCACACATCAATGGTGTTTCAGAATCTGATTGGTGCCTACATTTTGAAAATTTGTATGCCGCTCCAACTGCAGATGATACTATGCACATGATATCTACTCCGTTTTCTTTTGAATTCGACGAGGATGATATCTACTATTTTATCAACAAAGCCAGTATGTCCCGTGCCCCAGGCCCAGACGGTCTATCTTATGCCATCCTAAAAAAGAACATTGACTTATGGGCGCCGATTCTATTCTCACTTTTCCAACTTATTATCAGTCATCAAAAAATCCCGTCATCATGGACTCAATCGATCATTGTTCCTATTTTCAAAAAAGGCAACAGGCAAAACCCGCTGAGTTATCGACCTATTGCCCTCCTTGATGTTTCAGGGAACATTTTTTGTAGGCTGATCTTACGAGAATTAAACAATTGGTCTCTACAGTTTAAACAAAGAGACCCCTTTCAAACTGGGTTTGTTTCGGGCCTGGGCACTGCTGTTAATTTAACTATTCTCAATGCCATCAAATGTTTGTATGCCGTGCGGCAGCAACCACTTTATATAGCATTTGTGGACTTTCTCATGGCTTTCAATTCGGTGGACAGAGTGCTGCTAATTCGGAAATTGGTGCAATATGGCTGTCCGGAAAACTTGATAAGAATTGTGACACTATTACACTCCAACACTTCTGTACAAGTCAAACTAAATATGGAGGGTTTACTTTCCAAATCTATCTCGACTGCAAGAGGCTTAAAGCAAGGGTGCATCCTTGCATCCACCTTATTCAATTTATTTTTAATTGACATGGCTGATGATTTCATGAGAACTCAATCAGATCCTCCGAAACTGGGTAATCACGTTGTTCCCTGGCTCTTATATGCGGACGATTTAGTCCTGCTGTCTCAAACTCCCTCTGGGCTTCAAAAACTACTGACAGCACTTGAGTCTCATGTTGTGGAAAATAATCTCACAATTAATGAAACCAAGACTCAAATTGTTACATTTGGAAAGCTTCCAATTCACTCACATAGCAAGTTCCAATGGACAATATGTGATAAGAAACTTCAGGTAGTTCCTGAATATAAATACTTGGGCATAGATTTCAACAACCTATTATCTGAGAAGAAAATTGAGACTAAGCTTCAATCCAAATTGACAGGACTCATTTCCCAAGCAAGATTAATTCATGCCAGATTTGGAAAATTCACCTGCATACCGGTAATGAGGTTTTATCAGCAGAAAGTACTTCCTATAATTACATATGGTTCAGAATCCTTGCTACCCAAGTCCCCAAATTGTTTGATCAAATTGGAAGCTAAATTCTGGAAAACCATCCTTAACATACCAAATAGCACCCCTAGTTTGTTGCTTAGGTTTGAACTTGGTCTGTTATCAATCCAATCACAGGTCACTTGGAAAATGTGTGTTCTTCTAAGAAAATGTATTATGGGGCTATTTAAACAAGATTGTTTAGCTATTTTAGCAAAGTATCTTTTAACATCATCCCACCCATTTCCATTAAAATGGAGAACTCACGTATTGGATGCCCTTGTGGAGGCAAATATCTCTATTGATCTACTACTCACCAATCCAAACCGGGCAAAAACCAAAATTTTCCAAGCTGACTGGATCATGACCCAAGCCAAATGTTCTAAATTAAAAGACTTCAACAGGATGTTATTTGGTCATAAAGAATACCAAAGAATGGAAGACTATTTAGTTAGATGTCCATCATTGAGTTTGAGACATAAAATATTACGATTCCGACTAAATTTATGGCCTGTCAACGAAATTTTGCTAAGACGAGGACTCATAACTAAAGAGTTGAGTTATTGTCGATTTTGTACTAATAGAACTATCTCTGAAACTTTGGCACACATTATTATGCAGTGCGAAGCCTTTGAACTTCAACGATTTAAAATAGCTGAATGCTTAGCCTGGAATCTTGCTGATCATGCGCTTGATGAAATATGGCATGAGATTTTTAGTTCCAGAAGGATCTCAGTCAGGATCGCAACAATGCGATTGCTTGATTTGGCCTTTCCGTATGTGTTAAAGCCTGTAAATAATAACAAAAAATCAAATAAGGTGCTTGCCTAGTAACTCAGAAGTTCTTTTTCTTTTTATTCTTACTCCACATGGAGTGTAAGAGTCTAAGTTGATGTGTTTCAAAATATACAAATTCAAGAGGTGATAAATTATCTCCACATGTGAAATTATGTAAAAATTGTTACATGTTATTTATGCATAAGTGTTTTGTAATAGTTGTTGTTTTAGGTCTTAACTTAAGTATTGTCAGTTATAAAAAAAAATGTGTAAAGTTGATATTGCAACTAAATCAAATTAATAAAAAAAAAAAAGAAATCTTTTCATCTAATTTGTTTAATTTGGAGTGTTCTGAACACAACACTGAATTCCTCATCTTTTGTGCTGTGTCTGATTTGGATTTTGCAAATTTTAGAATTTGCACTACACTTCTGTTTTACATCTGGTAGTGGTTTGTTGTTTTTTACATCTTGACATAGCTCTTTTTCTATGCATAACTCGTGCCACACATTTTTCTTTTGTGGTTGTGTTTTGTATTTTTGTATTTTTGTCATCTTTGTGTTTTGTGTCACTTTTTCTAGATTTTTCATCTTTTTTCATGTTTTCTTTGGGAGAGAAGGGATGAAGCATGGTTGCTGAATAAATGTTTGTGTGTATGGAATCATTGTTGGCATGTTTAGGACAATTGTTTTGGTCATTGTGTAAGTTTACAAGATCGTGGCTACACTAATTTCGGTCGGTGTGTTTGCCTCACTTTGGGGTGTGGTTTGTGCTCAGGTGTGGCAGACCTAAGGCCAGGGGTGGCAGTCCTGGCAGAAGGTGTTTTAGTTTAGGAGGGTTTGGTTTGTGGTTTACTTTTGTTTGTCCTTTTGTGCTTGGTGGTGGCGGATCCAAGACCCAGGTGTGGCAGGCCAGGGTAGAAGGAGTTGTAGTTTATGTTTGTAGTCCTTGCATGATTCTGGGGTGTTACGTTTTCTTGTGGTTGTTTAAAGGGGGAGATATGTGGTATCCTAGAGGTTGTGATTGATGGCATGTGTGAGTGCAGGGGCCTGGTGGAATGCTCAGGTGGAGCATGGAGTGTTGGGACACCTGAGTGTTCCAGGAACTGATGGTTGGGACTTGGAGCTGGGCAGGGAACCAGGGTGGAGGCCTGAGATCTTCTTTCCTACTTCTTAACTGAAGCTTGTAACTATGGGACAATAAAGTATGTTCCTTTTTCACTTACCTGGGTCAGCCAGGTTCCTGCTTCTTGTACATCACTAGCCCAGAGTACCACCTGCAGGAGGCAGATTACAACAGTTAACATCTGGAAAAACCACACTGTCCTAGAGCATCTCTTCCTAGCTGCACAGGTTTGCCTATGTCCTGCCTAATAGGACCAAAGGCTCTTGACCTCTTATGACCTTGGCTTGCCTGGTCATTCCCTTTACGTTTAGCCCTGCTAATCTGTGTATGGTCCGTCCACATCATCATAAGCCAGCCTGCTGGTGGGGTGTGAAATTCTGACATGAAACAGAACAATGGATTTCGTGCATGTATCTGAGTCACGGGTCAAATAATGTCCTGCCTGGTTAAGTATACTTTGGTAATAAATAATACTTTCTCCAACCCTACAATGATTAAGTGATAACTTTTAAGGTATGAATGGACACCTAGGTTTTATGGAATCCATATCTATATGATGTGTGGGCAATGGACAAAATTAAGTATGAAATTAATATGCATATGATGTGTGCGCTTTGTAATGGGAGCTGACTTGAAAAATGGCTTCAAATTTTTCATTTGCACATCAAAAAATGTAATTGTCTAATTGTCCATAATTGTTTTTCTGTGGACACCACCAATACATCCATTGGGGACACGCTGTTAT
Source organism: Ambystoma mexicanum (assembly GCF_040938575.1). Taxonomy (NCBI): domain Eukaryota; kingdom Metazoa; phylum Chordata; class Amphibia; order Caudata; family Ambystomatidae; genus Ambystoma; species Ambystoma mexicanum. The sequence goes on from NC_090929.1 coordinate 1,589,745,677, forward strand.
ATGTTGACAGGAATCTATCCTATCGTTTTTGAGGCAGATAGGATACCAGGTACGACTGTCAGAAATGACACACTAAAAGGTTCTGGAGCATGTTTACTTTTTATCGAAGCACATTTTTAATAAGAGCCATTCCCATAAACTCTGGCAGGATTTGAGCTGACAATCATTTAAAATAATACTAATCTTTAACTATAGTATTGTTAGCGCTATTAGCATCAGGGTTTCACACTGAGAATTGTATATTATTAAATCACATATACTAAAGCCATTAGGTGCTTTATGGCGATCTGCTGTGCAGGATGCCCACTCCGGGCCCCAGAATCATGAAAGGCAGCACCAGAGGCCAAATGAATCAAAGGGAGATTACCTCTCCAAACATGGTGGACAAAGAAGCGTTCACCGCCCTGCAGCACCAGCACAGCAAGACGACTGTTGGCCACCCGGCAAGGAAATTGCACCCCTCACCTGAAGCGGGATGAGCAGCCGGCCTTGACTGAAGGTGGAGACCTAAGGCTACTCACAGGACTCTGCAGCTCTCTGCTGCTCACCCCCACCTTCACCCATCCAAGCGGGGTAAAGACAAAGTATCTACATATACCTGAACCCTGTGACCGCCATGCTTTGCCACAACCTCCCCATGCCTGGTGCCATCCCTCTTGACAAGGTATGCATCGGACCTTATTGATAACCCCCTAATCCAGCCAATGAGCATGTCGCAAGTACTCTTTTATCACCTATATCCTTCTTCCTACCGAATCCCCATAGTCGCCCTACTACCATCCCCACCACAATCACGGCACTATGCATATTTGGCCCGGCTAGACCGCCTTCCATAGTACAGAGAAATTTGCTACTCACGTTGCGCACTTAGCTGAGCCACAAATGAAAAGCTCACTGCTGCAACGGTCGCCACATGAAGCCATCGGCCCCTTAGACAGGGTGCACCCCACAAACCCGACCTGCCTGGGTGAGTACTCAACACTGCCCCACAATGGCATTCACCAGCAATGGAAAGGCAAGGAACTAACACTCTTTAACGTCAGCCTGGAGGAGCCAGGCACCCTGCACGTAGAGGCACTCCACCATCACACACCATGCATATCGGCGAAACTGGACCACAATCCCCCTAATGTTAGACCTCCAACTTCATGCCTCCCGGGCACCAAGATCCCGAACCTTGTGTGTGCTGCAAGGCACATCGTCAACACAACTTCTGTAACAAACCACCCATTAGAACTGCCCCTGCCTACGATGAACAATGCTACATGTAAGTTCGAACATAAATGTACCCATCTCTAGTGATGCACACCTTTCTAGTGACACCATGTGTATGCCAGAGTCAAATGTACCCATTTCTAATAACGCCACATGTATGCCATAGTCAAATGTTCCCATTACTAGTGATGCACCCATTTCTAGTGACGCCACATACATACCAGAGTCAAATGTTTCCATTTCTGGTGACGCCACATGTATGTTAGAGTCAAATGTACCCATTTCTAGTGACGCCTAATATATGTCAGAGTCAAATGTTCCAATTTCTAGTAATGCACAGATTTCTAGTGAGGCCACATGCATACCAGAGTCAAATACTCCCATTTCTATTGAGGCCACATGTATGCCAGAGTCAAATGCTCCCATTTCTAGTGAGGCCACATGTATAACAGAGCCCAATGCACCTAATTCCCGCAATGCTGCATGCACCTTAGAGCCAACTCTACCTAAGGAGACAGACTCAGATCCACCAATAGCGCACCTTAAAGGAGCGCTCCTCTGTTTCCAAGATGGCGGCCGACCTGAGTGGACGTGCGTGAGCGGAGCTGCGTCCCTCAGCTCGGGGCGCAACAATAAAGCACCACACATAAGCGCTCACCGTGCCCAGCGGAGTGCTGCCTCCCTCCAAATTCAGGCGAGAAGAGAAGTCCCGAGTAGCGAGGACCTCGCACGAATTGCGAGCCTTTCCATAGACGCCGGTGCGGAGGACGGGTGAGTTCCGGAAGCCCGGCCCGGGAGCAGCCCAGAGACGCGCAACAGACGGGGGAGCCAACCGCCGGCAGAGCCAACCACCGACGGAGCCCCTCCACCCCCCGTCTGCAGCAAGGAGAGAAGGGCCGATCGACAAAAGGAAGGAGCGGAGACTAAACAAAGAGGTCCGTCTTAGAAGACCCACGAGCGGCTCCAGAGAACTCCCAACCACAAACGGGGAGAGAGCCAGCCCAACACAGAGAGCCCAGCCGCGGACGACGCAGCAATCCAGGCGAAGCCAGGACCTGGAAAGAAGAGGCCGCCGTAGTCGAAGCGGGAGAAGACCTGCTCTCAGACGACCCCGATCGGAGGAGCGAGGTAGATCCGGCCGCGGCAACAATCCACCGGAGGACGACGGGGCTCCGCAGAAGTGCCGGACCCATGGACACTCAGGTACGAGGTGGGGGGAGAAAGAGCCTAACATCGGCACACCACCCCCCCCCCAGAAAATACAGAAGCGCTCCAGGGTACCACAGCGGGCAGGGAGATCCAAGTAGCAAACGACCCCGGCGCCACGAAGAGGGGAGAGCAAGGCCCTAAATATAACCGATCAAACTACGTGCAGCGGCAGGCCGGGGCCTACCCCCGCGCCAGTAACGTAACACCGCTAGGCCGCGGAGTGCCAACCCATCCCCCCTCGAGACTCATACCCCACCAAAAGCATCGGGGGTGCTGGCCCTCCACTTCACCAAACGAGGGGGAAAAAACGTTGAATAAATTAAGGGAAAACGAGAAGGACAGAACATACGCGCAAAATCTCCAAATAGAAGGGGCAGCATCGAGAAGCCGATTGGCGAGGGCCCACTCCGACGCCCCAGAGAGCTCTCAAAAACAATAAAGAACCCCCCCACACAAATAACAAACTTGCACCGAGACCATCGAAAACCCCACATAGATCACGCGTAATACAGGATAAAGGGTTGCAGAAGCGGACAGCCCCACAACCGCAAAGGAAATACACGTGGACCGGCGTGGCCTAGCTGCAATTCAAATCAACACGAAACATACACGAAACAAACAGCCAAAGGTCCCCTAAAACACATACATGTCAAAAATCAGGACCAGACACGGAGCTCAGGCAGCTTTAACGAGCAATAACAGGACCAAACAAGACCTGATCAAAATCTGGGGTGCAGGAAAAATAGCGCCAACACAAACCGACAAGCTAAGAAACAAGGGGGAAAGCACGCCAGACCAAGAAGGGAAAGCAGGCATGGCCTCGAAGGACGATATGAAAACCTGGTTCAAGGAATTTCAGGAGCAATTCATATCCACAACCCAGGCACAATTTGAGAACATGAAGGGGGAAATGAAGCAAGCGGTCCAAGAATTAAAGAGGGACATAGAAAACCTGGAGGAGAGAACGGACACCTTGGAAAGGGTCGTACAAAACATAGACGAGGAAACTCTCCAACATGCAGAAGCGCAAGACAGACTAGCGAGACTGGCGCAGGAACTAGAAGCACAATGTGAAGACCTGGAAAACAGATCCCGCAGGTCGAATATAAGGATTAAGAATATGCCGGAAACGGTGGAGGACAAGGACCTTCGCACGGCAACAAAACAGGTTTTCAAAGAAATACTCGCAGATGACACCGGGAAATAAATCCAGATAGACAGGATACACAGAGTGGGCCCAAAAAGAACGGGCAAACCCGGAACCCGCCCCAGAGATGTTCTAGTGGCAATGACACAATATGTGCAAAAGGAAAAAATCCTCAGGAAGGCTAGGTCAATAGAACACATAAGAATGAACGGCAAAGAAGTCCAGCTCTATCAAGACCTGGCACAATCCACACTCAGAAAGAGAAGAGAAATGCTCCCAATAACAAAACTCCTAACAGAAAAACAGATACGATACAAGTGGACCTTCCCGTTCGGCCTACTATTTACATGGGAGGAGCATCAACACCGCATCATAACTTGCGAGGAAGGCCTCAAGATCATAGGATGTCAAGAACATGAGCCAGATCCCCCAAATGATGGAGAAACAAATAGAAGAAGGAGAGAACCGAAGGGATGGCAGACGGAGAAAAGAAAGACAAGACTCCAATCCCGCAGAAAAGAGGGAAATGGACACGGGCTCGGACACAGATGACAGACTTAAGTAAAAACCCGCATAAGAGGCTTCAATCAAATACTCCAATCCAACGACACAGAAAAAAAGGAGTCTTGAGAGCATTTGCCAACCACCTCAATGCACAAGTCAAAGAGACAATGGCGGAAAAAATGGTTATACCTGTTCACAGTGGCCCAGTTGGAAAATAGACTACTAACCATAGCAACCATATACACCCCAAACACGGGCCAGGATGGATTCATCAAAGAAACGATTAACAAATTAGAAAATTTCGCAAAAGGTGAAGTGATACTAACAGGGGACTTTAACATCGCATGGAATCACCTGGTAGACCGATCAGACCCCAAACACACCCATCAAGGGACCCCTTCATCAGCAATAAAACGGATCATGAACAGGATGGCACTAGAAGACGTTTGGCGGAGACTCAGAGGAACGACCAGTGGATACACGTACCACTCGCATTTACACAATACAAGCTCCAGAATAGATTACATATGGGCCTCGGGTAGCTTGATGGTCGAGATCCAAGATATAGAGAAAGGACATATATCCCTGTCAGACCATGCCCCATTATGGATCACACTCCCCAAAATACGTAAACGGTCAGGTCTCTGGCGCTGGACACTCCCCAGAGATACTCTACAAGACCCGGCCCTGAAGGAAACAATAAGGGAAAAGATAGTGGAATACTTCGAACACAACGACACTCCAGATATATCACCAAGTACAATTTGGGAAGCTTTTAAAGCAGTGATAAGAGGTCAAATCATAGCACTAAAAGCTCAAAAAGACAAACCACTCTACAAATGGGAAAGCGAATTAGAAAAAAAACTGAAAGAGATAAGAGAAGAGATGTCCAAGAACACATCCCTGAAAATAAAGAGAGCATACCGACACGTCCAGAGCCAGATTGACACGCTCAGAACTGAAAGAGCGGAAGCACAACTTCTCAACACAAAGCACTGGTATGCGATGAAATCAAATAAAGCAGACAAACTACTGGCGAGACAATTAAAGGGCAAACAGCAAAACCAAACGGTGCAAACACTGAAAGACCGGCAGGGGCCAATAAGAACGCAATCAAAAGATATGAAAGAAATAGTTAGAGACTATTACCAGGAACTCTACACATCACAGAACCCGAACGAACAAGAACAGGCAGCCTTTCTAAAGGATGTTACGCTCCCAACCATAACAGCAGACGAAAAAACAGCACTGGACAAACCAATAACACCAGAAGAGGTCGCGAAGGCAATCGGAGACCTTCCCAGGAATAAATCTCCAGGACCGGATGGTTTTAAAGCTGCCTTTTACAAAACATATGCGGGAACATTGACACCTATCTTGACGGCTCTCTTCAACACCTTCAAAGACACAGCCAACATCGCTCCCTCCATGAACGAAGCAAAGATTTTAGTCTTCCACAAGAAAGGGAAAGACCCAGAAAACCCGATCTCCTATCGCCCAATAGCCCTGATTAATATCGATGCGAAACTCTACACTAAAGTGCTCGCCAATAGACTCTCACCACTACTCCCGAAGCTAATTCATCAAGAACAAGCGGGATTCATCCCGAATAGGAAAACCCATGATAACATTAGACGAATAATTCATCTTATAGAGAAATCCGGAATCACAAATGTCCCCTCAGCAATACTATCAGTTGATGCGGAAAAGGCCTTTGACCGGGTAGAATGGACAATGCTCTTCGCGACACTGAAGAAAATGGGCATGGGCAACTCATACATAAATATGGTTCGGGCCAATTACAATTCGCCAATGGCCAGGATAGCAGTGAATGGAGAACTTTCAGACCCGATCTGACTTGGAAGAGGTACCAAACAGGGTTGTCCTCTATCACCCCTGCTCTACGCAGTCTTCCTAGAACCACTACTGGCAAAGATCAGAGAGACACCCATGATAAAGGGCATGGAAATGGGCGGACAGACCCACAAGACAACGGCATATGCAGATGATATGATGATGACCCTAACAGACCCAATCAATACACTCCCTCTCCTCATCCAACAAATCGAGGAATACGGCGCAATCTCAGGCATAAAAATAAACAGACAGAAATCATCAGTGATGGCTCTGGCAGGAGACAAACGAGCAATCTACAAAAAGATGAAGGATCTCCACTTGCAGACAGCAGAAGATGGGGTGAAATACTTGGGAATCACCCTAACGGACACAGTAAAGAACCTCTACGCAGGAAATTACACGGAGCTCATAGAAAAAGTGAAAAGAGACCTAAACAGATGGAATCCCTTAGCAGTCTCTTGGTGGTGCAGAATAACAGTTATCAAAATGACAATACTCCCAAGACTTCTCTACTACTTTCAAGCACTCCCGATTCTGATACCGCCGACATTCTTCAAGACCCTAGCCAAAATAGTCATGAAATATATCTGGCAAAATAAAACACCTAGACTGTCACAACAGGCACTCATGGCACAGAAACTAGACGGGGGCATGGCACTTCCTCACTTCAAGAAATATTACGAGGCCGCCCAACTATGGATGCTGAACGAATGGATCACCAACACGTCGGACAAGTGGTGGGAAGCGCAGGATAGAGCTGTAGCAAGGTCTGATCTGCGACACCTACTATGGAGTAAACCCGAGCACAGACACCAGAACATCAAGATAAGTGAGATCATGAGCTCCGTAATGAACGTATGGGACAGATCGACCAAAAATGGAATACTCACAATAGATCCAGCCCCTTTCATTCCAATCCTAGACAATCCAGACTTCCCCCCAGGGATGGGAAAGGGAGCATTCCAGAAATGGCGAGACCTTGACTGCACAAAAGTAGGAGACATGCTGAACGGACAACGAATCAGAACATTCAAAGAATGTCAAGACTTACTGGGCCTCACGGAGAAGGACAGATATCAGTACGAACAACTGAACCACTGGCTCACAACTCCAAGAATAGCACAGGCATTGACAAGAACACTGACACCGTTCGAAACGTATATAATGTCCCACACCGGCAAAAGAAAATTTGTCTCCACCCTATATAAGTTCCTGAACACCCAGACGGAAGCCATGACGTGGCAATACATGAAGAAATGGGAAAAGACCCTAGGTAAACAACTAACGAGGGAACAATGGATTTAAATGTGGCAAATAATCCCCAAGTGGACTAGGTCGATCCAGACGAGAGAAGCCTGGATGAAAATAATGATACAATGGCACCATACCCCGGAAAAACTCCACAAAATGTATCCCGCCACGCAACCAAAATGCTGGAGGGGATGCGACACGGTAGGGTCATGTAGACATATATGGTGGGACTGCACTGAACTGCAACCATTCTGGTCAGAGGTGAAATCACAAATGCCGAATCTCTTCAAAGAGACGGCAAACCTAGGAGGGGAAATCTGGATGTGCGGCATGTGGGACCCTCGAGACAGGTCTCTCACAAAGACACAAAAAAGAAACTTTATGGGATTCCTCATAGCAGCATGGCTAGCGATAGCTCAAAACTGGAAACGAAAATCACCTCCAACCAGTCAAGAATGGCTGCACAGGATATGGACATATGTGGCAATGGAAAGAATCACATACAATATACAAGGAGACAGACAGAGATTTGCAACAGACTGGGGGGATGCGATAGAGTATTTACAAAGCGACTACATGCCCCAATGGTGTAAACATAAACTCTGAATACTGGACCTGTTCACAGGATAACTCTGAAGCTGGAAAAGAGACTCAGTGGGACACCGAAGAACGATGCGGCCGGTGCGGGGGGAGGGGAGAGGGGCGGGGGTTGATACGGGACACTGTTGAGTCCCCATGTTTATGTTTAAAGAAATGGCAATAAAAATACTTTAAAAAAAAAAAAGGAGCGCTCCTCAACACCAGATCTCTCCTGGCCCACGTCCATGACAAATCTGACCTCATTACAACAAAGAACCTTGCCCTCATAGCCATTACAGAGACATGGCTGCATACAGCACCAGGAGCATCTCTCTCCCTCACTTTTCCTGACAACTATACCATCTTCCGGAAAGATAGACTGCTCTCCACAAGAGGTGGTGTTGCCACCACAGCAAAAAGCCACCTGGCCATCAGAGAAGTGCCTAACCTAGTTTTCAATCAGGAGAACTGCTATCCATCAAACTAACCCTTCCAATACCACTACACTCACGATCCACACCATCTACAGACCACCAGGCATGTTGCAGTCCTTCCAGGAGTACATTGCTTTGCTCCTCTCTAAGGATTGAAAGCCCTAATCCTGCATCATCCTCATGGGCGACATCAACCTAGGTCTAAACGACCCGACTGATGATAGTGCCTCAACCTTGGCCTACACTATTGAAGCCATATCAATAGTGTAGAAGCTACAACCGTATCATTTGCCCCACACATGCCAAAGATCATACGCTAGATTGGCTGTCTTGAAATGCAATACCAACATTGAAACTAACACTTCACGTCCGTGGTCTTACCATAACATTATAATGTTTAACATCCCAAAAGATAGCCCAATGGGTGGGACGCAGCTACCCGCAGCAGCCACGCTTTCAAAAAATTCCTGCAATATCACTCCTGCTAGCATGCTCCCCCTACTGCTACCTATACTGAACACCCAGCAATCTATCAATGACCCTAAATCTATGGTGGAACTATACAACCATACACTCCTCCTTGCCATTGACAAGATTGTACTGTTAAGGACATGCAAATCCAAACCACAAGCTAATTTCAACTCATGTTACACCCCTGATCTCAAAGTCTTGTGATCAGCTAAGCAAGCCAGTGAGACTATGTGAAAAAAAAATCACTGTCAACCGCTAATGAAGAACACTTCATCACCTCAGCTAAAGCTTACAAACACGCAAACCTTCTTGCAATGAGCTCAATCTCGAATGAGAGAATACTAAAAGCCAACTCAGGCCCTAGAGAGCTCCTCATCGTCTTGTGAGAGCTAGAATCTCCAGTTGCCCCAACAGATAGCTGCCACAAAGACACCACGTGGTGCTCCAACATTCAAAAGGCATAACTGCACAAAATCAGCTTACTCCAAACTAAAATTGAGACAAAAATAAACTATCACTAACAAAGACATCACAACCTACCAGGCCTCCACCACCACAACCCAACAATCTTTTTGAATTTAATTCAGTATCAACCGAAAAAAAAATCCCTAAAATCATTGCAGACCTTAAACCATCCAGATGCCAAGGGGACATCTGCCCAGCATCCTTTATTAAAGACTGTGCTGCAGATTTCTCCCCTTTCATCACATCCCTTATTAACAACTCCATTGCCAGGGGTAACATACCTGACAATCTTAAAGATGCCTGGATCCTGCCACTATTACAAATACCTATTCTAGACCCTAATCTCCCCACAAACTACTGCTCCATTACAGGATTGCCCTTCCTCCTTAAAGTTTTGGATAGAGCCGCATATCTCCAAATACAAAAATACTGGGAAAATAATAACCTCTTGAGATTACGTCAATCATCCGGGTCATGGAACAGAATCCACAATATTGGACCTAAAAATCCAAATGTATGAAATCAAAGACAAAGGAAATCTGGCCATCCTACTCCTACCGGACCTGTTGGTGGTCTTTGATTTAGTAAACCGCAAAATCCTCCACCAACACCTCACCTCGGCAGTTTACTCTCACCAAATGCCACCACCTAGGTAGAATTCTTCTTGACTAATAGTACAATTCATTTTTTTTCTCCAATATTGCGGCAGCCCCCGCGCCTCAGTCACCTGCGGAGCACGTCCAGGCTCATGTGTCTCCCCTACTTTGTAAAATATCTTCACCAAGCCCCTCTTTGACCTACTAGATGAACAGATTGTCTCCTACAACAACTACATGGACGACCCCCAGATCCTCCTACCGATCATAAGTAACGAAAACTCCGACTCCATCGAACTGAATACAAAATACCATATCATTCAAGCTTGGATGGCCCAAAATGCCCTCTGTTTAAATGACGAAAAAACAGAGATATTTCTCGTAGTAACTCAAACACACCTAAGCAAGCTAAATGACAACTACAAATCCTTCGTCATAGACAGCAAAACCATCTTAGTTGCCAAAGAAGTAAAGACACTCGGGGTCTACGTAGATTCCTCCCTCTCTCTAACAAGACAAGTGAATGTGATTGCTTCTGCAGCAGCATGCACAACCAAACTTACCAATGCCTACAGACCATTCCTCACCACAGAGAGTCACGTCACGATAGCCAAAGCACTGATCCTCTCTAGAATAGACTATTGTAAAGCCCTCCTTGCAGGCTCAACAGTGTGCAACATCCAAAAATTCCAGGTGATCCAAAACAATGCCTCAAGAGAAGTCTTAAATATTCAGAAAAAAGAGCCATTTTGGTGGCAAGAACAAATGCCCACTGGTTGCCAGTCTGCGAGTGCATAATATTTCAATCCCTCTCACTGATGCATAAATTGAAGGGGCCCCTGAGGGACCCTCGAATGTGGAAACAAGGCACAGTCACCACACACAAATAGATACGCCAAACACAAGGTTCTGTACCCAAAATCTAGGGTTTATTGCAATACAAATAGTTCCAATTGCCTAAGTTATCCCACGCCCCGCGACGTGTCTCTAACAGACCTCGGGGGACGCAAGCAAAAAAAAGTCGTACATCAGTTACATATATACAAAAGGAGCACCTTACAATCAGCAATGACACAATTGATGCCGCCCCCAATTATTTCCCTTTGAATTGGAGGCGATGATTGACCATCATGACAAATATGACACTTCAGACCACCATATTTAGTAACAGCTTGCAATCTCCATTTTCACAGACACCAATCTTTGTTTGCGAGAACACAGCGTTTCTGTTTTTTATAGGCAAGCTGTGCGTAGGATACTCGCACATACCAGGCCTCCCTATCTCTAAGTTTCGATTCTCGCTCTAGAAGTCAGCCCACTCTCCGGGGCTTCACTGGGCTCAGGAAGGGGGGCCGTAAAGAAGAACATAATTCACCTCTTTAAATGCTAGTTTCGTACATTGCTATTCTTTCAAGAGACTCGCTGCATTCATGTACTGATTAAATACCTCACTCCCTGTCCTCAAGGATATATGAGGGTGGGAATCGGGCATTTCTGTCTGGCTCTCCAGCATGATGTTTCAAAATGTTTTTGTAGCCTTGGATCATTGAAGCGAAATAATATGTACAGCAAAGCAGTTTTACATGAGGCAAAGTGGCAAAGTTAGAGAGAGCAGAGAGAGAAAACAAAATGGCGATTCTGGTCATCTTAAAATGGCTTCACTCTAGTTAAACTAATAGCTATGTAATAAATAATGACTAATGAATATGTATTCTTACACTGTAAATGAGGCGGTTGGTATTCGGCCAACCAATTATCATTCATTTCCGGACCCTCCAGGGGTGCTTAGTTTTTCTGGACTGACAAACCCTCCTCTTGGCCGTAAGCCAATCGTCTCATCCATACATTGCATCCTCCTCCGACCAAGTATTTGGATTAGATTCGGAATCTGATTCAACTTCGGACTCAGGTACACTTGTTGTCTCCTTGTTATTATTAATAATATCAATTGCCATGAATTCTTTAATGGTTTCAGATTCGTTACTATGGCGAGTGCTTAGTTTAGTAATGTTCTTTTGTTTCATCATTTGTACACACTCTTCACTAATTTCAGTACATATTATGGGGAGACAATGTATGCAACAACAACATGTCACGAATATTCCTAGGATTGCTACTAGGATTGCCAATAGTTTCCATCCCCAGGATCGCAACACTTCCCAGAACCAGGAGCTTATGTTCAATTGCCTACCGCTTTCAGGGGGATGAAGATCGGAACTTAACACATGCAATTTTCTTATCACCACAAAAATCGTGGGGGAGGAGTCACTTACAAATAAGCAGCACGCTGATCCCACAATTCTGAAAACACCGCCGCGATCAACTAAGATTATATCAAGGGCCATTCTATTTTGTAGTGTCATTAATCTAATTCCTTTTCTTCAAGAGTCATATTATATAATATATCAGTGGTTCCATTTATTGGTTCTTCTAATATCCTAGACATTCGTCTTATGCTATAAGAGTTTATCGCCTGGCCCCAAAACGGTATGAATGATTTTTCTATGCCCTCTACAATCAACCCGTCTTCAATATTACGGCGAGGTTGTGACCTAGTCAATTTGGTTATGTCTGATGTTTTTAAAATAAGCACCCCAGGGAACAGAAATCCCAAATAACACGTACCTCCCCAGTTCCTAGGTAACCAAGGATATGCTTTTTCTCCACATATGAAATACACAGGATCTCCCACATATATTGGTTCCACTTCTTTATCAAGGAATGCTATATTCCTGCATCTGGTAAATGTCCCTACCTGGAAAGAACCCTTTTTCTTTAGACAGAATGGGACAGAATGAGGGTTATAATTCACTGTATATGAAGGGGGTTCCGCATCCTTTTTCCCATGTGGGTTCATGTGGAATGCGATCACAAAGGTTTTATAAGGTACAGACAATCTATCCTGTGGCATTATTGCTGGTGTAATTCATCGTCTTTTTTGGAACACGGAGCAACCCATCGGTTTCATAATTACTTCCTCGAATTCATTCATATTTGTTTTATCTAGTTGACCAGTTTCACTTTCGTTCCATTTCCCATAATATAGGGCACTCAGAGAAGCATAACATGCAGAAGTTAAGGGCAGGGGCTGTACATATCATCCTATTCCCTGACCACCATGCTGCGGCAGGTGGGCTCAAACCCAACAGTTATTTTTTCTTAGGTTTGAGTGTGTCATATTCATTATTAACAGCAATTTGTTGTTCCCATAGACTTCCCTATGTGTCTCTTCCATTGAGGACAAGGTATAGAAATCACATGGACTGGGCTTTCCGTTGTGGAAATGTTCATCATGGGCAAAAGTACTTCAAGAGGGTGCATTTCCTCTAGGTACCATAACACTGTTATGGTCAAAACTGGGGCTAATATACTCATTATGCACATTACTATGGTTAGACCCAACATTCAATTCTTTCGGCCATGTCCTTTTTTCACCTTATTATGTACTACGTTTAACTCGCTATCAGCATTGGTGCAAGAGGATGCATTTGCAGGTTCCGACTTTCTTCTCTCATCCTTCTTCTTCCGCTGTGCTCGTCGTGAATATTGTTTGCTCTTGTGCTTCTCCGGATGTTGAAATAGTTCAATCAATGTCTACAATCGTTTTTATGCCAGTCTTCTGTCTGCCTGGATTGCCGATTCATCTGGCAAGGCCTCCGTGCATTTTGCACATTGCTCTAGAATTTCAGAGCAGCTTCCTTTGTACCACGTGCGCCCCGCTTGTTCACTCGGGTTCCTGACACATAGATTTAGCACCAAGGAGTTGCGTTTCATGAGCTGTCTAATTTGCACAACTCTTACGCCACCCTCCTCTAGGCCTCGGGTTCCCACTTCATCCAAAAATAGGAAACAGAGGCAAGAAATTCACCAAGAGATGAAAAATTTGATCACTCCTTCTTTTTGCTCCGCAGGTTGTACCAATTTGCTCCTGGTACCGTGTGATCAACAAATAGTGCGGGTGCACTTCCGGTCTTGAGCTTAGAGTCAACCTGGGGCACAATGGCAGATGATGATTGGTGCCCAGGCGACAATGCAGGCTGTGGCGCAACAGAAGATGGTGGGCGCCACAGAGGTATGCGTTTGAAGTCGGCCAGCAGTGATGCAGAATCTGCTGGACAATGTTGAGGCACTCTTTGCTCTTCCGTTTTTATGGCAATCTCATCAGGCTCTGTTCCAGGAGCAGGTACCTTCCGTGGCAAAGGACCGGTAATGGCATTTTCCGTTTCTGGAACCGCTGTTGTCTCTTTCTGGTCTTTGTCCCAATCAGTTGACATATTGAATGGTGATGGGACTTTCTTGGCGTGCGTGGCATGAATCCACGCCTTGCGTCCATCCACGTGTAGTGCTGTCTGCGTGGTTAATAGTACCTGATACGGCCCACGCCACCTGGGTGCTAGCGATGTTTTCCGTTCAAAGTTCCTTATCAGCCCCCAGGTGCCTGGCTCCAATGCATGTCCTGGGCCAGTATACCGCACCGGTAATGCCTCCTGCACCTGCTGATGAATCAAACACAGTTTTTTTACTAACAAATTACAGTAAATTCTGAGTACAGGGTATTCGATCTCACTCATTTTCTTCGGCTGGGGTGTGCACCACACATTCGCTGGTCTCCCCATTATGATCTCATAAGGGGAGAGCCCAGTTGTGGCCTGCACTGACGGTGGCATGCATAGTAACGCTATTGGCAATGCATCTACCCAACTCAATTTGCTGCCCGCACAGATCTTACTGATCTTGGACTTAAGAATTCCGTTATGGCGTTCAATAAGACCGGCCGAACTCGGATGTCTTGAACTGTGGAATCTCTTATCGATCTGTAATCCTGCACAAATCTGTAATATACTGCAGCCACAAAGTGTGGACCATTGTCCGACCATATGACACGGGGCAGACCAGAGGAAGAGAAATACTCTTTTAGCATTACTTTTGCCATGCTCATTGCTGTGCAATCTTTCAAAGGATACGCTTCCACCCATTTGCTAAATGCACATATGATCACTAGAACAAACTTCAAATTTTGGCACCTTTCCATTTCTATAAAGTCAAAGTGAATTACTTTGAATGGCATAGAGGGAGGTCCGAAACTTCCCGTTGGAGTCACTGTTCCTTTTCCCACATTGTGCTGTAAGCACGTAATGCAGTTTTGGACCAACCTCTCAGCATTCTTTTTTATAAGGGGATTTTCCCAATCTGTGGCTAAATGTTGGACTATTTTCTTCGCACAGATGTGTGTGGGACTGTGAGCCATTGTAACCATTGCATTTATGTAAGCATTTGGTAACATCCAATTCCCGCTTTTCTTGTCTACCCAACATCCCTCCAAATCCAATTCTGCAGAGCCCTTGGCCCATCCCTGTATTTCGTCGGCGGTAGCTTCCGCCTGCATTTCTCTAACAGTTACAATTCCATGTTCTATCACGCAGGGCACTTCCTCCGATTGTACTGTCAACATTTTTGTATTCAAGTCAGTCGCAGTCTGTTTTGCAATTTTGTCTGCAAATGCGTTTCCTTTTCCCACGTTACATGTCACTTTTTTATGCGCCTCGCATTTCATTATTGCCAGGTGCTTTGGACACGTAAGTGCAGACAGTAATTGCACAATCAGAGGGCCATGTTGGATTCTAGCCCCATGGGATGTTAGGAAACCTCTCTCTGCCCATAATCGGCCAAAGTTATGGACTACGCCAAAGGCGTACTGGCTATCAGTATAGATATTTACACTCAAGTTCTCTGAAATTTCACAAGCTCTTGTTAAGGCAATTATCTCTGCTGCTTGGGCGGAGTTGTAAGGAATTCTATTACTCTCCACAACGCTTTTTAATGTGGTGACAGCCTATGCGGCAGTTGATGTGCCATCAGGTAATTTGAAACAAGAGACGTCACAAAACAGTTCCCCTTCTGGTTCTTTTAGGGGTGTATCACTCAAATCAATTCTCCCTTTTGTTTCTTCCTCAGTAACCATTAAACAATCATGGGGAGGTGATTCAGTCCCACCACTGTTTTCCCCGGGCATTGGCATTCATTCTGCTGGATTCAAAGCACTACACCTCATCATTTGGATATGGGGCGGGAACAACACAATTTCATATCTAGTCAATCTAGCAGAGGTGAGGTGTTGCGTCTGCGTTCTATTGAGTAGAACATCTATGGCATGTGGCACCATCAAGATTAAGGTGTGCCCCAATACCATCCCTTCTGTTTGTTTCACCGACGCAGCAGCCGCTTCAACAGCTCGCAAACATTGTGGTACTGTGCGCGCTACCGGGTCCAGTGAAGAAGAAAAATAGCCGCACGGCCTATTTCTTCCACCTTGTTCCTGTGTTAAGACAGACAACGCGCATCCTTCGTTCTCATGCACGAATAGCATAAAAACCTTTTCATAATTCGGTGTGCCCAAAACTGGAGCAGAACTCAAAATGTTTTTTAGCGAATCAAATGCTTTCTGACACTCTTCATTCCACTGCAAAGGTACCACAGCATTTTTCTTAGTTAACTCCACCATTGGCTTCACAATCAAAGCAAAGTTCACAATCCACTGACGACAATATGAAGCCATGCCTATTATAGCTCTCACACCTTTCTGTGTCGTTGGGATAGGCATACCAGAAATGCTCTTTATTCTTTCAGGCGTTAATCTTCTCCCTTCCTTGGAAAGTAAGTAACCCAAGTAAGCTACTTCTTTCTGAGAGTATTCTAATTTCTTTAGGCTCACTTTATGGCCATGCGCAGCTAGATGGGTCAATAGTAAAATAGTACCTTTTTACACATCTCTTCCGTGTCAGCAGCGATTAATAAATCGTCAATGTATTGTAGCAATACACAGTCTGCTGGTAATTCTAACATGTCCAACTGTTCTTTCAATGCTCTACTATATATGCTAGGACTTTCAGTATAGCCTTGTGGTATGGGTGTAAATTTGAATGATCGTTCTCCTAAAGTGAAAGCAAATAAATACCTGCTTTCTTTGTGTACTGGAATGCTGAAGAAGGCGTTTTTTAAATCAACAACACTAAAATATTCTGCTGATGCAGGGATCATTGTCAAGATCGTAGTGACGTCTGGCACTAACGGGAATTGGGGATCTACCACTTTGTTCAGTGCACAGAGATCAATAATAAAATGGTACAGTACCTCATTACCCCCTTTCTTGTACACCGGAAGAATGGGGCTGTTAAACACGCTACCTGTAATTTCTTCAATCACTCCTAGTTTCACCAAATCAAAAACAATACTTTTCAATCCTTTTTCTCCTTCTGCTGAAATGTTATACTGCGGAATACGCGGTAGCGTTATTCCTTCTTTCAATGTCATTTTTACTGGCTCTATTTTCAAACATCCCACATCATTGTCATTCAAGGCCCAAATACAAGTTGGCACTGTACTTAATTCTCCTGTTAAAGGTTCTGTCATAAATTCAGAAGTCGGCATAATCTGGGGAGAAATAGTGAATAATACCCCATCTGGTGTACAATGGATAACTGCACTCAGTTTTTTCAATAGATTTAATCCTAAAAGATTCTCTCCACAATGCTCTGTTAAAAGAAATGGACAATGTTCAGTAAAAAGCCCTATTGTCAATGCTACTTGACTACAATGATTTTGACTCGGGGTTCATTACTGGGGTACCTGCAAACCCTACTGAGATATTCTATGGCCCTGACAGAGGTATGTCTGGAACCAAATGAGGATCTATCGAGCACTTTTGTGCCCCCGTATCTACGAGGAATCTATGCTCTTCATTCCCGATCTTCATTTCTACGTAGGGTCCTTTCTGATTCACGGGAATAGACACTGGTTCCGGCCCCTGTCCTGGGCTGTCCTATTGGGGTAACAACACGTCATCTGATGTGTAATCACCACTATTATTATATTATGCACCTGTCTGAGTATCAAAAATGCCCCCCCTCTTCCTCTATTTCCCATTTGTGCACCCTGCTGATTTTGATTCTGTCTATTTTGATTCGGAGCCTGGCCTTGATTTTGTGCACCATTCCCTTGATCATTCTGATGCTGCTGCATATGATGTCTGTCATGACCATTTGTTCCTCCGTGCCCTCTATGAGTCCTTCTCTGACCATTTCCGCCTCTATTTTGCAAGTGCGGACATTGTGCCCGCCAGTGTCCTTCCTCTCTGCAATATGTACATTGGTTTAATCCCAAAGGCACTCCATGCAAATTTCCCCTGTTCTGTGCATTTCCCCTTCCCCTGTTGTGTCCTGCTACCTGCTGGAGCAACACCCGTGTTTTTAATTTTATTCTATCCTTTGCTTCTCTTTCTTTCTCACTATTTACCCTGTTTTCATAATATTGAGCCATGTGTAATACCTCTCCTAACATTTCGCTTGCCATGCGCTTTCTGATGTCATTATCAAATTTCGAATTGGAAGTACTAATCCCCTCACATATTTATCCACAAATAACCTTTTCCCTGCTTCTGTAGTCACATCCTGTCCACTGAAATCTGTAAATACTTCTTCAAATCTATTGAAATAATCTGTGGCCAACTCGTCTTTACTTTGCACACACATCGTCATCTTGTCCCATTGGATTCTTTTCTCTGGGATCAGTTCTTTTAACTTCTGTATTATCCTTGCCGGTAGTGCTAACATATTTGCCCCTGGCTCTGCTCCGACTGCTTTATTTTTATCCTCCAATATTAAATTTGCCCACGTGGCACCATAGGCTGTCTCATCATCTACCTTTCTTATTCGTTTCCATATCACCGCTGGCAAAATTACGGGGAACATTAGATCTATATCACCCATTGTGAACACCGATGACTGCAATAAGGACTCCACTTCTTTATAAAATCCTGATGGATTTTTCCGTATGTCTGGGATTGTCTGTTTTATATTATTTACTTCCTGCCTGGAAAAGGGAACATGCACATATTGGGCTGTGTAATGTGCTGGGATTACCTGAGCTGGCACATTGCCTACTCCGGGAGTCTCTACCTTTGGTACAAAAGCAGGGGACACTTCTCTCATGGGGAAGGCAACACTCACTATTCCTCCCCCTTCCCACTTATGCAACAATATTCCCAGATCGAGGGATAAGGCTGTCTCTCCAGTTCCTCGTTCCATCGCTCTCTTATATACCGCCAACACTTCCGGGGTGCTCACTTTTCCCTCGCTTCTATCTTTATTCATCAAATACTCAAACATCGTTTGTAATGCTCTCCTTTTCATTGCTAAAGTGTATTCATCAAATATTCCATGTATCTCCATTGTGGGAATACTGAGATCTGAAATCAATTTTTGTGCCTCCCGCACACATACTTTTAGTGCTGCACTACCTTGTGCCGCTGGTAACGAAAATCGCCGGTCTCTACCCCTCAATATTTTTTCTCTTATTCCCCGGTGTGGTGAATACTTCAGAATATTCTTCATCAAGTTCATTCTTCAATTCAAACAGTCTATCTACATGCTCTTTTATCTCCTCGACTCTCCCTCTACAATGGGCTAATGTATTCAAATCCAACAATAGTTGCGGTGGTAACTTTCCAATTAACTTTTTCCATTGTCCCGCCAAATATTCCCCCATGCATTCTAACAATACCTGCATTTCATTGTTCCTTCTGAAGACACACAGTGACGCTAGCGTGGATCCCTCATCATGCTCGTCTATATATATCTCTGCTTGTTCTTGCAGCTCAAGCTTTCTTTCCTTGCTGATCGCGCTACGAGTTACTCTCATACATCCATTCTGTTCAATTCTACTCATGGGAAGGGCAGTCCGAACAGTGGCACCCTCTTGATCGGAAGGTGCGGAGGGGGCAGTGAGAGGGGTGCTCATCTGTTGGGGCTGTGGTAATTGCAAAACACTCGGGGCTGGCTGGCTAGTGGGCAGTGCAGTGTCTGATGCAGCCTGTGGTTGTGCTGGCGTTGGGAGGAGCTGAGCAACGGGAGGGGGTTGAGTGACAGCTACTGTCGTAGTCTGTTACGTTTCACTCCTCGGGCCCTGTTTTGTTTCACTTAAAATTCCGTTTATCAATTCGTCTGATGTGCGTAGCTCTCTTTGTGGATATATTTTTTCTATGTTTAATTCATTGCGCCGCGTTGCCTTTCTCAAGCTGTTACTCCACTCCTCCTCCTCCTTCTCCTCAGCTTTCTCCATCTTTGACTTATGCCTACGCGCATGTTTCTCTCTACTTCTGTATCTGAGCATTGCTTCCCTTCTCCAATCCCTAAGGGTATCAAGTGCCCCAGGGCGTGCTCTTTTACTTATCAACACCTTTTCCAAGTTATCTATACGTCCCATCTCAAAACTCCCATCAATCGGCCACTGAAGATTTTCCTGTTTTCTGGTTTGCTTATGCCAAGTCTCACACAACATTATCGCTCCCATACCATACTTTATGTACATCTCATAAGCCGGCGTTCCTCCCGGTGGTGCTTCCTGGCTAGTTTCCAAAGATTGTTCACTGCAGCGGAAAAATCAAGCTAACGTGGACAATACTCCAGGCATGTTTTAACCTTACCCTTGGCTAATCAAACTCACCCTGGGTGTTTGATTTTGCAAAATCAACTCTCAACCAATATCAGGATTACTTACAAATCGGGGTACAACTCACCTGATCAACCAATTTGTCTTTCCAAGACACAATTCGTCTGTATACTGACGCAACCAATGACGTTGTGTCTGCGTATCTCGGCTCCGCCTCCTTTCAGGACCCTCGCCTCCTTGTTCGCTGGCCGGGGATGTTGATCAGGGATCAGCGGTGTGCAGATCTGCAGAAAGGAGTCTCATCACTTACGCAGGGCGCCCCGAACACCTCTCGATCCCGGTTCGATCGCTCCCGTCCTCGCCGTTCTTGTTGCCTTCCTTATTTTGCAACGTACACGATGGAACACGTGGGGGAGGGTCCCTGTTCGGGTGCCATCTTGAAGGTGCTCCTGAGGGACCCTCGAATGTTGAAACAAGGCACAGTCACCACACATGAATAGATATGCCAAACACAAGGCTCTGTTCCCAAAATCTAGGGTTTATTGCAATACAAATAGTTCCAATTGGCCAAGTAGTCCCACGCCCCGTGACGTGTGTCTAACAGACCTCCAGGGACGCAAGCAAAAAAGAGTCGTACATCAGTTACATATATACAAAAGGAGCACCTTACAATCAGCAATGACACAATTGATGCCGCCCCAATTCATTTCCCTTTGAATTGGAGGCGATGATTGACCATCATGACAAATATGACACTTCAGACCACCATATTTAGTAACAGGTTGCAATCTCCATTTTTACAGACACCATTCTTTGTTTGCGACAACACAGCATTTCTGTTTTTTGTAGGCAAGCTGTGCGTAGGAGACTGGCACATACCAGGCCTCTCTATCTCTAAGTTTTGAATCTCCCTCTAGAAGTCAGCCCTCTCTCCAGGGCTTCACTGGGCTTAGGAAGGAGGGCCATATAGAAGAACATAATTCAACTCTTTAAATGCTTGTTTCGTACATTGCTATTCTTTCAAGAGACTCGCTGGCATTCATGTACTGATTAAATACCTCGCTCCTTGTCCTCAAGGATATATGAGGGAGGGAATCGGGCATTTCTGTCTGGCTCTCCAGCGTGATGTTTCAACATGTTTTCGTAGGCTTGGACCATTGAAGCAAAATAATATCTAGAGCAAAGCAGTTTTACATGAGGCAAAGTGACAACGTTAGAGAGAGCAGAGAGAGAAAACAAAATGGCGATTCTGGTCATCTTAAAATGGCTTCACTCTAGTTAAACTAATAGCTACGTAATAACTAATGACTAGTGAATATATATTCTTACACTTTAAATGAGGCGGTTGGTCTTCAGCCAACCAATTATCATTCATTTCCGGACCCTCAAGGGGTGCTTAGTTTTTCTGGACTGACAAAATGCCTGGCCAACTCCGCCCCCCACTATCTATTGAGAAAATTCACAGAGCCACAATCCTTTAGACCCAAACGAGATGCCTATTCACACCTCCTCTCTGTCCCCAGATTCAAGCGTAAAAAGTTAGGGGCTGTATCATCCCAGACGTAGCAGCCAAACACTGGAACGCACATATGCTCACTTTAAGATCTGGCACCTCCCTCTGGTCCTTCCGCAGTAAACTTAAAACTTGACTATTCGCACAAGATCATGGATTAACTGTAACTGGTTCCACCACACACGTTGTGCATGCAAAGTAGCTCCCCATGTTTAAAAAATGACTGCACTAATGGTCAGGGACCTACACCTCTGTAACTGGCATCCTGACCACAGGGCTACTCACTTGAGAATGTTGTTCGTCCTCTTGTCTTCTCTGTAACTAGTGCCCAAATGCCTATGGGCTCGGAGTGCTCTACAAATGTTAACTGAATAAATACATAAATAAAATATAGTTACATAAAAGCTGCTTTCAGCCTTCATGTGCACTTTACTTCACGGTATGTAACTTTGCATTAGGTGGTCGTGTTGCCTAACTGGCACTGGAAGTAGAAATGCATCTACAGGTATGTTGGTGATTCACATAGGCACCATATGGTAAGGTAGGTTCACCTGAGTAGAAGCCACTTATACCGCTTGTTAAGGCACGGGGCCCTTTATAAATGAGAGGAGGGCTGACGTTTTGTAGAATCCCTTCACTTGAGTTTCTGAAACTTTGAATAAAGTCATGGAGGATTCCCCTAGCAATAATCACCAAACCTTCACTCCAGCAGACTATGGGCCTCATTATGAGTGTGGCAGTGACTGTGGCAGTCAAGAAACAAGAGTGCCGGTAAGCTTGCCGGCACCCGTGTTTCCGGATCGCCAAACTACAAGTTTGATTGCCGAAGTGACTGTTCCCTCCAGGTTTGACCTTGCCGGGGGAGCGCCCCTGGTAGGCAAACTCATCAGGGAAGCATCTGCACCATTAGAAATGGCGCCAATACTTTAGTGAACCCATTCCCGTGGAGTCCTATGGAAGTCCAGGGGAATGGGGACTAGCATTTTCTGGCACTCAGCTCCCCAGTCCGCCAGGACTTGTAATATCCCGGTGGCACCGGGAAGTTAGGTGCCGGTAAAATGTTACAAGTCCAGCAGCAACTCGCCGGAAGCACCGGCAGAGTTACCGCCGGACTCATAATGAGGCCATATCACTGCATAACCAATGCCTCCTTCTTGATCTTTATTCTTATATCAGATGCTCAATGCACTAACATCGTGAACAGTAGGATAGCCCTAGCTGCTCCAAAATATCCTTCCCTTATGCTCTGATTAAGCATCACATTAATATTCCTACTCCATGAATGACCTAAAATAGCCCACTTGTCTTTATTGATACCGATAATGCCCCTGCCCATAAATACATAGCATTTACCCCTTTTAAAACTGCAATCACTAGTTTTCATTCTTCTGGTATGCCTCTTAGAGTAATTTACTATCCCAAATTTGGAAGAAATGTGTCAGCTTGCCGTCCTACAGTTGCACACTTTGGATTTATTTTTATTTTTTTTGCGGGGGATTTTGCGATTAGTGACTTTTCTAAGGCAGCCCATGAACACATGCACATATGGAATCCGAATGTGTGAAAAGAAAGTTGTGGATTAAGGATTGGGCCAACACAACACAACACAAGCAATTAGTAATTATAAACTGTTTACTTCAAAACATTTCGAGGAAACATGCTTGAATCATTTACCAATCTATTTGAAAAAATGTCCGAACAAAAGAGGACTAACTCTGTTAATCTGGTTATGATTACACGTATTTCCAATGCATGACATTATAAGTGGGAGACAAAACGTTTGACAGATCTCCGCAATTGTAGCCTAACTTTAAATAGCAAAAACTATAGAATCCAGAACATTTATTTATTTATAATGCCCTTTTTTCCAAACTCTGAAAGAGAACCACTTTGCTCATTATGTGCATTATAAAACCAATGTGCTAACTTTGGAATTCTGGAAGAGAACCTTAAGTGGGGGGCAAACCTCATTAATTATTGTTGCTGTGAATGATATTTTCCCAATATTGGGATGTAATTAAGTTACTGTTTTTTTATCTTAACTAATTCAGTCTAATGCAATTTATGTATTTATTTATTGTTTGCTTGTTAGGCATTTCTACAGTAAGTACATTTTGTTTCAAAGCGCCCACAGGGCAACAGGGAGAGAACAAGGGAACAAGTATTCAGAACGAACAAGTGCAGCAAGAAAGAAGGCAGTGGGGTAGGTGCTGGGGTGTCTGTGCTCATGGGTGAGCCACAGACGAAGTGCAAGTTATGGTAAGTGCTACACGGTGTGGAGCCGCGTCGGGTGGAAAGTGCAAGCCTCCAGGAAGGAGGGTGTGCCGAGGCAAGTGCTGATGGTAGACAGAAGCCGGGCGATTGGGTGTGGGAGGTCAAGGGCCCAGAGGGATCATAAGTGCCCTAGACACTAATCACAGCAACTGTGAGACCAGCAGAGGAGAGAAGAAGAGAAGGTGGAGGTAAAAAGGAAAGTCTTGAGGAGTTTGCGGAATTTAAGAAAGTCCTGCTCAAGACCCAGTGGGAGGGGGAGGCTTTCCATAGGAGGGAGCAAGCTGAGTTTTCATGAATTTTTGCCGTCAATTGTTTTCTGATGTAATTAAGTTTTTTATATTTTGTTATACCATCGCATGTGAAAAGATGTTGCTTTAAACCAATTCACAATAAAAAAAATATATATATATCCAAAACTGCTTCCTTGAACTTGTGACAAGCAGCAGTACAAAGCCATTCCTTGACATTCGTTAGAGAGACATGGCACAGTTATGTATTCATTGTCATAACTAAACACAGACCTATTTCTAATCCCCGACCAGAAAGCAAAGACTTTGAAAGCATCACTATTTCACAGATGCACATTTTCATTGAGGAAAATCACCTATCCCATAGCAAGCAGAATGCATTCAGTGCCACAAGAGGAACAGGTGTATGCCAGTGGGCTTCCGTTCCTTTCAGCTCTTGGCCCCCCTACACTCAAACTCCTTACCTCTCTCTATCCACTCCATCCCCACCTACACCTCCTTCCGCACCTTCTTGAAAGCCCTTCTTCTTCATTCCCCCCTTGACTTTCTTTCTACCATCTCTCATCCCCATCTCCCTTGTCCCCCTCCTATCCCTTTCAAACCTTCCCCTTCCCCTTCCTTCTCACACCCACTTGAATCTAAATCAGATAATTGAATTATTGTTCCTCTTCCCTTGACTACCTCCTCTCCCTTCCTTCTCACCCTTCCCTCATCTCCTCCATCTAAGGAAACTGTTCTACATATTGTTTCACTGGTTTGTCTCATGATTGTAAATATGCTTCTTCCATTATTGTACCTTGTTGTTATATTGTAAAGCACTTTGGATTAAAGCGCTATACAAACCTAATAATAAACATAATTGAATTAGGCAGTAATAAGCCAGCCACTCTTAATGCTCTTGAATTAGAGAGGGTTACGACATGATGGACCATACATTCCTGACACATTGCCTTTAACATCATTTGTTTCGGAAGGGGACCATTCTAAAGTGTGAATTGTCATTTCTTCCAGGAAGCTCTGTCAATGTCAAAGCTGGGCAGTTATTCTTAGAACTTCCTATATTCCATATGGGGAAAAACAAGTCACTAGGGAGTGTTTCATTCTGACACAAGGCCCCTCCCTGGTAGTACTCATTCAGTAATGTGTAATGCCATTGTATGTGCATATTGATGATTCAGGATTTAAAAAAAAAAGTGTGTGGCTCCAGTCGGGAGAAGCTAAAAAATATGGGGGCTGATTCATGTCATTTGTGCACCAAAAAACAGGGATTTGTGCGCCATTCTCGCCGCAAATCCATGTTTAACAAATGGGGATTTGCGGGCAGAATGGCGTACAAATCCCCATTTTTCGGCGCACAAATTCCATGAATCAGCCCCATGATGTCATCACATCATGGGAAAATCCAAGACTGAGTGAAAGCTAGCAATCTTTCGTTTAAATGAATCCAAAACAAAAATCCTGCAACGTGGAAACAGAGATATAAAAATAAAAAAAAATAAAACCCTAAGGAATTCACTTGGAATCCCACAAACCCATTTTGCAAAAGTGAGAAATCTGGGAAAGGACATGTATTTACATATGTCCTTAGACCCACATGTAAGTACTGTTATATGGAACAACACTACCGACTGTACATGTTCACAAAAAGACTCTCAATCCTAGGTCTTAGACAACCAAAGCATATTACTGAGTCACAAAAATATCTGCACTCTCTCCTATCCAACAGGCAGTACAATTCAGGGTGCTCTGCATTAAACGCACAGGCTGCTAAGCAGTTGGCCCTGTATATATCAGCAAATGTGTCCACCACTATACTCATGAGAGAAACTTATCAATGGTAACAGACCATAGAAACAGACTTTCTAACTCATGAAATCACTAAGTGGCAATGGGATGATGAAATACTGACCAAACAAAGTTATTCACCCAGTGCAAGGCTTGCAAAAGGAAAATTACTTGCAGAGGCCTGGAATGCAACAGTCTGTTTAGGTACAAAATAACTTCCTATCCTCGCCAACACCATTCTTCCACTACACCTACAACCTGCCACCCCTCCCCTGGCCTCATTATTATTGATGCTATAAACTTAACAATAGGGGAGTATCCAGCATTACCAGAGTGGGGGGCGAGCCACGAAACAAGTCCTTCTACTTTTTACTCCAAATGCCCACACCTATCACAAACTACATTTTGGTAACATTAGTGGAATATGGAATTTTAACACATACCACAGAAATAAAACTGCTGGAACATTACAGATGCAGGAAACTCATCTATGAGAGCTCTGTCCAGGCGCTCTGTGGCAAAATACATGCAAACCTCCTAATTTGCAAATGGATTGTACCAACAGAAGTGACTTCACAGAAAAGGACATTGCAAGGAGCATCATCAGACTATGATACTTGGAGGCACCACGGAAGTGTCTTTAGGATAAGCTGTCATAAATAAGACAAGTAGCAATAGGTTTGTGGTGCATAATACATAAATTGCATTATTATTATACATGAAGCAACTCTATAGCCATTAGGCTTTCTTTTATAATAGCATGATATATTAACATAAGCTATGAAGTGTATCCGAATCACTTAAATAGTGAATCCAGGATGTGGACAATTTAAGAAACTGAGCACATCTCCCCAGGCTTAGCTGATATAGATATGTATTAAGGTTTTGCTTTGCATTTCATGTTTTAAAACAATATTGTATGTACAGAAATGCCTTTGAAGCAAACCACATTAAATAATAAAGTAGCCTTCATAGTAAACTAACTATATAATATGGGCCAGATTCATATAATTATTCGCGTGGAAAATAGGGTACTTGCACACCAAACTGCGAGCAAACCCGCCTTTGTCGATTCATGGAATGAAATGCACAGTACTTTTCATGGACTTGCGTGGAGTTTGTGCGAGCTCGGTACATCTGTGTGAGCAGTCGAGTGCCTTGCGCGAGACTCCACGCAGAGCTTAGGCCTGGGTTGCACAGAGGGCTGGGAAGGGGGCGGAACACCGGAAATGGGAAATAACTCACGAAAAAGTGGGCATTCCGAGGGACGGCCTGAAGGCAGTCCCTTGCATGCCCGTAATTGCGTGGCACAAGACGTATTCACGGATTTAATCATGCAACCACTCAGCCGGGAAATGACCACGAAAGTCCATTATACTTTCCGCCACCTGAGGGCAGGCATAAGTACACTTGCGTATAGTAATCGCAGCGTGGAGGTGGTGTTGCATGTCAGATTTAGGGGTGCATTTACTCACCTGGGGTTCCAATCTAAGTTAAGGGTGTGTGTACAAAGTTTAGTGGGGTGCAGGAATGGTTTATGGGGGTTTGCATTGCATGCATATTTCCCAGAGAAATTCTCAAATTATGATTTTTTACACGCATGTTGTCAGGTGCTGGATACAGTTACAGGGGACCCTCCGCAGGATCCGAGATGCAGGCCTGCTTGTGTGGACCCTATGCACTGTTTGAGGGGCGTGACTATTTGCGCCCGGGGGAGTGTACAAAGGTTTCTGCTTTTGCTTTGCATGTGGGCGTGTCTGGGGCGTTCTGGCCGCGACTTGCGATTACAGCTACTTTGTGCCGTGAATTCCATGAATACATGGGGTGTGCATTTGTCTTTCTGTGCGCAGGTACCCGCAGTGTCCATCTTGGTGCATGGTCCTTGTGGGATTTCTGTGCACATTTCCATGAATCGGGCTCTATATACATTGTCATAGACATATGTTGAGCAATAAGAGTATGGCTTGTAACGGTTTATTGAGAAGCCGCCCTCAACACAGGGGACTCCTTGCCTCCCAACTTAAGTGGTTATGAAACAAACTGTTTAACACTTTTTTTAGATCCATCTCAGACACATATCATGCCCCTTGGATCCTTATCCCCTGAGCTAACAATGAGCCAAAAAATCAGGCCGGTATACAGGAAATATATTGGTATTTATTTAAATTAAAATGAATAGAAATTAGCGCGCACATATAAAAAAACACCACTTTATCCGTGGCACAACACAATCAACTTCTCTCAGCATAAATAAATCACACAAGTGAGTTAAGTGAGTTAAAAAGAACACTGACACAATTATTGCTTTCTGCAAATTTCACTGCACGAAATATTTAAACTGATCAATGCAAAGGCACTTATGTAGGCACTTATGTAATGTTGGGCAATTTTCCTGCAGGATTAGAATGGTAGCAGTAGGATTTCAAGATTGGTAAAAATATATATGGCAATCATAATTTTGCCCAAATTTTGGTTTAAAATGAACACAGTTTGATTTATCGATTTGTTTTTCAGACCCCACCCTTGATTTGGTCTAGATTGGGAAGTCAGTCAGAAAAATTGGAATGCTTTGGGGAATTTTGGATTTCAGACACCCCTTACTGAAAGGCTGGTGTTGGGGAAGCTTGATAAAAAAGGTTGAACTGATCAAAGAACAAAGACAGCCCTCTTCCTTAAGAATTCGGGGTCAGCTGGACAACAAGGATCACCCAATTCATTTATAGGCTATAGTTTTCAGCACACACTGGGAAGTGAGCTTTGTTAATTTCGAATTTTAACAAAATTCACCTGTTCAGTTATGCCAAATGGGGAATTAATTAAATTAATATTTTTGGTTAAATAGGCTAAGGATCTACACAGTTTCCCTTCCACCCGCCCACTATAACGGGAAAAAGGATTGAAGGCAAAGAGACTCCCCCACCTACCTTCTGGTTTCCAAGGACGCAGTTCTACTTACATTGCAAGCCTCTGTTTAATGTTCAGGAAAGTTAGCTTTATCTCAGGACTCACTGGGAAGATAGGGCAGGGGTCTGGGTACTTCACTCTCAAATAAATGGCCTCCCCCTCTCCATCATAGTACTCAGTCAGCTTTGAGGCCTTCCTAAAAATAGACTGTTCCGCCCAAATGCACTCTCAGCAATCTCCTCTAGTGTCTCCTGTCAGATTGTAAGTTTCAACAGCCTTCCTGATAGTTTGTCTCTTTTCTGTCTCCTCCTGTCTTTCTCCTTTTTTTGTGTGTTCTCTGTCCTAGTGCAGCCCCCCTTATATAGCAGCGATGACAACACCGATTTTGAAATCTTGGGGAACTACCCTGAATAATCCCTGCACTAGGATTGGGCAGTTACCCATCTCTCTCTCTGCCCAAACCCAGCATCCAAGTCAGGATTTGTGTAGGGGTCTGAAGCATCATATGTCTATTCCCATTCATCAGCATCCTTTGTTCTCTTTCAACTTTTTGGCAAAAGCTAGTTATGTATCACAACTTCATAATTTTACATACAACTGCCATACTAAACATACTTTCTGATTCCGCTAATCATGGAGAATTAGATAAGCCGACTACCAAATCCATGTGATGTAGCATGGCCATTTTGCACATTTTTGCAATTTCCATGAAAAGTACAACAGTCATGAATATTTAAGTTACTAAGCATATCCCTAATTTCATGATCTGACCGTTAAATTTCCCAGAGTCACAGGAATATGAATTTGATATACCCAAAATGGCCTGGAAATTACTTTAAAAATGCTACATAGATGAAATCCATCCGCCTTGTGATGGCTGAGAAAAAGGCCTAAATTAAAATTGACCTTTTAAATTAAGTGTACATCTGTTTGTTCAGAAAATGGGAGATCTGCTTCATCAGGCACAGCCATCTGTCTCCCTGGCTGGGCCTGTGACCAGAGTTTCTCTGAAGCTGGTAGTTTGCTGTTTAAAGTTGCAGCCCGCAGGCTTCACACCTTTTAGTCATGCTCCAGCCAAGGGGAACTTGTCTTGCAGCAAATGCCTTCAGAGCCAGCAAGTCTGGGGAACACTGGGCTTTCGACACCTTCAGCAGGAAGTGTTATTATGGTTGTACATTAGATTGGAGATGTGACATCCAGGCTGAGAGTGGAGTTTTCCTTGTGATGTTTTGCCCTCAGCCAGCAACTGGATCTGACTTGGGCTGGCTTGTTTTCAAGAAGACAAAGTGGCTCTTCAAATGTCCCGGAGTTTTGTGGGTAAAAACATAAGATAAATTGCTCTTTGTCAACCCACACATCATGTTTTGTTATCCTGACATTTTTCTGTGAGCAGTGATATTTTTTTCTGTTTTATTTTGTTCAAACTGTTTTATTTGCACACACATGTGCAGGTCGTTTTTGTTTTCAATGTTTAAAAATCCTGTTTTCCATGTGACAGGAATCTTTGATTGCTCCTTTGTTTGTAAATTAAAATTCTGTATATCCATTGGTAATGACAGGCAAGCCCCTTTCCACATGTCTCTTTAATTTTTAATTTGAAAAACAAAACATGAGTCTAGGAAGTTTTTGTTTCAGTGTTTAAAATGCCTGCAATTTACTGTGAAAGGGACTTCTGTTTGGAGCATTTAAATGCACCCCACATGCCCCCCCCTGTTCTTCCGTGACTCTTTGTTGGGGAAGAGCAGGGCAGAGTGGGGTTTAATTAGGCTGTAATTTCCTTCATCAGGGAGTGGACACCCCCTTTTCCTCCTTCTTATGGAGTGGACACTCCTGCCTCTCCTTCCATCTTTTGGTTGGAGGGTATGGCATGGCACCCCCTTTCTTCCTTCCTTTCCAGGATCCTGGGGTTCTCACCAGACTCCACTTTCACCTCCAGACTGGAAGTTCAGGAGGTTAGTTATCTAATAAAAGATAGAAAAAGAGTTTCAGTACTTTTTACAGACATTTATCCATGGGAAATGTACATAGAATTTACAACAACAACAACAACATACAGTTATAACATGACGTTTCCATTTCACAAAACACATTTTTATTTATTTGCTTCATTTGCACATTAACACCAAGTAAATTACTCCCTGTTATATATATAGATATACATATTTTGGTCTGATTTTTCGTCCTTCCTTTTCATTCTTCAGACTGTTCCTCTGATTGAAATTCATTTGGCTCATCAATCAGTTGTAAAGCGTGTCTTGGATGACAGCTTTTCAACTGGTTGTTGTGGACCCATTTTTCTTCTGTCTGTTCTTCTTTTGAGATGCAGATCTTGTAAGCAACAGGTGATATTTTATCTACAATTTCATAGGCACCAAGCCAAGATGGGTGGAATTTCCACTCCTTGGCCTGATTCCTTTGAAATTTGTACAGGTAAATCTTGTCACCTATTTCATACACTTTCTTCGTGGTCCTTAGATCATAGTAGGTCTTCATTCCTTCAGCCGACTTTTCTAAATAGTGTTGAGCATAAGCAAAAGCATGCTGGAGGTGTTTCCTTAAATTTTCAATGTACTCATTGAGTCCTATAGAGCAGATGCTGTGGAAACACCATTTTCTGTCGTGTCATGAACACAAATGGAGACAACCTTGTTTCAGAAGATGGTGTAGACCTAATAACCATCAGGACAAGCGGCAATCGGATGCCCCAAATGGGTCCAGAGTCTGCCACAAACTTCTTTAAGATACTCACAGTTGTTTTGTTGTTCCTAACCACCGCTCCACCCACACTTGAGGCCAGGCCGTTGGCAATGTGGAGTTTTCTTTTTACCCATAGAATCTCCCACATCTTCGCCATCACCTTACTGGTAAAATGGCTTTGTTGGTCCGACTCAATCCTGTGCGGGAGGCCAAAACGAGAGAATATGTTGTTGATCATTAGTACGGCAGCTGTCTTACAATTCGGGGCTGGTATACATTCTACCCACTTTGTGAACAAGCATGTCAAAGTCAACATGTACTTGTTTCCTCTAGAGGACCAAATCATTGGTCCAATGAAATTGACTTACAAATCTGACCAATGCAGTGCCATTCCCCATTTTTGTAGGGGTGCCCTGTGTGTGAGTGAACTGGGTTGGACTTGAGCATACAGAAGACACCCTTTTCTGTAAGTGTCAAGGTCCTGGCCCATGTGTGGCCAGTAGGCAGCCTTGCGCCAGATTTCCATTGTCGTACGAATCACCCTATGACCGGCAGTGGCCGTGTTATGGAAGTGTTTCAACATCAGGCTTCGGAATGAGGTACGTATCACCCACTGGTCACTGTCAGATAGGGCTTTCCTTACCAACAAACCATCTTGGATCCAGAACATCTTGGAAAAAGTCATCAACACCCAGAGATCCTCTTTACCGGCATAATCCGACTCTGTTAGAGGAAAGCTTGTGGGGTCTTCAATGTGTTGACAGCATTTCCCAATGATCGGGTCCTCTTTCTGTGCAGTAATTAAATCTGCATCTGGGGTATCTTTATTCCACTGGGCTGTTGAGAGTTCACTGTTAGCCCGAGTTTGTGACCTGGTGACAGATGCCATCTGGATTTCACTTAGAAGGGGTTCCGTTTCTACAAAATCCCCCTGCATAGCTCTGGTTTTAGCCAGCTGGTAAGCAAGGTCATTGCCAGTCTTTTCTGGCCCCTCTCTCTTAAAATGACCTCTTATCTTCTTCCAATATATGGTCATCTCATTGGAGGTCTCCAGATCATCGATTGACTGGATCAGTTTGGCATGCTCTAAGGGTTTGTTGTTGGTACAAAGCATGCCTCGATTCTTCCAGTTAATCAGGTGCTCCACAAACCTATTCCTGACATAATCACTGTCAGTGGTTAGGACCAGTTCATTGTGTGGGTGGTGCACTGCAGTTAGGATGGCTTGATAAACAGCCATCAACTCTGCAACCTGACTACTTTGGGATCCTATTTTATTACCAGCAGAGAATTCTGTGGTATCATTTACCCAGGCATTGCCAATGCCAGCCACCAGTTATTTGTCCCCGTTGTTATCAACCTGGTAGGAACAAGCAACCACATAAACTGTAGGTATCCCTTGACACGTGTCTTGTGTGGGGAAGTTAAGTATGCCTCCCTGTTGTTGTTGGTCACTAGACTTTCGTCCTTGAGACAGTTTTTTGATCACCATCATGCAAGTCTGCAAACCCCTCTGCTAGGGGACTCTTCTTGTTTTGGCCATATCCAACCTCCACAGGAACGCCTTGCATGGACAGAATACAGGAAGTCATTCTGGAATTACTAAAGTTCCCCACCTGCAATCTGTCACTTTGTAGATACTGCAAGGATTGGTGAGGAGTCTCGACAATGATGTGCTCCCCCTGTATGAATGGGTGGTAACTTTACAGCACCCACACCATTGCCAGGAGTGCCTTCTCGCAGTCATTGAATGTTTCCTTCCACAGAGGACAAACCTTACTCGCGTATGAGATGACTTTGTTGACCTTGTCATGCTTTTGGCACAATACTGCTGTTAAGCAAGTATCTGCGAATCCTGTCTCCAAGAAGAAGTTCTTTTTGGGGTAAGCCAAACAAGGAGCCTGAGCAAGGCTTCTTTTCAGTTGTTTAACTGCCTCAGATTATTCTGGACCCCACTCCTCCTTGACTCCGGCCTTTAATAAATGATCAAGAGTCACGTGACTTCTGTGTAGTCTTCAATTAACTTTTGACTATAATTAGTAAGTCCAAGAAGGCTTCTTAATTCTCACAGAGAGGTAGGGTCTTTCAATTTTAATAAGGCTTCCACCTTCTTTGTATGGAGATTAAGACCCTCAGGTGTTGTCTTGTGCCCTAAGAAGTTCACTCGGGTTTTACATCAGTGTTCCTTCTGAAAGGACAGTTTTGCTCCGGCCTTCTGCAACTGGGTTAGAACATAGCGAATTTCATCTATATGTTACTCCACAGTTGAGCAATTGATCAAATCATCATCCACATAGGTCAGGTTTCCCCTTTAGCCCAAATCAGGCATGGCCTTATGTAGGAAGATGTTGAACTCATTGCCAGAGTGTATGTATCCAAAGGGGTTTCAGGTCCACATATACTGCTTCCCCCCAAAGGTAAAGTCAAGCTTGTACCTGCCTTCCTACTGACGGGTACTGTCCAGTAACCGTTGGTCAGGTCAATGGCAGTGTACACCTTTGACCCTTGGATATGGGCCAGTCCATGATCAATGTAGAGAAGGGACCATCTTGACATGTAGACCCATTTGTTCAACTCCCTCGGGTCTATATATAGTCTCCATTGGCTGTTTGTTTTGAGAATCCCCAGTACCGGATTGCTAAAGGTACAGTGGATTAGACAAATGATCCCATGGGAATCTAAATTCTTAATAATCTTTGTGAGTGACTCCATGGATGCCAGAGATAACCGGTATTGTTTCACAAATACGGAAGCCATCTCGGGGTCCATGGGAATGGTGGTTCAATGAATGGATGAGCGTCCACAGTCATATCAGTCCACTAAAAAGAAATCTTCGAATTCCAGGAAGACCGGTTTTAGCTTTTGGATTTGCTCCTCAATCTCACAGGCATCAGCCAGATTGATCCTTTCCTCGACCACCTGCCTGAAACGTGGAAAGACTTCAGGAATGGCAATTTCAGCGGTATCCTCCAGTTAGGTGGCGAGATCTCTTTTGATATAGTTAACCTGGACAGGGGATTCGAGGTAATGGTCCTTGACTCTGAACACTACCTCTTCCCGCTTAATGTCACAGATAAACTCTTCCACACCGTAGGGGCAGGAAGAGTACAACAGGAAATTCCCCCATGCCTTGTAAAAATCTTTTCTGGAGGAATACTGTCACTGATGTCAAAACAGTCATTTGGGATAGGTCCCATGATTTCATACCTAAATCAATAGAATAATGTTGGGCATAAACTGCCATTCCAATAACGTGTCTGTACCCTAATTAATACTTCGAGGGTTGCTGTTATCAACCAATATTCAAGTGGTGTTGTGTTCTAGGTCTACTAGAGGTGTCGGATTTAAATATAAACCTTGTTTTTGGAGATGGGAATTTAGATTTATATATGCGTCCTGATGTTTGAGGTTTTATCTTCATTTAATTTTGAGGGGAAGAGTAAATTGTTGCACCTGTCCCGGGATGTTAACCACCTCTCGAACTTCAACTTCAACTGCATAAGGCACCAATTGAGCTGACTGGAATGCTATTTCAATGTCAAAGCCCATGGGGTTACTCCGCAGTGGGGACCAGGCTTTATTAATAATCAGGTCCAAATTGAGTGCAAATCGGTTGAGAATGTCACTTCCCAGATAAAAGGCAGAAGGGACATCTCTCACAACCCAACAATTATGATCAGCATGCACCTGCTAGGCAGTAGATGTTTGGAATTTGGGGTTTCCAGACCTAGTTCCCATTTGTCAATCAATTTAAATATGGGAATGTTCTGATCTTTTGGGAGTTTTCCTGAATAATTCTTCGCTGATGAAGCTGCTTCCATTATTCAGGCATAATCTGGTCAGCACTGGTTCCTCCCTCTCATTTAATTGAATGGGGAAAAACAATTGTTCTCCCTTTTTCTGAATGTCCGTCAGATTTTGAGTGGATTCTTCCTTGTCTGGTTTCACAGGACTCAAGGTTTCTTCTGATTTTGGACTGGTGTACTTTTTAGGGTGTTGCCTTCCAGTGTGGATTGCCACTTAAAACTGGGAGGAAGTTTGATTTTCAAGAATGGAGAAGGGTTCCCTTCACCAGTTTGTTCTCCTGCGGAGATGAATGTGATGTCTGGGACTTGGTTATTTTTTAAATGGAACTATACATTCTCAGAGAGTTGATCAATTACGTGACAAGTACCTTTCAGGCTTACATAATTGGTACTCATTTTAAATTTGATGGGGTGGTTAGTCTGAGTCCAGAGGACCTTGTTTACACAGTCGGTCAGCGGTAATAACCTCCTCAGGAGATCATTCCCCAGTAAACAAGGTGTGCCCTCTGGAGTCTCAACAATCACCAGATGTTTCAGCCAGTGCTGTCCAGTTTTTATGTTCCAATCTGGAGACTCTTCCATGGAGATATCATCCTGTCAAAATTTTGCAGTTGTAAGGGAAGTGGTATGAGTGGATTTAGGTGGCCCTCCCCCATACTGAATTTAGTTGGTCAAAGGCCCTTTTTGACAGGATGGTGGCTTGGCATCCAGTATCCACCACAGCTGTTAATTCACACTGACCCTGCACCTTAACTGGTGCATAAAATTGTCCTTCTTTCTCCTCTAAGGTGCAAAGAAAGTGAGAGTTATTTGACAGCCCAGTGATCATTTTCTTAATATTGAATCTGACAGTGTGATCTTGGGTAGTTTTCTGTGTCGGAGTTCGGAATCGGTAACAAAAACTTTGCAACTCACAATGGGAGTTGTTGGGGATTCCTCGTTTTTCCTGGCTCCTCGGCTGTCCCTTGTTACATGGCAACAGTTCTCAGAACCTGTTTGGAGAAAGGACACCCCTTCAGTTTCACTTTTTGGCTCACATGTTTGGGGTTGAATAGTTTCTGGTTCTGGGTCAGTCTCCATACTTACTCTGTCCCACTCAGGGTCTTTTGGGACCCATTTTTTCTTTGGGAGGGATACCCCTATTTCTTAAAGAGAATCTCTGCTTAGCTGAATCCTCCAGGATTCTTCTCTTTCAAAGGGGATAATCCAGAGTACCTCCACAAAGTGGGTTCTTCTTTGGCCTCTCCTACTTACCTATTGTTCTTTGGGTTCTAACATTTTGGGGGTAGAAGAGACTCTTTCAGGCTGTGAGGTTTTGAGGGGTTCTGTTTGGGTGAGAGAGGAAGTTTCCTCAAGGGCTTGGCATCTCCTCTCCACCCAGGCCCCTCCTCCAGAACTTGTGGTTTGTCGGAGGTTTCCTCCCATCATTTCCCCTTTGGGGCATCAGACATGGGTGTTGGGGAATTCTGGGAAACAGAGTTAGGTTGAGAGTTGAACTGAGCCCCAAATCATTGGTCAGCTGCTGGACCTGTCGCTCCATTGCGAGACCTTGTCTGGGTGATAGGGAGATCTCAAGTCATACCTCTGCTGCTCATGAAAGGGTTAACTGTCCCTTCTCCCGGTGTAGCTCCGGTACTGCAAATTCCCCTTATACTTTTTCATCCTGAATCTCCCTTCTCCTGGGTTCAGGGATCTATAGTCCTGGAACTAGGGAGAAAAAGGAGGATTGTTTTGGAGGTTCTGGTTTGGGGGATATCTGGGGAAAACGTGCGGATTGAGAGATGGAGTGATACTTCTCTCCTGAGGGAAGTTTGGAGAGAAGTTTATCTGGGGAAGTACTTACCTGATTACCCCCCAACCTCCTTCTGCCAGAGGAATGTATACATACCCCAGGATTGGTTTAGTACCCTTGTACCTAGGACTTATATATGTGGCAGGGTCAGAGGGATCATTGTTCTGGCGCCTGTCTGACTATCATTCGATTGAGCCAGGTTCGGGGGTCCCTCCTGCTTTCCACTCTGCTTGTTGGCAGGTGGGATACTTTTATGCCCCCCTTCTCTAGATCCAATGGTGGGGTTTTATTTACTTCTGCCACCTTTTCAGCAGCAGGAGAGCTAGAGGGTTTGGGGGTTTTGACAGTATTTTTACTCTCAGCAGACTTTTGGACCTCATAAATCCTGGTGGCCTGTTCAATCACCCAATCCAGGGCTGTATGCTCATGAATGTCACGCACCAACTGAGTCATTATATATTTGGGGGGAACATGGAAATATGTAGTTATGAACTCTCTGGTGTTTTCTCCATGCCTGCTTTAGCTCCTGCACAAAGTCCCTCGGCTCCTGACCTTCCCCACACTGAAAGTTATATGCAGCCTTACTGGCCTCTTTTTTGTTCCTTTCGGTGGAAAATGTTTTCAGTATGGCTGCCGTATAAGTGGACCATTTATTATGTTTCTGGTCCTCCAGTTCTGCAAAGAAACTGGAGTACTCAGGTGAGAATGTCCATTTAGTAAATGCTTTACAATTCACATCATTCCTGGTCTGGAATCATGCATCATATGCTCATAAAGTTCCAGGCGCTCCCATACCAAATACTTGGCATTCTTGTGGTATGGGGTCAGGAAAATCTTTATGACTTTGATTTGTCTTATTGGGTCTTTCACAAAACTCTTGCTCTGCTTTGCTGTTTTTTCTTCTTCTGCACCAGAGTTCATTCACCTTCTGACTCAAAGCTGCTAGTGTTACTCCCTTCCCTGTCTTCTAGGCGGCCCTGTCTCTATGAGACTGGGAACATCTCCCAGAACCACAGGGTCTGGACTCATCTCGCCTGGATTTCTTTTCCGGCCCAGGATAGAACCCAGTTTCCTCGTCCCTCCTACTAGGGAGTCTGGGGAACTCTCCCTTCCCCTGAATATACAGAGGTTTTTAGAATGCCCTTCCTAGGCTGAGGGTCTGGCTTTTCTCCTTCAGCAACGTGGGCAAGGTGGTCTCTTTTTAGTCGCATTTTCAGCCAATCAAACTCCCTGACTCTCTCTTCATACGAGGTTTCATGGTCTAAAGTACTTATTCTATTATTCCTAACTTCACAGGACACACTGGTCCGGCCACCTTCCTGTCAGTGTGGAAGAGATGAATACTCATCAATATCAGACAGGGACTGGCCTTCTTGATCAGTTGGGCTAGGTCTGGGTAAGTCTACCTGCCTCATGTCACCCTGTTCTTGTTAGGTGGCATGCATGATGTTGGTTTCCATTGGTGTACGAGAGGTTGTAAATGACTGGCATGAGGCCACTGTTGGGAAGGGTGCCTCACCTTGCCTCACCTTGATCCCATATCCTGATTGATCAGGGTGCCAAGGTGTCTCAGGTACTGTTTATAATTTTCAATTTCCTCGGTAAGGAACTCACACCTGTGTTTGCTGCACTTCCTGTTGAAGTGATTCATTGTCGCTCTGTGAGCCTTATAAGATGTGTGCATATTTAAGGCGCTTTTCCTTCAGGAGACTAATCTCTTTCTCTTGTTCATCCCTACATTTTGCTGCCTCTAATAGTTCAGATTCTATTTGCCTCACTCGCTCTACAATCTCAGTCCTTTTTTCTCTAATTCTGGGGAGTTCCTGAGAACCTGACTGTTCCTTTTCTACCTCCATTTCCAACTGATTTATCCTCTGTAATAGGACACTGTTATCCTGATTGAAGAGATCTTTTTCCTGAGCCAGCTGTGTCCTTCTGTTGTTTCAGAGTACTTACCTGCTTATGCATCTGATCAAGGTCATTTTGGGAATCGACCCTTTTGATGATGAATTGACTATGTTCAGTTTTCAATTGTTTTATTTCTGAATGGAATGTGATGATGTCCTTGACAAAGACTCTATTGTGAGCAGACTGGTCATTTAGCTTGTGTTGCAGTGTGCTCAGATTTTCTGCACACTCTTTTTGTTAATTTTACAGTGAAAACAACTATGTGTCATGCTCTGCACTCTCTTGCTGCAGTGTTTTTAAATCAGCTTTGAGTTGTTGAAAAAGATCCTGGGCCTGTGACAGGTCTCCAGCCTGATTCATCCTACTAGCTCTTCCACTAAAAACAAATGGAAATATAACTGAGCAGTTAGCTGAACCATTTCTATCTGTTCATCATGAGCGGTTGGGCAAGTTCTTTGTGCAATATCCCAGCTTCAAGCCAAATATCATTGCTAACTGAGGTAACCTCCCGCACAATTCTGATTTGTCAGTTTCCTGCATCATCCTCAACTCATTCTAATTTAGTTAGGAGATGCTCCCTGGCTTCCCCAATTTGTACAGTAGTAATTTTCACAATTGGCGTTTTGCACTTTAATAAAACTTTCTTTATTTAGGTGCAAAATCACCCTGTTCCTGCTTGAATTCCTCACTCAAATAAATTCTTACACGCTCTTAATTATTTACTTATACACCTCCCTGGAACTCAGGAGTCACGTCCTAATGGCACTTAAACAAAACAAAGATTATTTCCCTCTACATTAATGCAATTGCATCAAAATGAGTAGACTGTAACAATGTACTTGTCATGGGTCAGGAATAGGAAAAGAAATCCAGGCCGTGCCCCCACTTTGTAACAGTTTACTGAGAAACCACCCTCAACATAGGGAGTTCCTTCCCTCCCCACTTAAGCGGTTAAACAACAAATGGTTTAACAGATTTTTTTTGCCCTATCTCAAACTATCAAGCCCTTTGGAGCCCGCTCTCCTGAGCTAACAATGAGCCAAGAACCAGGCTGGTGTATTCGAAATATATTGGTATTTATTTAAATTAAAAGTAATCCAAATTAGCATGGAAATATCAAAAACACTGCTTTATCTGTGGAACAACACAATCAACTTCTCTCAGCATAAATAAATCACAAAAGTGAGTTAAAACGAACACAGACACAATTCTTACTTTCTGCCAATTTCACTTCACAAAATAATTACGGTGATCAATACAAAGACACTTATGTATCGTTGTGCCATTTTGATTTTCCTGCAGGCTTAAAAGGGTAGCAGTCGGATTTCAAGATTGGTAAACATACATATGGCAATTATAATTTCACACACATATTTGGTTTAAAATAAACACAGGGTTATTTATCGCTTTGTTTTTCAGACCCCCCCCTTGCTTTGATCTAGGTTGGGAAGTCAGACAGATGTATATATAGGCTGGACTGAAGACACCCCTCTTCCTAAAGAAGTCGGAGGCAGCTGGACAACAAGGATTACCCAATGCATGTTTAGGCTATAGTTTTCAGCACACACTGGGTTTGTTAATTTTGAAATGTTAACACAATTCACAGTGTAGTGTTCTGCCAAATGGGGAATTAATTAAATAATTACATTCATATTTTTGGTTATAACGGGAAAGGATTCAAGGCAAGTAGACTCACCCACCTTCTGGTTTCCAAGGGCTCGGTTCTACTTACATAGCAAGCCTCTGTTTAAGGTTCAGGAAAGCTAGCTGCATCTCAGGACACTCTGGAAAGATAGGGCAGGGGTCTGGTCACTCCACTCTCAAAGATGGCCCCCACTCTCCACCATAGGACCCATCAGCTTTGAGGCCTTCCTAGAAATAGACCACTCCACCTAGATGCACATTCAGCAATCCTCTCTGGTGTCTCCTTACAGCTGTCAGGTGGTAAGTTTCAGCAGCCTTCCTGATGGTCTGTCTCTTGTCTGTATGTCCCTGTCTTTCTCCTTTTTCTGTGTGTCCCCTGTACTAGTGCAGTCCCCCTTATAAAGCAGCGATGACACCACCAATTTTACAATGTTGAGGAAATACCCTGCAATAATTCCTACCACTAGGATTGGACAGTTACCCTTCTCTCTCCGCCCAAACCCAGCCTCCAAGTCAGGATTGGTTTAGGGTTCTGAAGCAACATATGTGCATTCACATTTCTCATCATCCGTTCTTCACCTTTCAACTTTTTGTCAAAAACTAGAAACTGCCATACTAAACATATTTTCTGATTGCGCTAATCATGGAGAATTAGATACGCCGACCACCAAGTCTGTACAATGTAGCACGCCCATGTGGCACATGTCTGCTGTTTCCATAAAAAGTACAACAGTCATGAATATGTAAGTTATTAAGCATATCCTTAAATTTCATTTTCCACCCACTCACCAACTCTCACATTTGGGACATGTTCAGATCAGCCTGAAACCCAGTTTAAGTGGCAATTAGAGTTTCCAGAGTTTCAGGAAGATGCATTTTATAGCCCCAAAATCGCCTGGAAAATACATAAAAAATGGTACATAGATTAAATCCATCTGCATTATGATGACTGAGAAAAATGCCTAAGTTATAATAGTCATTTTTAAATAATTGCACGTCGGTATGTTCTGCAAATGGGAGATCTGCTT
The DNA here is from genome assembly GCF_040938575.1 of Ambystoma mexicanum. Taxonomy (NCBI): domain Eukaryota; kingdom Metazoa; phylum Chordata; class Amphibia; order Caudata; family Ambystomatidae; genus Ambystoma; species Ambystoma mexicanum. The sequence goes on from NC_090929.1 coordinate 1,589,787,450, forward strand.
CATCCAGCACAGCTATCTGTCTCCTTTGTCCAGCCTGTGACCAGAGGTTTTTTTTTATGAGTATCTCTGAAGTTGGTAGTTTGCTCTTTGAAGTTGCAGCCCACAGTCTTCACACCTGTTAGTCATTCTCCAGCCAAGGGGAACTTGTCGTGCAGTAACTGCCTTCAGTGCCAGTAAGTCTGGGCAACACTGGGATTTTGACAACGTCATCAGGAAATTGTATTGCGTTCGTCATTAGATGGGAGATGTGACATCCAGGCTGAGAGTGGGAGTTTTTCTTGTGATGTTTTGCCCTCATCTAGCAACACAGTCTGTTTCGAGCTGACATTTTTTCAAGAAGACAAAGTGGCTCTTCAAATGCCACTGGAGTTTTGTGGGTAAAAGCATAAAATACATTGCTCTTTGTCAACCCACACATCATGGGCCTCATTCTGAGTGGAGCGGTAAGGGATACCGAGCACCGGTAAGGAGACCGGTGCCGGTAATCCCTTACCGCCCTGCTACGAGTTCCCTTAGCGGGCCCCTGCTTTAACGCCTGGTCTGACCAGGTGTTATGGACAGGACCCGTTAAGGGAATTCATAGTCCATAACGGTACGGCAATTTGTGGTACCGTTATTAGCGCCTTCCCCATTCCCATTGAGCCCTATAGGGGCTTAAATGGGAATGGGGAATGGCTTTTTCAATGGGGACTTACCGGTCCTGCAAAGGTCGGACTACACCGGTAAGTCCCCATTGAACCATACCGGTGCCTGACCCGTTATTGGAGGCAGTCATGGCGCAAATAGCGCCATGACTACCTACAATCTCGGAATGAGGGCCCATGTTTTGTTTTCCTGCCATTTTTCTGTGAGCAGTGATATTTTTTTAAGTTTTCTTTTTTTCAAATCAATTTTATTTGCACACAGGCCATTTTTCTTTTCAATGTTTAAAAATCCTGTTTTCCATGCAACACAGATATTTGATCCCTCCTTCTTTTGTAAATTAAAATGCTGATTTTCAATTGCTAATGACAGGTAGGCCTCTTTCCACATGGCTCTTTAATTTGTTATTTGAAAAACAAAACATGAGCCCAGGCCGTTTTTGTTTCATTGTTTAAAGTGCCTGCAATTCATATGAAAGGTACTTCTGTTTGGTACCTTTGAATGCACCCCACAGGCTTTAGTTTTGTTCTTACCATCCTGCATGCAAAGTCACAATAACATAATGCAGATTAATGTGAGCCTAACAAATCCCCGTTGGGTTTTAAAGGCATGGTCATTATTTCATAAAGCATGCAACATTATGCACCCTTCTCACTCATCACTCCATTCCATTCACCTTTCTAAAGGAACACAAGTCCCAGCTAATAGTTCCTCCCCTCCCTCCCATCAGTAACTAATGGCTCACATAGTAATGTTCTGTTGACACAGAGAAACCTCTGCTGCCAAAGCTCCTTGGGACATTATCCTGGCAGCGGGACACCTCTCCCGTTCGGTAAGGGTAATATGTCCTGCTGTCAGGAGAGTGAGCATGCGAAGCAGGAATTGCTTGGCACACATTGTCCTGCCAGTCGGACAACGTTCCCGTTGGGCACACTCATTGAGGTGTCGAAGAGGTGCCTCACTGACTAATATCCAGGTCTGGCTCTTAATAGAGCCGTGGGGGGAGCATACACTTTCTGCCCCCCGCACTCGGTACACCACTGCTGAACCATATCACAGCAGGATAACAAATGATTAACATAATCATGTAAACATTAAAACACATAAAACTATATAGTTCATTAAATACATTTTGTCTAATATATTTAATCAAATACAGTTATACAAATTCAAGAAAAGATACACAAAATCTCTAATAAATTAAATTAGATTAGATTAAACGTATCACCATTCCCTATTCATTATCCCAATTTACAGTAGACAATGTCGCCGATCACACAAATAAACACGTATCTGAAACCACAATCCATACAGGTCAATATGGACAGATTCTGTATTTAGACAATATTTTCAGAATTCGTCTGTTTTAATAGAATCATAAAGACTCACAAAATGGCCCAATATGCACAAGTATCTCATACACATAGGGGTTCACTACGAGTTTGGAGGCTGCCATGGTGCTATTTGCGCCATGGCTGCCTCCAAACTTGTGTCGGGGTTCTCGGAATGGGGACTTACCGGGTCATTCCAATCTTAGAGGAACCGATAAGTCCCCATTCTGAAAACCATTCCCCATTCCCATTCAAGCCCCAATAGGACTCAATGGGAATGGGGAAGGAGCTAATAACGGGCCCGCAATTAGCGGGCCCATTATTAGCTCCCTGGTCCCTTAGCGGCTCCCGCCAAGGGTAGCTGGTAAAACCAGCTGACCTTACTGGGACCCGCTAAGGGACCTCGGAATGTGGCAGTAGGGGGTTAACGGCACCGGCATCCTTACCGGTGCCGATAACCCCCTACCACCATACTCGTAATGACCCCCATATTCTCACACTAGGTGAGCACATGTCTTGGTGTTTCCAACATCTTTAGATCTTTACAGATATGGCAAGTTCTGAGTTACATTAGCATTTTTACGTACACATCTTGAAATACCAACAAAGGTATTTGGTTTACTCAAAGGCCCAACATAAAGCCACAAACCATTAGACTGGGGTGCTTGGTTAAGTAAGATCGAGGCTGAAGGTATCGGTGGATAACACCATTTATGTTTGTATAATTGTGTAGTGTTTCTAGATGGGTGTAGTTGTTTAACCAGTCCCATTGTTTCATCTTTTTATTAAAAATTAGAATTCCAAAGTAGGTGCCACATGTAAAATCGGATGACCACCTAATAGACTGAAAGCATTCTTCATTGAGTCTCCTGTCGTTGTTTCTTCCTATTTTTCCCAAGGGAGCAACTGCGTAGGTTTTTCCGAATATGCCTAACAGTGGACAGTGGACAGTGGTGTCTCTAACGATGTCAGCAACATGGCTCCTTGATGCTTAGTCCATGCTGTCAATAGAGGTGTCCCCGATCATGACCTGTGGCTCTTCGTTCACACAGGGTTAGGTCTGCACCGTCCCTGGTCTATATGGCTGGCTGAGTGGATAGCTCTCGACATACTTGTCAATCATATGTCCATTTGCAATTTGTCTGAAATATAATGGGTGTTTGCTGTATTTTCTGGCCTTCTTCCTTGTCAAGGATTTAGTAGGAGTGGGAGGGGGTAGTAAGATTCCCCATCTCTCTTCACCAGAACCAAACCCAGACCTTAAATTACATTCAGCACCCGTCTGCTTAAAGTCCATATCTGAGGAATGATGAGTTAGGAATTTTTTTTTGGACTAAGACACACCCTCCCTTTAGGGAATTCTGGGGTTCACAAGGAATATAGGGGTACCCAATTACATTAACAGTCTATAGTTTTTATCCACACTGGGAATGAGATTTGTTGAGATTTGTTAATTTTGAATGTTAACGTAATCATGCTGAGTTATTTGGCTATTGGGGAATTAACTGAATTATTGTGTAATACAATATACTAAGGGTCTACTTCCATACCCACCACACATTAACTAAGGAGAAGGTATTAAGTCAAACACATCCTCATATTTGGTTCACTTGGACAAGCTATCTACATTGAAAATCTTGGTTTTTGGTGCTCAGGAAAGGCATCAAGAGTGCATGATCAGGGGAAAACAAGGAGCTGGTCATAACAACCTCTCCAGGTTCAGTCACCCCCCTCCAGCATTCACCCCTCTCTTGGTCTCTCCTTGGTCATAGGGCCCAGTCAACCTTTAGTCTTTTCAATTGCTGACTCCCTGCCAAGTTTGATCCTGCAGCAATGTTTCAGTCATTAAACCGGGATGGTTTCAGGCAACTTCCTCTGGCTTGTGCAGCCATTTTTTAAACTCAAAGCTAGACCTCTGAAATATTGAAATCAGGACATGGTAACTTATTTGCCCTGAATTTTAATTAGAAACTTATGGTCCTTCCCTCCCCTAAGGACCAGCCTCTCTCTATGCATAGGCCACCAGAGTATATAGAGGAAATGATGAGAAGGACAAACACACCTACCAGCATTTACATTTTTTACCTTTCAGTTTTGCACTCAAAAAGTCCTATGTGGTGAAAACTGTTGCTTTACAAACAAACATAACAACATATATATTTGTTGGTTCTGGTAATCATGGTGGACCTATTCAAATGAATCCATCTTTGTGGGAGTTTGCAGGTCTGACTGGCAGTTTTATGCACTTTATTCACATATAATAACAGCCCTTGGCCCTCATTACGATACCGGCGCTAAACCATGGTGCTATTAGCATCATGGTCGGTGCCGGTATCGTAACGTGTCCGCCATGGTGAAATGGGGAAATACCGCCCCATTCCAAGGTTGGCAGGGCGGTATTTCCCCATTTCCCCCTGGCCGTTCCCCATTCCCATTTTTGCCCCGTAGGGCATAATGGGAATGGCGAAGGTGCTAAGTACGGTACCGCAAATTGCGGTACCATACTTACCGGGAAGGTCCCTTTGCGGGTCCCTACTTTAACGGCTGGTCTAGACCATCCATTGAGGTAGGGTCCCGCAAAGGGACCTAGTAATTAGGCACTAATGGGTTAACGGCATCGTAGCCTTTTACGGCGCCGTTAACCCATTAGCGCCAGGGTCGTAATGAGGCCCCTTATCACCAAATTGCATACACAGTTAAATGATTCACTGATCTACTGATTCCAGAGTTTCAGCTTCGTGGAATGTTATGGGGCACTATTAATGTATTTTAGCTTGTCCCCGAGGTCGTAATCTGATGGCCTTCGGAAATGTCCCATTGCTGTAAGAATCACGGTTTCAAAGTAAATGGGCAAAACGTGATTCCTAATATAATCCAATGGCCACATAATTACACAAATCTTATTCTAACCATCAAACAGCCCCTTAGGTTTCATTTCTTGTCTGGGGTTTCATTTCTCTTGAAACATATGCTCCAGGATCTGTGACTCTGTTGTTGATTTTATCCTGGTGTAAAATCATTAGCCTCTGTTTTCTCAAGGCTAATAAGTGATCCTGTTGCTTATCTCAGAGAACAGACCCCAATACAATATTAACTGGCCTATGCATGAGTGTTATGGATAGAAACTGCACCCTTCTCCGAAAAAAAAGCTCACGGTCATGCCTTTAGCAACAGACACTCATATTTGTGACAATTACATTTCCTTGGGCACATGAGATCATGTTAATGTTGCAAAACTGTGGCATTTCCCTTTCATGTGAAGCCCTTTAATATCTCTCATCACAACGTCAATGTCCACTTCACTTTATGATCTACATTTGAATGGTTTAGGTCAGGGACTTTCATTGTTAAACAGTTACTTCCCTTCCAAACTGTCCAATAACCGCATTTTCAAGGCATCTTTATTTTGTCAGCAAGACTGCTGGTTTTGAAATATAGGCCTCACTCTCATGTAATGCAAGGCATTTTCATGGCTTTGATTTTAACATGCAAGGCACATTTTTACCTATTACTTTTCAATGTAAAAATCATTTTATTTTGTGGCATTTGTGAGTGAATTGCTGCCTTTTGTCTATCAGTCACCAATGTGCCTTTCTAGATCCTGCACTTTTAGTCCTCTGTCAGCCAGCAGTGTGTTTCCCAGCTTAAGCACTTGTTTAGGCCCAAAATGGATCAATGCATTTTCTTTTGTCTTGGACTAAAAGTATCCCAGGTTAGACCAAAAGCAAAAACAAGGAAGCAGACATTCTCCTGCTTTGCATCAGTCACCTGGAAAAACAAGCTTGTTTCAATTTTAAAAGCTCGGACCCTCCTCCTCTTCTGGCTATACCCCCTTTGTGTGACCCTTCTGTGTGCAGCTTTCTGTTGCTACTCATGTAGGCTTCTGCTTCATAAAACCACATACATACATACAGAATGGTCTCTCATTCCATGTGGGTTTGCGTAGGGAATGTAGGGTGAGTTCAACCATATAGGGAGCGGTGCCAACCTCATTATGTGTTTGGTTCTACATCTTCCAAACTCGCTTACCATTACCACCACTTGTCATTATTCACTATCCGCCTGATTACAAATGACAGAATTCCAATGTTAATGCCTATTTTTGGAGTCAATTTTACACCCAGTGTCTAAATTTGACAGTGTGGTAAATGTGGGGGTAAACCCATTATTGCCAAAAAACATGGCAGTAGCACATTTGCCATTATTTTATTACTACGCCACGAAACTCATAATGAAGTAGCATGGGTGGTTCATTAGCACACAGGAGACACAGATAACCAAGCTGCTTGAATTGAGGGTTTCAACCCCACGATCAAAGCCTGCATTTCGAGCAACCTCGGTGGTGCGATTGACTGCTCTGCAATCTCCCCCACCTTCATTTCCCCTCCGCTCTCTGTTCCTTCAGCCCCCTGCCACTTACATGATTTCCCAGGTGGCAGTACCACCACCATGCTGCAGCCACATCCTGGGATGCCGTGGAAATGTAAGAGGGGCTCTGAATGGAGCCCGTCTTCCATTTCCACGGTGGGCATCCTAGGTGAGCATTTGAATTAGTGGTGTGCGGCAAGCATGCCATCCATTCATTCAAACAAATACATTGTTATCAGCAGCCCCGGTTCTTAAACTAGGGTGGTGATAGCAATACTACCAGGGCAGACGGGCTAGATTGGCCTATTAAGGGTACTGGAGCCTATCGGTATAACTTGTGTCCCTGGCCATTGCAGGCCAATCCTGCCCCCTGGCCTAGGTAATATTGCTTAAGTATTTGCATCTTTTTTGGAATAAAATACAAGGTGATCAGTTACCAGCGTGCTAGCATGGTCAATATTATGTTACAGTGTCTGTTGTGTCTGCGCCTGGATTGGTTAATTCTTCTAGTGAACTGTGATGAAGGCTTCAGATGTAGGGGTAATGTTGTGTACAAATATGGCACAAGTTTTGAACTAGAACTCCCATGATTCCTCACTGTTGAGCATGCTGGCAGAGAGTTATGGGAGTTGTAGTTCAAAACATTGAGGAGGCCTCTGGTTGCCCACCACTGACATATGGTAATCTCCATTGTACTTGTCAGCTAACCAACCTTACACTACTCACATCCTAATCACCCCCACCAAAGGAGGGGACGTAATAACAGCAGTGGTTCCTTGTATGGGATGACTAGGGCTCACAATTTTCTTGGTAATCAGTAAGGTGGGTGGCGTCATGGTTAAAGTGCTCTTGTTGAATGTTTTGGTTTAAGGCATTGTTAGGACAGTTTTTCTGAAGTCCAACTAAGGGCTTAGTAAAACCATTCAACTGAGTCATTGCAAGACTTCCCTCTTATTGTGAGGCTGTACCACCTGAGTATAGGATGGCGTAGACAGAGCAGCCAGAATTATCTTAGGAGGGAGAGGGGGCTGTACAATCAGTACAATGACAATGCAGTAGACACATGGTTCAAATAAACACTGACACACTATGGGCCTCATTACACGGAAGGTGGTAAGGGTTAACGGTCACCGGTAATGGTACCGGTTACCGTTAACCCTTACCGCCTTATTACGAGGTCCCTTTGCGGGTAGGTACTTTAACGCCTGCTTTTTGCAGGCGTTAAAAACCAACCCGCAAAGGGACCTCGGTGCTAATTACGGCACCGCAAATTTGCGGTACCGTAATTAGCACCTTCCCCATTCCCATTATGCCCTATGGGCAAAAATGGGAATGGGGAAGGGCAATGGTGGAAGGGGGAATTACCGCCCCGCCAACCTTGGAATAGGGCGGTAATTCCCCTTTCCACCAAGGCGGTGCCGGTATTTTACCGGCATGAACCATGGCGCTAATAGCTAATAGCGCCATGGTTCACCGCCTACCATGTAATGAGGCCCTATGTATGGTAGAAATAAATAGTTTATTTAAATACAAGCAGACCAAGGTAAATCTTTTGTAAATAAGTACTATCACATTATATATAAATACATTATAAAAACACAACACTATGCTTTAAAGTACACAGACCAAAGCATAGACCCTATTTAAAAAACAAACAGTATTTCTAGGTAAGTCAGACCTTCAGTTACTTTGAGATTACTTTCAGTAATTCAAGGGTAATAGACCCTAACAGTTGTACCGTGACGCTCGGCAAAAAAGCACATACTAATTCAAATGGACAATACACTTTTCTGCTCTAGTGAAACACAGATTCTAGGAACAGTATGAACCTTTACCTAAGTTTTGGATAACAAAGTTATACCATGTGAGGAAGACCCTTCTGGTGTTATAGTCCATTACAGTTGCTTTTCAGTCCACAGACTAAGGGAAGCAATAACTTGTTAACTTATTTGTGAACAATACATAGCTATGCAAAAAAAGTAAAACCTATATGATTTTTTTTAAGGAGCTACCAGCAACTTATAGGTCAGTATAACCTATGGCAGACATATTCTGGACAGGCTAACAGCAGGTCAGGGAAGCAGGACTCAATAGGGGACACTCACGCAATTATCCTAACAGGAATAATAAAGTGAAACCAACCACAATGCTTTTGGGAAGAGGGGTACCCAATTCACAGGTGAGTAAGTTAACCTTCTATATACTTTCAGTTATAATGGCGAGACAGTTTCTAAGCAATGTAAGACTTTGACAATACATATTTAAGGAGGCACATAGCTTATTAAAGGTAAGTAAATCCTAAATATACTTTTAAGCATGGCAGAACATATCTAAAGGTCATACCTTTTTGTAACTATACACTATCAGAGCTACAGTTACGAACAAATTAATTTACAAGTAATTCACTTTTCAACACTTGGTTTTCTTTTGAAGACAGACCCTTAAAGTGTCCAGTCCTTCCCAAATTTAGTACATGAGTTCTCTCAGAGGCACAAGAGGTACCCTAGTGGTGTAGGAGCCAACTGTAGGCAGGGTGAGATAGGGCTCAATTGCCAAAAATGTTCACAGTTCCAGAGGAAGACTACTTAGACAAGTAAGTATTTTACTTTAGAGTTAGTTGACTGTCCATGGACTTCAGAGAAGACACCCTAGGAGGATTCCAGAAGTTGGCATGGGTGAACTGGACGAGAGATCTCCCAATCACAGAAAAAAAAAAATTACACAGGAATCACAAGAGGCTTAAGGTAAGTAAATAACCAAGCCAGCACAGTACCTTGGGAAAGGAGAAGCATTTGCAAAAGGATTACTTCAAGATCTGCAGAAAAACACCAGGGACTGCATTCTTTGTCAGGAGGACAGAAGACAGGACCCTGGATGGGCTTTTTTCAGCAGAGATTGACACCAGAGATTGACACAGAAGGCTTCAGGCAAGGGTTCTTGGATGCGGCTCTGTGGATTTGGTGCCTTTTTCAGGAGCCAGAAGAAGACTGCATATTGCTGGTTGGATTCTCGTTGTTTACAAGGTCCAGCACCCTGGTGAGGGGACATTTCAGACTTGATTCATATCTCTAGAGGTACAGCAGGATGCCTGCAAAGTTTAAGCAAAATTTGTAATTAGAAAGACCATGCACCACACAATGGCTTGTGATCCCAGGGCATTGTGGTGTTGCAGCTCTGCAAGGTTACAGCACAACATGTGATGGCTCAAAATGCAGGTCTTCTTGAGTCTAGAGGGTCTCACTAGGTTCAGTGTCGGGGTCATCGTTTGCTGAGTCCCCGGGTCGATTGAAAGGAAGGGAAACAGTAGGCTCTGGTTACACACTAGACTCTCCGCTTGCTGAAAATCATGTTTTCTTCATCATCCTCTTTGGTTTTGGTTCCCGTGGTCGACTACCCCATCAGATTCTTGCAGTCAGGCTGCAGAGGTTTGGAATCCTCCCTTGCTTCCTGCCTTTACAGACACTCTGGGGCATGGGTGGGCTTGACCGAGGTCTCCCGCCGAAGACAAAGTGAACAGAACAGATTTTTCCAGCTTGAATGTCAGGAGAAGGAACAATAAAGGACAAGGAACTCTGAGATGGCTAAGAAAGAAGACTGGGGCCATGTTGTTAAAATGAGTACCGTTGGGTGCCTTTACCACAGCTGTGCAAACAGCCTGCAGTAAAGGGGCTCCAAATTAGTAAAAGGTATCACTGCCACCAGCCATTAAAGGTAAGCTTGTCCCAATAACAGAATTGTTATCATTTTTTGTGTGAAAAGGGGATACATTGTATCTCCCCAGCACTCCACATAAGGTGGGGTGTGCTGGTTTCACCTAATAAAATCTAAAAGGGATCCAAAGATCCTTTCTACCATTGGGAACTGTAGCTCTAACAAGGTTAGCTTGCGAAAGTTAAAAGGGGAGCCCCGCGGGCAACCCAGCAACCATAGGGAGTATGTGCCAAAAGTTGTCAAAGAGGATACAGTTAAAATGACACATGGTGAGTATTAAAAATGACACCCATAAAAAGAGTAACAGACTCTGTGAGTGCGGAAAAACGCTCCCACTCACTGAGGTAAAGAGAAAAATAATCCACCAGTAAAGCAAGAAGTTCTGCGGTTGACACAGGTCAGGAAGATTTATCATTGCTATGAAAATCTTACCAAACAGACATCCTGTAACAAAGGTTTGCACGTGGACGACCGTTTTTCTTTGTGCTCTTCCCTTCTAGTTTCTTCTAAAAGCCATAATTGGTAAGCCTTGAGCAAGTGTTAAGGCGTCTCTCTGACCACTCTATGTTCCAACTCTGAAAAAAACAGAGCCCCGCCGACTCGCCTGCAAAGATGCAGTGCGGGTGAAAGATAACCACGCGCCAATCAGCAATAATTTGACAGGAAACTGGTCCAAATCCCAAACTGGCTCGCTTCCCAACAGATGAGCCGAACTATCCCCAAGGACATGGCGCACACAAAATATATTGCTTTTTATTACCCGTGGCGGCCTCTGCACCGAACATGCTACGACTGTGAACTGGCTGACGATGTCTGCGGGTTCCAGTAGCAGTACCCGGAGATAGAATATTGTGTGGACTCTGCTGCCCTGTTTTCTCTAAGCTTGCTGGGGGAACTGGAACTGTGTATTGCATTATAAAGTGTGATTTGTTGGGATTCTTGAAGACTGTGTGTTCTCCTTCCATTTCTTGTATTGCATAGGGGGGGAGTGAATTGTCAAAAGAAAAAGTGATCATATTACCTTTTGCTAACATCATAACAAGTTATTTCTGTACTGCATTTTATTCCACCTGGCATTTCCTTGAAAGCATCAAGCATTTTCAGCTACCTCATCCTCTACACTACTCCTAAGTAACCAAATCACTGTACCCCTGTAACCTTATCCATTGTTGATCACGGTCGTATTCTGAAGTGTGATATCAGTTATCAATTTATTTATAAAGTGTGATAGATATATATTGTTGAATTGTCCAAATAAACCTTTTAAATTTGCAAACCAAACCTACTTCTTGGTTCAGTGGGGTCAGGGGGATTCTAAGACGGGGGGTGTTATACAAGGGTTGTCATCCAGAGTACTGAACTGGATATAAAAATACATCAATAAGGGTTTTCCTCAGCATCCCAGACTAGGCATTGACTTAGCTGTAGTGTTGATTGAATATCGCTTACAAAAGTGGGGGCTTGGAGCCGGGAAATTCTGGGTTAGGTTTACCACTTGTGCAGATTAATACAGTGTGCCAACTGACCAGATACACATATCCAGTTAGATCACCACGCTGTTTTACACTGTGAAAGCATCCCTCAAAGGAACGCTCTAAGGAAACGGTCTTTTTTGCAAAATAAAATACAAACTTCTGTAGGTCAGGAAGGAACTCAAATTCCAGATTGACGACCTTGGTAGATATAAAAATAGCCAGAGAGCACTTCTTATATAAGCTATTTGTGAGAGGTGAGTGGACTCATCAGGACCAAGCGGTCTGGTTGCAGGCAATCGCGCAACAGGTCACTGAAACAGGGTCAGATATATGGAGAGATCAGGGTCCATACATGTGGCCCTGAGTGAATTATATATGGCTTCTAAGGCCAAAGATGAACACAATAAGATTGCCAGGATAGCGGCATATTTGTATCTATATATGGGAGCCATGCAGGACAAATGTGCTGAAGGCCAAGATCTGGCAAATAGGCGTTAGAAAAGGCCCAATCTGACCTGGTCCCTTCTGAGCAGAGGCTGCAGAGGAGCCAGGAGTCAGAAAATTATAGTAGGCAGTATATCATTAAAATAAAAGAGGACATGGATATACTGCAACAGGAAAAGACAGACCAGGATACCAGAATTCTGGCTTTGCAGAAGGAGCACCAAGACAGTTTGGACTCCTTACTGCAGAGCCAGAAAAAGCTGGAGCAACAGATCAATTTCAACAGGGCATGCACAGAGCAGGTAGCCACCCTGCAAATCCAACTAGACAGAGAGAAAGAGGAAAGCAATAAATTGATTTTGAAAGACCTGGATACCCAGGCAGAGTTTGATGAAGAACGCCAGAAAGCTGGTGCCTTTCAAAGGCAGAGGGACGACCTGGCGTCACAAATGCAGGCTCTTGGTCAGGAAAGGGATTCCTTAGGCCAGGAAGTCTGCCATTTAAAAAGAAAAATTGAAGAAAATCACTTGGCCCTCCAGGGGCTGGGTGACCTCCAAAAAGAGCATCAGGGCTTGCTAGATCACACCAGGAGGGTGGAGGAGTCTCTGGAAAGTAAGACAACTCAGGCCAATAGGGACACAGCTCAGGAGGTAACCCTCCTGCAGCAAAGACTGGCCCAGTACTCCAGGACCAATCAGGAGGCACAGAGAGAAAATGAGGCTCTCTGTCAGCACAATGATAAGCTCCAGCAACAGGTAGCCATGCAGGAGAGACTGATAGAGTCTAGTAAGGCCTTAACTGAGGAACTGAAAGCGCAGGCTCTTGCATTGCAACAGGAAGCAGGGGCGGATAGAGATGAGGTTCGCTGGGAAAGAGAAACTCCTGAGCATAACCTCAGGAGCCCTAGTACCAGAGGCCTTCATCTCTCCCAGTCCCTGGACTCTGCCACCCCCATGTCCCCTCATGCACATGAGCCCAGGGCCACGGGGATGGCAGATTACTATCCAGCTAGAAGTATGGAGCTCATAGGCCAGTACCTCCCAGGAATGGATGGGCGGGCATCCGGGTATGGGCACCCAAGCACAGTGCAATTTAGTGGGGAACCCCAGGAGAGTAGGCCCATTAAGGGCATCCTGAAAACCTCTGCCCAGTTAGGTCAGTGGGGGGGATACCCAGCAAATACTGGTAGCAAGTAGGGATCTGAAGACTCCTCTGAGCATTACAGGACACAGGAGACCAGGTCCCCACATTCTGCCAGCCATTCCCAGGCTCGCAGAATCCGGGAAAACGTGGAAGATCAGACGGGCACCTCTGGGAGCAGTGCTTCTGAGTCAGAGGATGAATGGACCAGTGTTACCCGAACCAAAAAGGCCAATAAGGAAAAAAGGGCCTTGCTTAAGGACCCATTGAAACAAATATAGGCAATAAGGAGTGTCATCACGCCTTATCATAAGAACGCCAAGTATTCTGTTTGGGAACACTTGGAGCTCTATGAGCAAATGATGGAGACTTTCCATTTGAAGGACAGCCAAAGCTGTATTCAATATGTAAAGTGGACCTTCTCACCAGAATACTCCAGTTTCTTTGCAGGGCTGGAGGATCAAAACCATTCGAGGTGGTCCACATACAGGGCGGCCATCTTGAAACATTTTTCTGTGCACAGAAATACTCAAGAGGCTCGCAAGGCAGCCTACAATTTGCAATGTGGGGAGGATCAGGCCCCACAAGAGTTTGTGCAAGAATTAAAGCGTGCTTTTGCGCAGACCACCAGAAGGGTGCGCACGGATAGCAGAGAATTTATCAATACGTTTTTCCATACCTTACCCAAATACATAATGACCCAGCTCGTGAGAGATTTTCATGAGAAAAGATCTTTAGACTGGGTCATTGAACAGGCTACCCGGATCTATGAGGTGCAGAAGCCCATCGAAAATAAAAATAATGCGCTGAAAAACCCCAAAACCAACAGCATCCCTGCTGCTGCCAAGGTGGCAGAGGTAAAGGTTGTCCCCATTTTAGATTTGGAGATGGGGGGGCCTAAAAACCTGCCTGCACCAAATAATTCACAGCCCAGAAGGCCCTCGGGCCAGTCACAGACAGGGAGTCGAGGAGGTAGTCCCGCAAATGGGGTCCCCCGCTCCCCTGACTATATAAGTCCCCACTACAAGGGAAACCGACCCATCCTGGGTTATGTGTGGACTCCTCCAGCCCAAGGGGGGGATCCAGCCAAGCGCCTAACCCGGGGATCTTCCCTCCTAACTTCCCCCAGGAGGGCAGAAATTCACCAAATCCTGGGCAGAACTTTTTTCCCAGGTATCCACCCAATTTCCAGCCCCAAAATCCCCCATCCTTCTTTCCCCAATTCCCTGAGCCCAAACAACCTAATCCGGGAGAGGGGAGGCCAAGGGTGGAGGGGTACCCGAATCTTCCCAACCCAGGGTATTACCAAAGAAGGGATAGCTACCCTTCCCGGGATCAGCCCAGGGGAGAAAATAGAGCCCCGTATCAGGCTGAGCGGGTTTCGCAACTTGAGCGCCAGGTCCAAAATAATGCATTGGATCGGGGTCACATACTGAGGGCTCAACAGAACCCTCAGATGAGCATGCCACCGCAGAATGCTCCAAACTCTGGACCTGGTGCTCCAGAACAATGACGGAGGTAGCATCTTGATAGCCCACCGGTTCCCAGGGAGGAGGCACAAGGGGAAGGGGGGTGTAAAGCCTTGGAGGAAACTTCCTTCCCAACTTGTAAACAGCCCCTGGAAAACCAGGAACCGGAAACAAAATCTCCTGCCCCTGAAAGCCTGCCTCCCAAGGAGCAGAGGGGGGGTAGGAGAAACAAAGGACCCAAACAGACCCACTTTGTGGAGGAGGTACAGGTCTTCCAATTTGAGGGAGAGGGATCCTCAGAGGATCCTGGGGAAAGGATCTTCTCCTTTAGAGATGGGGGAACTCCTCCCAAGGGAAAATGGGTCCCAAGGGATGCCAATTCAGACTGGGGAGATGTGGAGACTAAGCTACCGCCGCCCATCATCTCATCCCAGAAGCGACAATACCAAAATCCCCTGGTTCAAACCCATCCTGGTGACTGCCTCCAAAAAAGGGGGGCAGCCCAGAACCGGAACCAGGGGAACCCACAATGGCTCTGATCTCCAGTTGTACAGGGGCAGGGTACAATTTCGGCACTGGTGGACACTGGATCCCAAGCTACCCTTCTGTCCAAAAGGGCCTTTGATGAACTAAATGCAGGAAGGGGGGATAATTACCGTGTTCCTCTCACCTCTCTTCCTGGACAACTGCAGAACTTTGACGGGAAGGAAATTCCTGTCGAGGGGACTGCAGATTTGGACATCAAAATTGGGCGACACAAGGTGAAACACCCGGTCATAGTAGTGACTCCAGAGGGCACCCCTTTTTTACTAGGGAATGACCTCCTGAGAAGGTTGTCACCCCTAATAGATTGCTAAACAAGGTCCTCTGGACCCAGACTAGCCGACCAATAAAATTAAAACAGAGTGTCAACCATGTTAGTTTAAACAGCACCTGCCACATGGTTGAACAAAAATCTGACCAAGTAGAATTTCACTTCCAGAACAACCAAATTCCAGACGTGACAGTAATAGCAGTAGGACAACAGACTGGTGATGGGGGTTCCTCTCTATTTCTGAAAATCAACCTTCCTTCCGGTTTAAGGTGGTATTCCACACTGGAAGGAAAAACCCTGAAATTCTTTACTAATCCACAATCAGAAACTCCCACTCCTATAGTCCAGAAAGATGTGAAATCAGCTCAGAGCCTGGTTGATATTCAGCAAATTGGAGAGCAGTTGTTCATCCCTGTTCAGTTAAATGATGGGAAGGACTCTGGCCTCGCTCTAGTGTGTGTGAACAACGGTAAGAGCTTCATCAGCGAAGCCATGTTCCGCCAACTCCCAAAAGATCCAGCCATTCCCACATTCAAACTGCTAGACAAATGGGAAATGGACCTGGAAGAACCTAATTCCAAACATCTCCTGCCAAGCAGGTGTATGCTCAAAATCTCCATTGGCAACAAGAGCATAGTCCATAGTTGTTGGGTCCTGCGAGACGTCACTGCCGCCTTTTACTTAGCCAGTGACATTCTCAATCGCTTTGCCATTAGTTTGGACCTAATAAATTCCAAAGCTTGGTCCCGATTAGCGGATAATCCCATGGGCTTTGATGATCCAGAAAAATCATTTAGGTCAGCTCAATTGCTACCTTATGCAGGTGAAAATCAGATCAAAGAGGAAGTCACCATCCCAGAAAGGACCCGACAATTCTCCCTGGAACTGAAAGTTAAAAGAGGACAAAAATTGAAAAACCCTCATGCTTATATACATCTAAACGCTTCTCTCCAACAGCAAGGGTTGGGGGTAAACCCAACACCATTAGTCAACATAGAACATGACACCATTCCAATAGAGGTGGATAACAGCGACTTAAAGAGTATTACTCTAGCCGCAGGCACCATTATTGGAATGGCGGTTGATGACCGACATTTTTCCATTGATCTAGGAAATGAACTGTTAGGACCAATCCCCAAGGACTGTTTTTGACAGTGACAGTGATGACAACACAACACCAGACAGGATTTTCACCCGGCATGGGGGGAACTTCCTGGTGTACACTTCTTGCCCTTATGGTAAGGAAGATGTGACTTGTGACTTCAGGAGGGATGAGGTGATTTTCCAGGTCCGTGAGGGCTGCCTTTCTCACCTGAAGCCTCCAGTCCAAATCAGCACTCTGACCAGGGACTTCTCCACCCAGCTGGAGAAGGCCGCTGAGATAGCCAAACCAGAAGTCTTTCCAGGCTTCAGGCAGATGGTGGAAGAGAGAGTCAACCTAGCTGATGCCTGCGTGACTCTGGAACAGAAGCAAAAGTTGAGACAAGTTTTCTTGGATTTCCAAGATCTCTTTGCGGTAGACTCATATGACTGTGGTCACACCGACATCCACACCACAACAATTCCCACGGACCCTGGAATGACTCCAGTGTTTGTGAAGCAATATTGTTTGCCTCTCGCATCCATGGAGTCCCTTACTGAAATAATTAAGAACCTTGAGTCCCGGGGAATAATCCGTCAAGTACACAGCACCTTCAATAATCCGGTGCTGGGAATATTGAAGCCAAACGGCCAGTGGAGACTCTGCGCCGACCTTAGGGAGCTCAACAAACGGGTCCATACTTCCCGATGGCCTCTTCCCTACATTGACCAAGGGCTGGCCCAGATCCAGGGGTCACAGGTATTCATTGCAATAGACCTGACCAATGGGTACTGGACCATGCCTGTCAGTAGGGAGGACCAATACAAACTGGCTTTTACCTTTGGGGGCCAGCAGTACACATGGACCCGGACTCCCTTCGGATATCTCAACTCCGGCAATGAATTCAACATTTTCCTACATAAGGCCATGCCCAAACTGGGTGCGAGGGGTAACCTGGCTTATGTAGATGATGTCCTCATCAAAAGTTCATCTGTGGAAGAACACATAGCGGAGATATGTTATGTTCTGACACAGTTGAGGGCCGCCGGAGCAAAACTTTCCTTCCAGAAAGCACAGGGGTGTAGAACCCGTGTTAATTTCTTGGGGCATGAGATTACTCCTCAGGGTCTCTGTCCCCAAGAAAAGAAAGTGGAAGCACTCCAGAAACTGAAGGATCCCACAACTCTGCGGGAACTAAGGAGCCTCCTTGGACTGACTAATTACAGCAGAAAGTTCATTGAAGGCTACGCAAAGATCACTAGACCCCTGATTCATCTCTTGAAGGGGGGTTCAAGTGGGAATGGGGTCCAGAACAATCCGAGGCAGTAAGACAACTCAAGAGAACCCTCTCACAGGCGCCTTGCCTAGCTTACCCTGTCAGAAACAAGGAGTTCTTCCTGGAGACAGGGTTCTCTAATACGTGCTTGACGGCAGTATTATACCAAAAGCATGACAAGGTCAATAAAGTAATCCCCTATGCGAGCAAAACTTTATCCTCTGTGGAGGAAAAATTCAACCATTGTGAGAAGGCACTCCTGGCAACGGTGTGGGCATTGAAGAATTACCGCCCGTTTATCCAGGGGGAACACATCATAGTGGAGACTCCACAGCAGCCTCTGCAATATCTCCAAAGTGACAGAATCCGGGCCGGAAATGTGAGTAATTCCCAAATTACTTCCTGGATTCTGTCAATGCAAGGCTTTCCTGTGGAGGTCAGATATGGCCAAACAAGAAGAGTCCCCTCGCGCAGGGTCTGGCTGACTTGCATGATTGTGCCAGAGAAAACTGTCTCAAGGACGAAAGTCTAAAAATCAAGGACAACATGGAGGCATACCTTAATTCCCCACACAAAGTCTTTGAAGAAGACAAGTGTGAGGGAGTGCCCACTGTCTATGTGGATGGATGCTCTTACCATGTTGACAACCACAGGGAGAAAGAACTGGTGGCCGGCGTAGGGAATGCCTGGGTGAAGGAGTTTCCAGAACCCTCCGCTGGATACAAAATTGGTCCCCGAAGTAGTCAGGTGGCAGAGTTGATGGCTGTGCATCAGGCCATCCTCACTGCTGTCCAACACCAACTCCACGAACTGGTCATAATCACAGACTCAGATTATGTACAGAACGGGTTCGTGGAGCACCTGGTTAATTGGAAAACCAGAGGCATGTTATGTGCTAATAACAAACCCCTGAAACATGAGAAGTTAATCCAAAATATTGATGATCTGGTCACATCGAATGGGATGACCATCTACTGGAAAAAGATCAAGGGTCATTCCAAAGTAGAGGGACCAGACAAATCTGGAAATGACTTAGCTGATCAGCTGGCCAAAACCGGGGCCATCGAAGGGGATCTAATAGAAATAGAGGACCTGTTGGGGGAAATCCAGGTCACTGCTATCACTAGATCCCAGACGAATGCTCACGATGATCTTTCAACTGCACAATGGAGTAAGGAGACCCCTGATGCTGATTTGATTACAGCTCAGAAGGGGGATCCAATAATTGGTAAGTTTTACCAACACATTGAGGACCCTGAGAACTTTCCCCTGACGGATACCGATTACATTGGGAAGGAGGACCTTAGAGTGTTGATGAAATGTCCAAAGATGTTCTGAATCCAAGACGGTTTGTTGGTAAGGAAATCCCAAGCTGGCCATGATCAGTGGGTGGTTCCTACCTCATTCTGAAGCCTGATGTTAGTCACGCCCATGATGTGGCCACCGCCGGTCATAGGGGGTTCCTCACAACACTGGAAATCTTAAGAGAGGTTGCCTACTGGCCACACATTGGGCAAGACCTCGACCAATACTTAAAGGGGTGTCTTGTGTGTGCACAGTTTCAGCCATCATCCCTCACACACCGTGCACCTCTTCAAAAGAGGGGGATGACACTGCCATGGTCAGATTTGCAAATCGACTTTGTAGGCCCCGTGATTCGCTCGTCTAGAGGAAACAAGCACATGTTGACCGTTACATGCTTGTTTACCAAGTGGGTGGAATGTCTCCCAGCCCCAGACTGCAAGGCAGAAACAGAAGCTGCCCTGATGATTAACCACATCTTTTCCCGTTTTGGTCTACCTCAAAGGATTGAGTCAGACAGGAGTAGCCACTTTGAAGTAATGACAAAGATGTGGGAGATACTGGGGGTCAAAAGGAAGTTACATATTGCTTACAGGCTAGCTTCTTCTGGAGCAGTGGAGAGATACAACCGAACCATTGTGAGCATATTAAAAAAGTTTGTGGCAGATTCTGGGCCAAGTTGGGATATCCGATTACCTCTGGTCCTAATGGCCATCAGATCTACCCCTTCATCTGCAACTAAAATGTCACCATTTGAGTTGATGACTGGACGCAAGATGGTGCTTCCCCAGCATTTGCTCTACAGTACCCAAGAGCAGACACTGATAAATGCCTCCACAACTCATGAGTATGTGGAGAATTTAAGGAAACACCTTCAGCATGCTTTAGCCTATGCTCAGCGGAATCTAGAAAGATCAGCCGAGAGCATGAAGACCCACTATGATTTAAAAACTACCCAAAAGGAATATAAGGTGGGTGATCGGGTCTATCTATACAATTTCCAAAGGAACCAGGCCAAACAGCGAAAATTCTTGCCTACATGGAAGGGACCGTTTGAAATTATTGACAAGATCTCCCCTGTTGCCTACAAGATCCGCATCCCCAAAGGCAGTTTGGCAGAAGGGGAAGACCAGTGGGTACATATAAATCAGCTAAAGTGTTGCCATCCCAGGCACACTCTGCAACAACTGGAGGAGTCCTCTGCAATACCAGAGGGGACCGCTCCAGATAATTCAATTCCAACCCTAAAATATCCCACATATAGTCTCTAAAATATTATGATTTGGAAAAAAAAATGTCTTATAATTGTATCTTGTTTTTGTTAAAATAAGAACGGAAATGTTTTGACTATAAAATGTATATGCCACCCCACTATATCAATGGTGGGGAAGAAATGTCTAGGAATAGGTATTGCCGCTTTCCTTTGTCGTCCTAGGAGAAAGAAACCATGGAGACTGACCAAGGAGGACGACCGGGGACTGGGAGCAGAGACCCGAGGGGCCCGGGGTACCGTCCAATCCTCCCATCAGGACCTGATTGATCGACTGGAGGGAGGAAAAGATGCTGAACTGTGCCATCTATGGAATTGGAAGAAGAGGAGGCGAACATCCCAGATCTTGCGACTTCCATCATTGAAAGGACAGAATGGCCATCGCAAGAGGGGGGGCTTGTGGGATGTTTTTACCCATGCATCCAAGCCCTACCATAAAACTGTGCAGTACTGGCATGGAAAACATCATGATGGCCAGAACTCCCCCGAGAGTGCACAGGGAAAACATGAAGAATAGGCTGCCACCCATTTTTGCCTATGTTGTGAGCACAGGAGGGCACTGCCTAAAACCACCATTGGGCTACACACACAGTAGCCTGAAACCATTGGGAATGGCAATGCTGATTGCCAAAAAGCAACTCAGAACTGTGGGGAATTCATTTTCTTAATCCCAAAAATGGTTGCAATACCGGTACTCACCACTATCAGAAAGCCGGCGTTTTAAAACCACCAGACTTTTGTGTAAAACTGAACAAATGAAACAAAACCAGGCCAAGGAAAGACTTGCTAAGAGGTGGAAGAATGTAAAACTATATTCTGAAATGACTTGAAGGAAGTAATTATTTAATGTATAGGTAAAAATTATAAGTTTGATTTAAACTGGGAACAAAAAGTGACATTTAGCTGAAACCTGGCTTACTGAAACTGGATTCTGCCTGACAACTACCTCCGACAGGAGTTGAAACCTGATCAGCCACTCTTCCCAGGCCTAGCTGCATCCTGCTGCCCCTGGCCAATAGGAGTTGACACCTTTGTGATTGAATTAATGGAGGGGACCTGGGGACTGCAGAAAGTTGAACAAAGGCCTGTCCTGGTCTCAGGCAAATGTTATATTGGGGGGGCCGTAAAGTGGCTTCCTCTTAGGGGAAACTGGGAGGGGCAGTGCCTCTGCAAGCCAGCTGAGCTTGGGGGAAGTGGATAAACCAGTTATTCCACAGTGTGATGTGGGAAGCCACACCCCTTTTTGACCAGGGCATACTTTTAAAAAGATGGATAATTCATAGTACGGACCTGTCAAAATTATATAAATAATATCATTATTCTTGTGATTTTTCTGTGCACATTTTAAGAGGTGTTAGGACCCTGTGGTATGTTCCTGGGGATAGCAGCGGAAAAAAGGTTATTACTCCAAATGTCTGCATGTTAAAAATCTGACACTTTATCAACTGTAACCCATATCCCTGGTGCACATTTGTGTAAAATCTGGAAAGGTTTAGAGGTCGTTATCTGGATGAAAAGGGGAGAATTCTGTCATCAGTGGACACAACATCGTACAAAGACAGGGATCGGATGGTTTGGTGCTACAGAAAATATGTTAACTGGACCTATAATATTAGAAAAATGGTACATAGATGAATATGTATTTGGGTCAGAAATAGATTTGTGTGCAATTTGACAAGGGGAGGTTCCTCTGACCATAAAACCTACAGCATCACTATGACAATCCATTTCCTTCCCCCAATCATGGGAGAGGTGTGAATTGGGCCAATGACAAGTAGAGAGGGGCAGGCTTAGCTAGGCCCAGGCAGACACCCATTTTCAAAACACATAAAAAGAGACTGCTGGGACAGGTAGAGACATTCAATTCCATTTGCTGCGGAGCATGCCGACCGACAACTTCACATCCAGAGATCCAGACTTCAAATCCATCAATCTCCAGAACCTGTAGCAGAAATTAACTCCAGAATCTGTATCAGAGAGGCCTGAATCCACCAGCTGAATCCTCTTCAGCAGGCCTCAAAACCAACCAAACTATTCAACAGCCGGGCGAGCTCTTTGAATTTTTGCCAAGAATTTTTGCAAGAACCTGTAGCAGTATCCAGAAAGCAGTGCTGTATCCGGAACCCGAGAGAACCAAAAACCAGACCGTTGTGAGCAGATCCGGTGCTTGACAGACCCAGAGAGCAGAGCTGACCCAGATAGCTGGGACTTCAGAACCACCTGCCGGAAGTCCCGTCCAACCTGACCAGACCGTGACTAGGCCTATTTCAAATTGATATTGTGAGTACCTAGCAGAACTGTGCAAAACCAATCTCTTAGTTAAAATAATCTAATCCAAACTATTTTAACCTAAGTAGAACAGCCTCCTAGAAATCGTGTCATCTGTCATTTTTAAAGCTGCACAACTGTCACCTGTCAATTCTGCAGCTGCAAGCTGTCACCTGTCATTTTGAGTTTTACTTTAAATCCGAAAATCTACCTTTATTAAATTGTCCGTATCTCTTGAACCGTTTGGGCTAGGAACGAAATGTAACTTTCATCTGAAAGCTTGGAATCTAGGCTTCCTATACTTTACCCGTAATCGCGAGAAACGCACTCGCGAAATTTACTGCGATTTGCGATTTGGCCCGATTTCTTTATCTGTAGAAATCAGCAGCTTTTTGCTTCTCTTTGTTAAAATCCGTTTGCAACCTGGTAACAACTCATAGGGCATTGCTAAAGTGAGCCTGAACTAATACCAACAAGCATCTCTCACTCACCCTGAACCTCTAGAGGGAATTAAAAGCAATTTTAGCACCTTTTCACTTCCTTGCAAACCACATTAAAGTAATTTGCCTGTGTTTAAAACTCATCCCTGTTTTCTCTAAGCTTGCTGGGGGAACTGGAACTGTGTATTGCATTATAAAGTGTGATTTGTTGGGATTCTTGAAGACTGTGTGCTCTCCTTCCATTTCTTGTATTGCATAGGGGGGGAGTGAATTGTCAAAAGAAAAAGTGATCATATTACCTTTTGCTAAAATCATAACAAGTTATTTCTGTACTGCATTTTATTCCACCTTGCATTTCCTTGAAACCATCAAGCATTTTCAGCTACCTCATCCTCTACCCTACTCCTAAGTAACCAAATCACTGTACCCCTGTAACTTTATCCATTGTTGATCGCGGTCGTATTCTGAAGTGTGATATCAGTTATCAATTTATTTATAAAGTGTGATAGATATATATTGTTGAATTGTCCAAATAAACCTTTTAAATTTGCAAACCAAACCTACTTCTTGGCTCAGTGGGGTCAGGGGGATTCTAAGAGGGGGTTGTTATACAAGGGTTGTCATCCAGAGTACTGAACTGGATCTAAAAATACATCAATAAGGGTTTTCCTCAGCATCCCAGTCTAGGTATTGACTTAGCTGTAGTGTTGATTGAATACCGCTTACAGGTACTGAAGCCTATCGGTATAACTTGTGTCCCTGGCTGTTATAGGCCATCCGGCCCGTTGGCCTAGGTAGTATTGCTTAAGTATTTGCATCTTTTTCGTAATAAAATACAAGGTGATCAGTTACCAGCGTGTTAGCATTGTCAATATCATGTTACAGTGTCTGTTGTGTCTGCGCCTTGGTTGGTTAATTCTTCTAGAGAACTGTGATGAAGGCTTCAGATGTAGGGTTAATGTCGTGTACAAATATGGCACACGTTTTGAACTAGAACTCCCATGATTCCTCACTGTTGAGCATGCTGGCAGAGACTTATGGGAGTTGTAGTTCAAAACATTGAGGAGGTCTCTGGTTGCCCACCACTGACATATGGTAATCTCCATTGTACCTGTCAGCTATCCCACGTTACACTACTCACATTCCAATCTCCCCCACCAACGGAGTAACAGCAGTGGTTCCTTATATGGGATGATTAGGCTCACCACTTTCTTGGTAATCAGTAAGGTGGATGGCGTCATGGTTAAAGCGCTCTTGTTGAATGATTTGGTTTAAGGCATTGTTAGGACAGTTTTTCTGAAGTCCATCTAAGGGCTTAGTAAAACCATTCAACTGAGTCATTACAAGACCCCATTCTTATTGTAAGTCTGTACTACCTGAGAATAGGATAGCATAGACAGAGCAGCCAGGATTAATTTAGGCGGGAGAGAAGGCTGTAGAATCAGCAGAATGACACTGTAGTACACATATGGTTCAAAGAAACACTGACACACTATGTATGGTAAAAATAAATGGTTTATTTAAATACAAGCAGACCAAGGTAAATATTGGGTAAATAAGTACACATTATACATAAACAAATTATAAAAACAGAACACTATGCTTTAAAGTACACAGACCAAAGCATATACCCTATTTAGAAAACAAACAGTATTTCTAGGTAAGTTAGACCTTCAGTTAATTTGAGATTACTTTCAGTAATTCAAGGGTAGTAGACCCTAGTGACGCTCAGCAAAAAATCTCATCGTAATACAAATGGATAGTATAATTTTCTGATCTAGTGAAACACAGATTCTAGGAACAGTATCAACCTTTACATACGTTTTGGATAACAAAGTTATACCAGGATAGTAAGACCCTTCTGTGTTATATTCAATTACAGTTGCTTTTCAGTTCACAGACTAAGGGAAGCAATAAAGTGTTAACTTATTTGTTGATGGCACACAGCTATGCAAGGTAAGCAAAACCTAAATACTTTTTTAAGGAGCTACCAGCAATTTAGAGGTAACTATAACCTATGGCAGAAATATTCTGGACAGGCTAACAGCAAGTCAGGGAAGCAGGACTCAATTGGGGACACTCATGCAATTATCCTAATAGGAATAATAAAGTGAAACCAACCACAATACTTTTGGGAAGAGGGGGTCCCAATTCACAGGGGAGTAAGTTAACCTTCTATCTACTTTCTGTTATAATGGCGAGACAGTTTCTAAGAAAAGTAAGACTTTGACAATACAAATTTAAGAAGGCACACAGCTTATTCAAGGTAAGTGAATCCTAAATATACTTTTACACTGGACAAAGCCTCAGAAAATAAATTAACGCTTCATCTGCCTCCAAATATAAAAAAATTGAATGATCTCCAGGGCTACGTAAAACAATTCCCGAACAGGCAAGCAAGAAACTGCCTTCTGAGAGCTAGGCTAAATATGCTTCCAACAAACGAGATCAACTTTATCAGAGGCCTATCAGTTACCAGTGACTGTAGACTTTGTAAAAAGCCAAGCGAAAAGGAAACAGTAAGGCACATTCTCCTCAACTGCACAGAAATTGGGAAAGTTAGGTCTAGCTACATGCAATATTTTGCATTTGATCTAACGCTTGAATCCGAACTATGTTGGTGGTCAAGGATGATTAGTGGAAATAGATCAACCTGGCTAACCGCGACTACTAAAATACTTCAGTATGCTCTGAGTAAAATAGAAACCAACTCAACATAAGACGACAAATTCAAAGGGCCACTAGTTGGCTGAAGACTCTAGTGAATTCGAATAAAAAAAACTTTTAAATCTAAAAGTACAGAAGATAACTTGGCACATCGACAAAAGAAAAAGTTTTGTAAAAATCATTTGTTTGATTAAAAAAATATATAAAAAATAAAATATATATACTTTTAAGCAACAGAACATATCTAAGGAAAGGCATAACGTTTTGTAACTATACACGCTCACATCTATAGTTATGAACAAATTAACTTACAAGTAAGTAACCTTTCAACACTTGGTTTTCTTTTCAAGGCAGACACCTTACAGTATCCAGCCCTTTCCAATTCTAGTACATGAGTTCTCTCAGAGGCAGAAGAGGGACCCTCGTGGTCTAGGAGCCAGCTGTAGGCAGGGTGAGATAGGGCTCACCCTGCCAGAAATGTTCACAGTTCCAGAGGAAGACTATTAAAACAAGTACGTATTTTAGTTAGTGGACTGTCCAGGGACTTCAGAGAAGACACCCTAGGAGGATTCTAGCATTGGGCCTGGGTGAACTGGACGATAGACCTCCCAAACACAGAAAAAAAAAACACAGGAATCACAAGAGGCTTAAGGTAAGTAAATAACCAAGCCAGCACAGTACCTCACGACAGGAGATGAATTTGCAGCAGGAGGACTTCAGGATCTGCAGCCAAAAACCCAGGGACTGCATTCTTTGTCAGGACGGAAGAGTGAACACTGGATGGGCTTTTTCAGCAGAGATTGACACAGAAGGCTTCAGGCAAGGGTTTTTTCATGGCTGGATCCGGCTCTCTGGATTTGGAGCCCATTTCGGGAGCCAGAGGAAGACTGAATATTGCTGGTTGGATTCTCGTTGTTTGCAAGGTTCAGCCCTCTGGTGAGGGATCTTTTCAGACTTGATTCATATCTTTAGAAGTACAGCAGGATTCCCACAAAGGTTAAGCAAGATTTGTAATTCGAAATACCGTGCACCACCCAATGGCTTTGCGGTGTTGCAGCCCTGCAAGGTTACAGCACCACATCTGTTGGCTCAAAATGCAGGTCTTTGAAGTGGGAGAATGGAAGACCAGGCTCCCGTCCTTCACCTCTCGCGCTTGGCCTAGAGGGTCACGACCCAGACACCCGCCGCGAGAAGAGTTTGTCCATTTACCAGATGACCAGGTACCCTGGTACAGGAACATACGGATGTGTCCATCTGCCTGCCCAGCAGCCCGCACTGGCCATGCCGACACCTGCGGCACAGATCAGCTAGACTAAAATCTACACGTCGTTAGAGATGCCATGACGACCTAAACAACGGGAAGCACATCTGTACAAATATACACACTGAACATTCCCACACCAATCTACACGAAGAATATACTCAGTGCTATGACGTAGGTGACAGGCATATTCACGGACGTGCATCTTTATTATTTTTACATAGGCTTTCAGAATGCAGAAACGCAAGACGCGTCATGAACTCATCTATAACGCTTGCTCACGCTTCTCTTGAAACCCGTTACCACCATGAGAGGTATAATGGAGACACGATACTGGTCATGGAAATATATGCTACTATAACCTAAAGCACCTATGCACCAAACGGACTACTTATGCACCAGGCCCGAGTAGGCCTCAAACAAGAGCTCCCGTGGACATTAACAAAGCAAGAGTCAGGTTGCTGATCCTGCAGAAAGAGCCCGGTGGAGCAACCAGCCAAGGTCGCAATGTTGCAAACCCACATTCCAAGAACAAATCATCAAAGGCACGATGTTGCAACCTCGTACTCCGCGCACCAACGTTAAAGTCACACCGGCAAATTAAACCAGACGCGCAGTGGAAAAACAATATTAATTGTGCAGAATTCTGCCTCTTTCACGGTCCCTCCCCACGTGACCAAGCCGAACCTGACGAGATGCCAAACCCAGGAGAGTAGAGGCGTCTGGATCTATCGCTACGGGACACAGGCAGATACACATGAAAGCCTCAATGGACATCTGTGACAGTGGGAGCGGTCAGCCTTCCAGCTATGAATAAGTCCTCACATTGTCTGCACGTACCCATAGTGAAACATTGTTGCGACTTGCAGGTACACCGAGAGCTGGGAACAGCGGTGGTCCCAGGCTGGGAAGCTCACGGGCGCACCAATCAGAACATGGGGCTCCTATCACTGACGTCAGTAATGTTAACCAATCCCCAGGAGTCATCATGTAACAATTCTCATGTATCTAATTGTAGGGACAACCCAGATATACCACCTGACTACCCTTTGTCCACTAACATCGTTCTCTATATGTGTGCTATACTAACCCTACCACTCGAGCAACCAATTAAGAGTGGCGATAGGTTTTTTGTTAACTTTCTGAAGTGACGCAAGTAGCGCGTCATAATACAGTAAAAGGGCCTGCGAGCCCCACAATTGTGTGTGTGTCAGGACGAACGCGTACGCTCCTTGACCCATCCCTGCCGTTTTGTCTAATAAACAGCAGAGTCACCTTGCTCCTTGTGTGTGTCTCATACTCTATCTCATCTGGGATATACGGGAGGAGTTGGGGCCTCCCTGCCCGGAGGTCTGCGGACGGCCCGGCCGACCCCGGCAGAATTTCCCCCCGACAAGTTGGAGGCACTGCTGAGATCTGTTTAAGATCGACTTTTATTTTTACTTTTTCCAGGCACTCCCGTTGCGAGGAGGCCCGGCGGCGCGGCCCCCTCTGCCGTTGCCCCCTTCTGAGGACTACAGGACTATCGCGGAGCTGCGAGAAGACCGGACAGCGCAATCCGGATATTGGCCCTCGGGAGCCGGTTGAGAAGTATCCCGCCCGCGGTTGGCGAGTGTCCAGACGTGGTCCAGACGAGGGGAGGTGGCGAGCCGCTTGGAGGGGTGCACGCAGTCGAGCGGCCCTGCATCGAGAGAACTTGGTGAGCATGACACGCACAACAAGCAATGCGAAATTGTGAGGGAGGGGGAGGAAGTAAATAAGGGAGGAGGGAGGTGTTGTACAGTTGCGCGGCAAAGGTCTAACAACTTAGTGTTGCCAATGGAATGAATGGTAGCGAAACGAGTGCGAGAGCAGTCGGCTACGTTACGCGAAAGAGGGGGGCGGGGCACGAAAACATCACGTGCGGCCGCTCGTAAGACACTGATTGGCCTAAATTGCGACTACGTGTGAGGGTGGGGGTGTGTGGTTTCCTACGATTTGGCATTTATTGATCAATGAGTAGACGAGGATTCCCATTGTTCGAGCAAGAAACTCGATAGGTAGATGCCGTTTCCCTGTAGGCGGTAGCTAGTTGCCTAGTTGCCCAATACAGAAGATAATTGGCTGGTTAAGCCCTCCTGTTGAGGGGCGTATCACACGCGAGGCGACGCAGCGTGCGCAGTCCGATTATATTATTGATTTGATTACCTTGTTCCAGGAGAGACAGGAAGACAGCTGTAGGGTTAGCGGGGTAGATTGCAAGTGTATTTTCAACTTAAAGAACATAATAAGAATGTACCAGTAGCTCGAAGAAATCGGTGACGTCACCAGTAGGGATTTAATAGGATATAGCGAGCACAAGGAACTTTTGAGAATGGTGGGGAAGAGAAATATGATAAGGGAGCGGATACGCAAATAAACGATAGACGAGTGGATCGGAAGAGGAGAAGGGGAGAGGGGCGTGGCTGCGCACGGAGAACGCCGGCCACGGCAAGTGTAAAAGGAGAAGGAGAACGGGGAAACAGGACGACTGTATAAGAGCGTCGTAAGGGGTACGCAGCCGCAGGGGGCTGCGTGCGCTTCGGCCGCAGGGGGCCGTAGGGGAAGGAATATAAAATATAAAATGATACACATATATATATTTTGTTCTATGTTTTTAATAAGTTTTACTGCATATTGTGTAAAAGGATTGTCGTAAGTCCCCACACTTGCGGGGCCAGGTAAACAATATAAGGTTGTATATTGTAAACGGCTAGTGAAGGGAAGGGTAACAAGGGGAGCGCCACTATGTCATACGGGACAGGGTCGGGAGGGTGGGGGAACACCCTTACTACCCCACTACAACACATATGCACCACACTCCCACCCCATAGGGAGAAATTAATTAAGTACAGTATAGAGTGGACCCAGGGGACGGACAACAAAATGTTAACACCATGGCCACCTAATGGTAGTTTCGATCCATATGCCCAACATTCACTGCTAAACCATCTGCACAATACATACAAGGGGAAGAAGTTGGCAAACCATGTGGAGGTGTTTAACTTATGGAGGATGTTCCAGGGGTCCCGACCAGGACCAAATGGAATGTTCACTATGGGAGAAACACCGGAAGAAAAGGAGATTAAGAAAGAAGGAACGGATGGGCAAGAGGGGTGTGAGAGCACAAAGAATACGAGGAACGGAGGACAGGGAGGAGAAAAGATTGATAAATCAGACGACATAAAAAAGGAACCGAGCAATGAGATACCCATTACACCGGGAGTGAAAACAGAGGGAGGAGGGTTGTACCCTTTAAGAGAATTAGGAGAAATAGAAGGACAGTTAAGGGCGGCTGAAGGATACTCGAACCCGGCATACAGCCCTCCACCATATGTGGCTCATAGGAAGATACCAATGGGGGAGGGGAGGATTGGAGAAGAGCAGACTGTAGAGATAGGAAATGATGAGTGGGTAGCTGCACAGATATTATTAAAATTACGAAGTTCACTAACTGGAGAAGAGAGGGAGGTAGTAAAGAGAACAGACGAGGATAGTACAAGAGAGAGTGAGATAAGGGGGGAGGAGCTATTACGACAAAGGGAAGAGATTTTGGAGGAAAGGTTAGCTAAACTAAGGGATGTGCAGAATGAATTGATCAAACAGCTTGAGAGGGAGGAAAGAGAGAGAGTGAGGAAAAGGAAAGAAGGTAAGGACGAATTGGACAAATTAAGGGAACGAAATGAGGAGCAAAGGAGAGAAGCTGAAAGGGTAAAAGCAGCAGCAGAGAGGGTATCAAGAGTAGTGATGAGAGAAAAGAAGAAGGAAGAAGAAGAAAAGGAAAAGGAAATGGCAATATGGAGGAGGAGGGTACTATCAGAGACAGCTAAGAAATATGAAGAGGGGAAAGTAATAGAAAGAGAAAGGGTGAAATGGGAAAGGAAGAAAGAGGATGAGAGAATATTGGAACAGATGAGCAACGAAGTGATGGAGGAATTAAAAAGGAAAAGGGAGGAAAATAGTAGGGAGATGGAGGAGACGAGTGAAGGAGAAAGAGAAGGGAGGAGTAGGGAGAGTGAAAAATGGGGGGATTTATATAGAAGTAGAGAAGTAGCAACAACATCAGCACTAGGGGGAGCAGTTGATAACAAAGGAAAAGGAGAAATGGACCTAATAGACTTAGAAACAGTAACAATAAAAGGGAAAAAGGCAGAGTGGGGGATACCCTTTATGACTGACTTTTGCAGTGAGGAGGAAGAAGGAGTAGAGAGGGAAGGAAGAAAGAGTGAAAGGGAAAGCTTAGATAAGCTATACCTCACTCGAACAAACATAGACTCGCCATGGATCAGTAGGAGAAGGGAGGAGTTGGAGAGAAGTGAAGAAGGGGTGCAAAAACTAGTGGAAAAACAAACTCATGAAACCACGCCATCCCCATCTCCATCACGCCCTCCCCCATCGCACCCTACATGCTCAACCGCCACACGCTCGCTGCGCACAATAAAGCTCGCGCCCTTCATGGACCAACTGACTCCCTATGCATGTCGGCTTAGAGACCTCCCTAGTCGCAGACAAGACAGACAAATAAACATGCCCACGATATTATGGAACGTAAAGGGGGACACCAGACACAACTTGATGCCACTGTTGGAGAGAGGAGGGGTTAGACCACAGTATGTACCTTGGAAACATACGGATAAAGAAAATATAAAATGTAGGCTCCCATCACTAAGTGGAGGTGCGGGTAAGTGGATATATGAAATGGAAAAACACACCGCAGGACAGAAACTAGCAGTAGGAGATGTGAAGGGCCTGTTAATATCAATATTAGGGGATAGAGCGGATGACATTTGGAAGAGAGCGGGATTCCATGGGGTAACAATAACGAACACATCGCATGATGGGGCACCATTTGCAAACTGCAGACATGCGCTATGGCAGGCACTGAGAGTACAGTACCCAGACACATCAGACATAGGAGCCATTACTTCCCGTAAGATGCGTGAGAATGAGGATCCTGTTGATTATATCCAGGATATTCAAGAGTAGTGGCGCATGGAAACTAGAGAACAATGGGACAAAACACCAGCCATATTTTATCATATACTAGTACAAGGGCTCCCAGAAGGAGTTCAGAAACAACTAAAGAAAGTAGTGGGGATGGAAGCAAAACCATGGCCAGAAATACAACTGACTATAGTACATCACTGCAGGACATGGCAAGGAAAAATGAAACAAAAGGAAGAGGACAGGAAAACAGAAGAGGCCAAACTAGTACAGAAAAAACTTACTAAATACACAATGGAAGGGGCACTAATAACTACGCCCACACCAATGGCCCAAAGCCCCACGCAAGTAGTGGCTGCACAAGATCCCGCTCAAGTAGCACCTCCACAAAGTGTAATACAGCAAGTGCCGCCTCTGCAATTACACGCACCAAACATGGGAGGAGGGTACCCAATGCAAGGAACTGGGTATTATAGTTATAACAGGGGGAGAGGAGGATTTATGAGAGGGAGAGGATACGGATATAATACCCAACAGGCTGGGGGACTTAGAAATTCCTACCCCACAGGGCAACCCGTATACCAGGACAACACAGGGAGCTTCCCATGGCAAAGCAGGGAACCACCTGTGTGTTGGAACTGTGGACTATTAGGACACATGTCACGTACGTGTAGGGTCAGGCCAGGAACACCAGCATGGAATGAACAAGCACAACCTAGGGCCTCACAAGAACAGCAGGGCATACAACAACAGCAGATGTCACAACAAGGAAGTGACCCACAACAACAAACAACACAACAGCAGCCACAAACATATTCACTGCCACAACAACAAATAACACAGCAACTGCCACTGCCACAACAACAAGTAGCGTTAATACAACCACCCCAAACTCAACAAACGCAATTGGGTAGGGTGACGGTGTTGGGACACAACCCTTACACAGGGAATGGCCAATCATTGTACCCCCAATAGGACAGCCCACAGACGGCCTTGGTGTGTCCCATCCTGTCAGTAACACCTAATAGTGCGGAGGAGCCACGCATAGAGGTAACGATAGGTGACAAAAAATTATCATTCCTTGTTGACACCGGGGCAACCCGGTCTTGCATAAGGGAAGGTAAATTTAAGATGTCAGGCGAAGCCATGAACACCCAAGGATTTTCTGGGGCTAAAGGGTTGGTTCCATTTACTGATAACGTTCCCTTATCTATTGGAGATTATGATCTGTCAGTCCCACTTTTGTATTATAGTGCCTCTACCAGTAAATATACTGGGGAGGGACATAATGAACAGGTTGAATATGACGATCTCCTTTACAGAGGATGGCATAATTTGCTCTACTCCAGGGATTAACATGCTCGCAGCACGACAGATTATGCAAGCATACTGTGGACAGACAGCGATTAGGGCGGAGCCAGTAGATGGCGAGCTATTTCAGTATGGCACAGACATGGCATTTGCATGGATGCCAGGGATAGAAGGGAAAATATGGAGGAGGCCAGCAGCCTATCTGTTCCGACCAGAAACACCAGTTAATGAACCAGAAGGAAAGGTGTTTGTAATGGACATCGAGAGCATTATTGCAACAGCTGATTATGTTGCTGTGCACGCCCAAGATAAAGAAGGGAGAGCATGGAGGGCAGTGATAGCACTAGCAGAAGGATGTAGGCTGACCCAGGTGTCAGATGAAGAGCTGTTCTCAGAAGAAAAGGAGGAAGGTGAAATGGTGTTCATGATGAGTGTAGAAATATGGCTAAGAGTGGCTCACAAACAAGTAGCACAGAAAATTGCAATGGCACTTGAGGCACCCGCAGGCACCCCAGTCCCATTCTTTAAGGAGGATATGTCAAAGGTGCCCAAATCATTATGGACTATTAGCCCTTATGACGTGGGATGCATAAAAAGCATAGGGGGTGTAAGGATAAAATTGAAAAAAGGTGCCATACTACCAAGAGTGAAACAGTACCCATTGTCAAAAGAGGCAGATGAGGGCATATATGAAACCATAACGGCCCTTATAAACAATGGCATATTGGTCCCCTCAGAATCACCATGTAACACAGCTGTGTACCCGGTGCGCAAGGCTAAAGGGGGGTCTTGGCGCTTCATACAGGACCTCAGGCCCTTGAACAACATAGTAGAAGCAGAGTATCCAGTAACAGCAAACCCGGCCACAATATTGTGTGGCATTCCAGCAGAAGCATCACGATTTACAGTGATTGACCTTAAAAATGCTTTTTTCTCAATACCATTACACCCAGACTCACAAGATTTGACAAGCTTCACTTACCGAAATACAAAGTGGAAACATACCAGATTACCACAGGGGTATTGTGAATCACCCTCAATTTTCAATAGAGTAATACAGATGGATTTGGGTAACGTTGAGGTGGAAAGCACAGTGTTACAGTATGTGGATGACATAATAATTTGCAGTACAAACGAAAGTAAATGTAGAGAGGACTCCTTAAAAATGTTGACAATATTGGCTGAAAAGGGGTACAAGGTAGACATGGAAAAGATACAATACTGTCAGGAACAGGTACTTTACATTGGCCAACTGATATCCCAACATGGAAGAAAGATTGCACCACAAAGAGCACAGGCCATTTCAAGTACTCCCGTGCCACAGACTGTGAGAGAACTGCAGCAGTTTCTGGGGCTGTGCAACTATTGTAGAGCATGGGTATTTGATTACAGTTCATACATAGGACCCCTGCTTGAGGGTTTGAGGGATGCCAATAAAGGGGAGAAAAAGTTGGGGTGGACTATGGAAATGAGGGAGGCCTTTGACGAATTGAAAGACGCGATATCAACTGCTCCAGTACTGGCATCCCCAGACTATGAGCGACGCTTTTTTATATTTTCACATTGCGACTCAGCAGTGATGAAAGCAGTATTGGCCCAAAAAACGAGCATGGGCTATAAACCAGTAGAATTTTACAGCGGTCACTTAGACCCTGTGATGTTAGGCCACTTCCCTTGTGAACAAGGTCTTGCTGCAGCTGCTTTTGCAGTAGAAAAAGCATCAGCAATAACCACGGGGTGTCCAACTACACTGTTTGTGGAACATGCACTATTTGCAATATTGAATAAACCCAAGTCCACACTAACGACACAGAGGGCATCAGGTTATGAGATCATTTTGTCTAGAGCTGAACTAGCAATTGTTAGATGTAGCACGGTTAACCCTGCAAGGTTCCTAGCAGAAGTAATTGAGGAGGGAGATTACGCCCACGACTGCACCCAAATAACTGAAATGTACTCATGTACTAGAAAAGTTGAAGAAAACGCACTAGAGGGAGGTGAGCTTTTGTTTATTGATGGGTCATCAACTATTGATCAAGGAGATGGGATACGAAGGACTGGGGCAGCAGTAGTAAAAATGATGGAGGCGCCGGTGTGTGTGGCTATGAAGTGTGTACAATTGCCACAGCATTACTCTGCTCAAGCCGCGGAACTGGTTGCACTAATATTGGCATTAAAGGAAAGTTTTAACAAACGAGTAACCATATATTCCGACAGTGCATATGTTACATCCACTGTCCACTCAGGGTTATCAAAATGGAGAAGAAGAGGGTTTAGGAGAGCTGATGGCACTCCAGTGCAACATGCCCTCTTGTTGGCTGAACTAATTGAAGTAATAAACGACCCCCAAGAACTAGCCCTAGTCAAATGCACCGCACACACCAATGGTGAAGACTACGTCTCAAAAGGGAATGCAGCAGCAGACGCACATGCGAAATATGCTGCATACTTTGGTGAGATATGGAACCCCACAGACTCACAGAGAGGGAGAGGGAGGGGAATGGCTAGGGAGATGTTAATAAGAGAAGGGTACACCCATCTCCCAGCCACACAGATTATGGAGCTACAAGCGGCTGCACCAATGGCCGAAAAAGAAATATGGGTAAAAAGAGGATGTACAATGTCACCAACCGACGCACTATGGCGCCAGGGTGGCACTGGGAAAGTTGTAATACCGTTGGCACTGTTAAATACCGCCCTGAGCCAATTACATCACCCTGCCCATACAGGCAAGGAAATAATTGCAGCACGAATTAGAGAAGATTGGTTTTGTCCTGAGTTAAATTCTCATGTGTCAAATTTTATCAGCAATTGCCTCACATGTCAACAGTTTACGGCCGGTCATACTCTAAAAGTGATAAGAGGTACCATACCCCGGCCAGAAGGACCTTTTCGGCACCTTCACATTGACTATGTTGATATGATCAACATATGTCAAGGTAATAGGTATATGATTGTAGTAGTATGCCCATTTTCTAGGTGGATTGAAGCAGGGCCCTGTTCACACCCTGATGCATTTAGAGCAGCCAAATTCATAGTAAGGGAGGTCTTCCCCAGGTGGGGAGTGTGCGAGGTGTTAAGATCAGACAACGGCCCACATTTCGCAAACGAAATGTTCCAGCATATCACATCCCTGCTGAGCATAAAACACAAATTTGCATGTGCATACCACCCACAGGCTAATGGTGTATGTGAATGCCTGAATGGCTTATTGAAGGAGGCAATTGCAAAAATACAACAAACAACAAAGAAAAGTTGGTTGTATTGCCTTCCGTTAGCCCTATTCGAACTAAGGAATAGGCCAGGGTCCGACCACCACCTCACCCCTCACGAGGTGGTTACTGGACGTCAAATGCGCCTTCCCCTAACCCCAACGTCAAGGGCATTCACCGACCACGAAAGTTCAGCGAGTGTGTTAGGTGATGAAATGTATCAATATGTGTCTTCTTTGATTACTAGTGTCGTGTTTGTGTCTCAACAGCTCGAGCGCACACGGGGCGGGTCTACCAGCAATCAAGAAGAAGGCGCAAGTACAGAATTGGAAGAGGAGAACTTGTGCAAACTTGCCAAAGGTGACCACGTGCTACTTCGCAATTTCAATAGAAAATGGAACGATAAGAGGTTCACCGGCCCCCATCTGGTAGAGGACGTATCAACAAGAGCAGTAAAACTAAAGGACAAGCGTGCCTGGAACCACCTAGATGATGTAAAGATCTACAAACTGCAGACCCGCCCCAGCGCCAACGACAGGTCCATTGGAAGAACAGCAACAACATCCCCGACAGCGGAAGAAAGTTCCACCACAGACAACGACCCAATTGTTCCCTCGGAGACAATAACTGACGAAGAAAGGGGTGATCCCCATACTGCCCACCCCATGGTCACACGTTCAAAGAGTAAAAATACTTCCGCCATCTGAGCCCAAACCCCCCCCCCGCCCATTGACTCCCAAGTACAGTTGTAACTCAAACTGAAGGACATTGCCTGCACAAATACACATGTAAACACGTGAATGTTCTCTTTTTTCTCTCGCACATACAGGAACTGCGTAATATTGTATTGTCAAGAAAAAGCTAATTAACAAGTTCACTGTCCAGGCGTAGATGGTACTCCCAGACGATAACTACCCAGAAGAATTGTCACACCAATTTGTATACGAAATAAAAAGGCCAACATACCTAAAAAGGAGAAGGGTACGTGTCTACTACACAGCCTTCCTCCTGGCCATAGAATATTCCATGCCCCACCTCCGCCCATACTTGCCAGTCCTAAGAGACCGATCACTTAGAGTAGCGTGGGAGCAGCTCTTCGCCTGGGCACTGAATGACTATTTGATAGGGAGAGCTTAAAGGAAACAAAACTAACATTTAATAACGAGCATTTTTGAGAATTTTTAGGCGGGCAACTTTAACGTCGCAAGAATACGCTGCCAGGACTGCAGCAAGGTAAGAGCAAAATGCCGGTGAGATTAGCATATGTAATAAAAATAATAGGGATTTTTATGATCACCGGGTTCTTGGCTGCCTCTGTCTGGCAGTACAGCTATGCTATCAATTTTATTGCTGCACCCAAACCTAATATACCCCCGTTCCCTGCTGCAACAGGTGTTACGTCAGGTGGTAATAGTAACATTGCACCCAAGCAAAATAGAGTTAAACGCAGCACATACTCAGACAATAAAGGTATTGATAATTATATACAAGATTCAGCACACGTCACAAACAACATATGGTACCAACACATGACCCGCATTGGTAAGCAGACAACTGAGGATAGCTGCTACGTTTGCTCATTAATACCATACGCCATGAGCGCTTCACGAACATTTGTTGCCACAGAAATAGATGAAAAGACAGCACAGTGCATAATATACTTGGCCCTGTTCCAAACGAAAGGAAGATTTCAAGGAACAGTAGTGCACATGACATGGAAAACACGAGACTCATACCCATATGAAAACAACTTCCTCAAGACCTATCTGAGTTATCACAAGACCAGTTTACATGCTGAAGCATTCAAATACATAACAAGTGGCCCTGCAAAAGGAGAAACAAAGAAGGTAACACTGCAGTATCTACCATGTGATTGGTACGCCACTGAAGTTCTGGGTAAACAAGGATGCTGGGAGAGGCCGCTGGTGACGATAACAGGAAAGGTGTATCTGGACAACAGCTGGGAGATAGGAGTGATTGGCAGCAACATGGTAACAAAAGAAACTATCTCAACCATCGAGACACACAATCATCGATGTTGGACGACGTGGATCAAGTATGTACCAATGCTCACGTGGGTAGAAGATGAAGACCCAATAACAATACTACCATTGACTGCGCCCAAGGTATGCTACCAGCATAAAGGAGAGGTGGACGTAGGATATAACACCAATTGTGCAAGCGTGATGGAGTTACCTGAGGGGGGAGCGGGAACAGCAGTAATAATGGACCATTATTGGGCCAGTGGAGAAAAGGCATACCATACACTGCCTCCCCTGTGGAATGGTGTGTGCACAATGGTACACGTCAATGTACCATCACTAGTGGTACCTAAGAAGCATGTCAATGTGGCGAAATTTCCTAAAATGGATGAAGGGGATAAGAGAAGAAAGAGATCTGCACCACTTCAGGAGGAGCAAGGGAACAGGACCAACAGCAATGATACTGTCCTAAATAGGAGAAAAAGACAAGGAGAGCCACTGACAGGAAATTACCTGTGGGGAAGGTCGGAAACGGCACTAACATCAATACCGCCAGAACACAGACTATTCAGCAGAGCAGCAATGTTCTTCTCCTCAATAATACATCCGGGACTGCAGGCTTACGCAAACGCAAAATGGCTCCAAATAACTA
Organism: Ambystoma mexicanum; assembly: GCF_040938575.1. Lineage (NCBI taxonomy): Eukaryota > Metazoa > Chordata > Amphibia > Caudata > Ambystomatidae > Ambystoma > Ambystoma mexicanum. Next base: position 1,589,826,528 of record NC_090929.1, read on the forward strand.
GATGGGAACTAATGATGACCATCAATTCAACAGTAAATGGGTTTAACGCAATTAAAGAGGAGCTGCGAGCTGTAAGGATGGTAGCACTCCAGAACAGATATGTATTGGACCTTCTCACAGCAATGGAAGGAGGAGTTTGTGCAAAGATAGGACAATCTTGCTGCACGTTCATACCTGCCAACGATGCTGACAATGGTACACTGACAGAAGCAGTTTCACAATTGGCCCAGATGCACTCCAAAATGATGGATGAAAGTAACGGTGTAAACAAGGATAAGAGCTGGTTTTCACTATTATGGTCATGGATGCCATCCTGGCTGTCAGATGGACTGAAAATAATAGTGGGTTGTACTATTTTGGCTGGAGCTACTCTGATCATAATTAGATTTTGGAAGGCCCGGAAGGCACGCACGACTGACGAGTTGCTGGAAATGGTGGGAATGCACCCCTTAATGCCAGCAGATGACGGCCAGCATACAGGTGTGATAATACAGGAGAGGGAGAAGTTGCGCACCCAAATCATCACCAACCATCTAGACCCACCATCAGTGAAGATCGAGAACCCGAGGAACCCCAGGAGCTACATAGGAAGATGGGTATACTGTACTCCTGGAGGAACCTGTGAATATATGTATTGGTCATTTGAAGATCATGTAAACCATTATGGACATCTCGGAGGAATAACTAAGATATGGAGAGTAAGAGGAGATAACGAGAAGGATATGTTTGTGGTCGACAAGTCGACCAGAGGGGGGACTGAAGTGGGAGAATGGAAGACCAGGCTCCCGTCCTTCACCTCTCGCGCTTGGCCTAGAGGGTCACGACCCAGACACCCGCCGCGAGAAGAGTTTGTCCATTTACCAGACGACCAGGTACCCTGGTACAGGAACATACGGATGTGTCCATCTGCCTGCCCAGCAGCCCACACTGGCCATGCCGACACCTGCGGCACGGATCAGCTAGACTAAAATCTACACGTCGTTAGAGATGCCATGACGACCTAGACAACGGGAAGCACATCTGTACAAATATACACACTGAACATTCCCACACCAATCTACACGAAGAATATACTCAGTGCTATGACGTAGGCGACAGGCATATTCACGGACGTGCATCTTTATTATTTTTACATAGGCTTTCAGAATGCAGAAACGCAAGACGCGTCATGAACTCATCTATAACGCTTGCTCACGCTTCTCTTGAAACCCGTTACCACCATGAGAGGTATAATGGAGACACGATACTGGTCATGGAAATATATGCTACTATAACCTAAAGCACCTATGCACCAAACGGACTACTTATGCACCAGGCCCGAGTAGGCCTCAAACAAGAGCTCCCGTGGAGATTAACAAAGCAAGAGTCAGGTTGCTGATCCTGCAGAAAGAGCCCGGTGGAGCAACCAGCCAAGGTCGCAATGTTGCAAACCCACATTCCAAGAACAAATCATCAAAGGCACGATGTTGCAACCTCGTACTCCGCGCACCAACGTTAAAGTCACACCGGCAAATTAAACCAGACGCGCAGTGGAAAAACAATATTAATTGTGCAGAATTCTGCCTCTTTCACGGTCCCTCCCCACGTGACCAAGCCGAACCTGACGAGATGCCAAACCCAGGAGAGTAGAGGCGTCTGGATCTATCGCTACGGGACACAGGCAGATACACATGAAAGCCTCAATGGACATCTGTGACAGTGGGAGCGGTCAGCCTTCCAGCTATGAATAAGTCCTCACATTGTCTGCACGTACCCATAGTGAAACATTGTTGCGACTTGCAGGTACACCGAGAGCTGGGAACAGCGGTGGTCCCAGGCTGGGAAGCTCACGGGCGCACCAATCAGAACATGGGGCTCCTATCACTGACGTCAGTAATGTTAACCAATCCCCAGGAGTCATCATGTAACAATTCTCATGTATCTAATTGTAGGGACAACCCAGATATACCACCTGACTACCCTTTGTCCACTAACATCGTTCTCTATATGTGTGCTATACTAACCCTACCACTCGAGCAACCAATTAAGAGTGGCGATAGGTTTTTTGTTAACTTTCTGAAGTGACGCAAGTAGCGCGTCATAATACAGTAAAAGGGCCTGCGAGCCCCACGATTGTGTGTGTGTCAGGACGAACGCGTACGCTCCTTGACCCATCCCTGCCGTTTTGTCTAATAAACAGCAGAGTCACCTTGCTCCTTGTGTGTGTCTCATACTCTATCTCATCTGGGATATACGGGAGGAGTTGGGGCCTCCCTGCCCGGAGGTCTGCGGACGGCCCGGCCGACCCCGGCAGAATTTCCCCCCGACATCTTCTTGAGTCTAGTGGGTCTCACTAGGTTCAGGGTCGGAGTCATCATTTCCAGAGTCCCCGGGTCAATTGAAAGGAAGGGTAACAGTAGGCTCTGGTTACACACTAGACTCTCCGCTCGCTGAAAATCATGTTTTCTTCATCATCCTCTTTGGTTTTGGTTCCAGTGGTCAACTACCCCATCAGCTTCCAGGATTGGACTTTTATGCAGGAACCCAGCCAATCAAACAGACATGCAATATTGGAACTTGGGGGGATGGCAGCCCTTTCAGGACAGCTAGCCGCCCAGTTTGAGTCAGATTCTTGCAGTCAGGCTGCAGAGGTTTGGAATCCTCCCTTGCTTCCTGCTTTACCAGTACTCTGGGGCATGTTTCGGCTTGACTGAGGTCTCCTGCCGAAGATAAAGTGAACAGAATAGATTATTCCAGCTTGGATGTCAGGAGAAGGAACAAAGCAAAAACAAAGAGTTGATGGCTGGAAGGTTTAGACTGAATCTTAACCACTGGCGTTGCTCTGGGCAACCTTCCAGACCATCGTTCTTCGCCTGTCAAGCCATTACAGAAGGGGAAAAACCATATGCAAATCAGGCTTGGTCCCACCCCAAAAGGGGCAGTCCAGCCAGAACTGCTAGGTCACATCCCTTCTGCACGAGACCACAAGCATCCCCAAACATGTTTTGGCCTTGTTCCCCAACAAGGCCGAAACATGTCTGGGGTTGCTTTTTTTTCCGTTCAGAGGAGACCTGGCCTAGCAGTTCGGGCTGGGCTGCTCCCATTGGTGGCAGTACCTGACTGATTTGCATATGGCTGGACCCCTTTTGCAATGGCGCAGACAGGCTAAAAAACTGTGGTGTGGAAGGTTGCCCAGAGCAACTCCAGTGGTCCAGATTAATTCCAAACCTTCCACCCATCACTTTTTTGGTTTCAGTTTGTCTCCCTATGTGAGAGAGGGTATGCCCAGACGTGGGTCCCTTTTTCGCTGCGCCATAGGGAACCAAGCTGCAACTCACTGAGGAGGCCCAACAAGACCGAAACATGTCTGGGGTTGCTCGTGTTTCCGTGCAGAAGGGACCTGGCCTAGCAGTTCGGGCTGGGCTGCTCCCATTGGTGGCAGTGCCTGACTGATTTGCATATGGCTGGACCCCTTTTGCAATGGCGCAGACGGGCTAAAAAACGGTGGTGTGGAAGGTTGCCCAGAGCAACGCCAGTGGTCCAGATTAATTCCAAGCCTTCCACCCATCACTTTTTTGGTTTCAGGAGAAGGAACAATAAAGGACAAGGAACTCTGAGATGGCTAAGAAAGAAGCCTGGGGCCATTTTGGTAAAACAAGTACCCTTGGGTGCCTTTACCACAGCTGTGCTAACAGCCCGCAGTAAAGCTGCTCAAAATTAGTAAAAGGTATCACTGCCACCAGCCATTAAAGGTAAGCTTGTCCCTGTAACAGAATCGTTACCATTTTTTGTGTGAAAAGGGGTACATTGTATCTTCCCAGCACTCCACATGAGGTGGGCTGTGCTGGTTTCACCTAATAAAATGTAAAAGGGATCCAAAGATCCTTTGTACCCTTGGAAACTGTAGCTCTAACAAGGTTAGCTTGAGAAAGTTAAAAGGCGAGCCCCGAGGGCAACCCAGCAACCATAGGCAGTATGTGCCAAAAGTTGTCAAAGAGGATGCAGTTAAAATGACACTATGGAGAGTACACAAAATGACACCCATAAAAAGAGTAACAGGCTCAGGGAGTGTGGAACAAGGCTCCCACTCACTGAGGTAAAGAGAAATATAATCCACCAGTAAAGCACGAGGTTTTGGGATTGACACAGGGCAGGAAGATGCATCATTGATATGAAAATCTTACCAAACAGACATCCTCTAACACAGGTCTGCACGTGGACAACAGTTTTTCTGAGTGCTGCTCCCTTCTAGTTTCTTCTAACAACCATAATCAGTAAGCCTTGAGCAACTGTTCTGGCATCTCTCCGATCACATGAAAACAGAAAAAAACAGCGCCCCCGCCGACTCCCCCTGCAAAGATGCAGTGTGGATGAAAGATAACTGACTGCACGCGGCAATCAGCAATAATTTGATAGGAAACTGGTCCGAATCCCAAACTGGCGCGCTTCCCAACAGATGAGCCGAAGTATCCCCAAGGTCGTGGCGCACACAAAATATATTGCTTTAATTACTCGCGGCGGCCTCTGCACCGAACATGCTACGACTGTGAACTGGCTGACGATGTCTGCGGGTTCCAGTAGCAGTACCCGGAGATAGAATATGGCGTGGACTCTGATGCCACAGGTTGGTAATTACAGTGCAGAAAACGCTCCAGGTGGTCCACACAGCAACAGATGGACCTATGTGGTGAATACATAAATAAATAAAATAAATGTGCATTTGTCACACGAAAAATGTTTGCACTGTGGGTTCATTCTAATGCTGGGCTTTCATTTTAAAACAGGCTTATCCTCTTACATGCCACTTAGTAAACAGACTGTGCAGGGATAGCAAACACGATTTGTCATCCGTGCTTGATTGCAGCCCCTGCACTGCTTCATATGTGTGCCTCGGAGCGCACTTTAATTAATGGGCCTGCTTTGCGCTCTCTGTGTTTCTCCCTCCTGCTCTTCGATCAATAGCAAAACCAGCGACAATGTAGCGGGTGGGTTTATAGTCATTGCATCGAATTAAATAGCATCTAATGCCTTACCATCGAAAAAAATGCATTGAAAAAAAAGCAACATATTGGGGGGGGGGGTCCCCCACTAGCCCTCTTTTTTTTACCTTTAAAACCCGTTATAATTAAAATAAACCCTTTACCTTCAAGAAAATGCTTTCAATACTTTTTTTTCAATGTATTTTTTTTCTTTGCTAAGGCATTCAATGCTATTTCATTCGATCCAATGACTAGATACGTAGAGGGGGATAATATTGAACACGGTTCATTGCTATCGGGCAGTTCACGGTTTATAAACCACGCAACCTATTCACCACAAGCGCAGCCTCAAACCTGGGCCTAGACAAAGCAGGGAGATGGGCTCTTCTGCGGAAATCTTCACCTCACATGCAACGAGTACGTACATTTCACCAATGGGCGCTTTAAATATGCGTATTCCCCTTAGTTGCAAGAATTAAGCCAATAATGCAAACGTATGCAAGCTGTAGATTATTTAACAGCGTTTGCACAATTTTGGCTTGGGAGGGAAAGCGGTGAAGTGGGTTAGCAAAATATTGGGGGCCAGAGATCTGAGCCACAAAAAGGTGCACCGGAATTCACGGACATCTTACTATGCACATCTTGCATACGCACGTTTGAATGGCCCTTTTCGCCCCCCTTGGGCTTTTGCGCAAATAAGGAGGCCTTTTGGGGCATTTTCATCCAAAATTCACAAATGGGAGGAGCTTTGGCATGAGGAAAACATGAAAGACCTACCCATGTGCTTACACCAGAGCTGGACTTAGGGCAGGGCAGGCTGGGCGACCGCCCGGGGCACCATGCCCCCCCAGGAAGCCATTAGTCCCCTGCCACACCAGCTCTGGGGAGGTTTTTAAGGTATCCCCCGAGCTGGCTTAGTGGGAGAAGGCGCGGCAGGCGCCCTTATTTTAATAAATTCGCATGCAACGGTGGGCGCATTTAATAACAATAAGGTGCTCAGCACCTTATTCACATGATTATTACCTCCCTGCTCCGACATGGGAGCAAGGTGGTTTTTATTGGAATGGGGCGCTCATGCATAAGCATGCATGCGCCTCCTATTCCAGTGATTAAGCCCATGCGAGGTGTCGAAGGTGGGAGGGGAAAAACAAATGTGTTGGTCCTGACCCCCTGCCCCTAACCCCCCAAACCTCTTCCCCTGTTGACCAGGGGCACGTGGCGTGGGGGGGCGCCAATTTACCTGGGGCGCTGCTGCCTCTAAGGCCCGCCCTGGCTTAGACCCACAGTTTAAACTAACTGTGCGGGAAGGCGTAAAGTTTGTATTTGTGAACCTTCCATGTGTTGCGGAAAAGGGAACTAGTGGTACTCGGCCTGCTTCCAAAAAGGAGGGAGTGGGATGGTCGGACAGATTGCTGTGGGTGGGGGATGGGGTGACTATGATCGCAAACTTTGGCTCAAATTGTTGGATTTCAAGGTCTAGACTAACAATTTTTTATGGAGTTTACCTACAAAAAACACAAATTGCATAATCAAGCCACATGACAATATGCACATTCTTATAGCAACATTTTAAACCAAAAAAATATCACTGTGGCTTTCATTGTCACATCCTGAGTGGTACACGGTAATCCTTAGGTCTCCTGTGAATGCGTGTAAAGGGATGGAACTTACTTAAACCGAACATTGCATTTTAGTTTTGGCTATTAGATGGCGCTGTAAGCACTGCTTGAAGGTTGACATTGGTTATTTAGAATGCGCTTAATACCCAGGGATTTCTAAGCGTGGACCCGGGGATCGAACCTGTGTTCTTGCTAGCAAGGCCAGCGTGTTGACCCTGAGCTATCCTCCCGAGGCAATAGTTGCAACGATTGGCCTGGGGAGTGAAGATGGGGAAGAAGTGGGGTCTGAGGAGGGATGCAAGACTCAGGGGGGTTGTTGGCTTTATTACCCACTTATTGACACCTATGACCATGCTAGTCCGCTTTGCCTCTAGCAGTCACCAGCTCCCCCTCCACAGCCAGAACAACCTACCTCTGCCCCCCTTCGCCGCCAATCTCTATGCACTACCCTGTGATTTTAAGGGGATGCCAACGTTATTTCTAAGCAATCTTCTGAAAGGCAATGGCAATGGCTTCATTACAGTTGTAAACACACCTAATCAAGCATGCTGAAGCCACGTCCTTTATAAGCAATATATGTGAGCTGCATCAATTCCTTGCCATACATTCCGGTTTAAAACAAGCACTGCCAAAGCCAACCGTCGGGGCTCTTCTATAGCCACTAGATAGCTATTTGCCAGGCACTGCAATCATGTGAGCTGGTGTTCACACCAATATGCAGCCGCCTCTATGCATGAATATGCAGTTCCATTATGGTGGTTCCTAGAAAATGCCTATTCCTTGCCTAAACAAAAGCCAAAACTTTTGGTTTTGCCAATTCCTGTTTTATTACTTATGGTGCCAGGTATAGCTCTCATAACGAGTAAAGGAAATTAAACGTAACGTTCTTGCAAAGTTTTGAATTAATTTTTGGGGCACTACCATGCCACCGGTTTTGGGTAGTTTATGCGTGCGGGCGGTGTTTGCTTTCTGGACGTCTGTGGACCCCATGCAGCGTGAATAGTTAGTTACTGCTGAAAACGTTTGCAGTGCAAATGTGCATGTGCGGAAAATAATCCAATGTCTTAATTGACAGAGTAAGGGTCAATTTCTCTGTCTAAGCATGTGACACATGCGCCTTATATCAAATTTCTCATGGGGAAAGTGTGGAAGAAGATTGTGCCTGGACAACACCTGCAGTCCACAATAAGCGCATGTTGCTTTCAATTCATGAATACATCTTGTATAGGATTGCGGGAGCAGGAGTCAAACCTGTGTTGTTTCCCGTTCTCTTGATTCTAAGACAAAAACATTGGCCCTGAGCTATCCTCCCATCACAGCTTGTGATGATGTGCAAACGCCAGTTGCTTGCCACACTGTAAGAGACATGCAAAGATTCATTTTGATGGGCGTGTAAATTGCTTGCTGCAAAACGCTGTGTGTTTTACCACATTTGGTCAATTTTCATCAGGAATCATTCATGTATGGAGCGGCACACAGAGCAGGAAATCCACACTATGTATATCCCCCCGCTCCCGGTGAGTGGCACCACACGTGTATCTACCCATATCACAATATTCATGCAGGAGGAGAGCTATGGAACACTTTGGAGTCTGTCCATCTGTATGCTTGTAAAAAAAGGCAACCATAGTCAATAGGGATATACACCAATGGCTGCATGTATTTACATGTCCTCTGCCATTACCGATCACTGCTTGCACACACTGCCGTAACCCAGAGCATTTTCCTCCTGGAGCAGATCTGGTCATGGAATTTCAGGAAATACCTGTATGCTGTGTGTATATAATGCAATTAATGATGCAAAACTGGCAGAAATACCCTGGAACCCGCAAGGGCGAAAGCCCTGGAGGTGGAGGTCCCAGGAAATTAAGGGGGTGTGTGTCAGGCAGGTGGGTGCAGTATCACACTTAGGGAGGGCTGACAGGTTGCCCCTTCACCTGCTATGAAACATTTGCCGGCTAGTTTCGGGTAGCCAGATGGGCTGTAGACTCCCGGGCACTCCAAAGAGGAAGTAGCTGAGGCGCCCTGCATAGAAGATACATGACGAAAGCCATCGAAGACAAAAGAACAAAGTAAGACCAAAAGGAGCAGTGGCGGCTGCTATGATAGGGCGGACAGGCGCGGCCCCCCCCAGAAAACAGAGAGAAGCTAAAAGAGATTCAATCAGAGAACTTCTCTGATTGAATCTCTTTTAGCTTCTTCTAGTGCTGCATTTCCTTTGCCAACAGCGCGGGGGCGCTGTGGCAAGGAAACGATAGTGTGTAGGCCGGCCCGGCTTTCACAGCGGTGCGCGTCCTAATTTAGTATATTTTTTCTATAGTAGAGTGCGTGGAGCACGTAGCTCCACGCACTCTACGTAGCCCCTTTAATTAGAAACCTGGCGGGGCGCTTCAGGGGTGGCCCCGCCAGTATAGAATGTGCGCAAACAGCGCACTTATTCAGATTCCCTCCCCTCCCATGGATACAGTAATGTCATTGGCTGGCAAAAAGCCAATGACATTACTGTGTCTATGACTGGCGGTGCAGGGTGTGTGCGTGCACCTGCGCCGCCTTCACACGTCTGTGTTTCTGTTTCTTTTTCAGGTGTACGAGTTACGACGTCGAGTGAACGACATGACTCGAGTGCTGCTGCACACCAGCCCAGGCCCCAGCGTTACCGCAGTAAGTAGTACCCCATCCCCATACAAACATGGCCCATGTTAATTGTTTAACTACTTCCTTCTCTGTTTGGGCCCCAGTACCCGGGCCCAAACTATGTGGTCCACCACGTCCACGGCCCAGGCCCAGTCAACACTGAACGACGTGTAGGCAGGCTGGCGGCCCGCTACCACCAAGGCTTGCTGGCCTGGGCCTACTTTGTTTAAGGGCCTTGCCTTGGGCCATGCCGGACCGGTACGCAAGGCCCAGGGCAGGCAGGCGTGCGCTGCTGCTGGCCATGGCTCGCGACCACTCCCGCATCATGCTAATTGTGCCGTTTTATATTTTTGGCATTTTTCCCAAAAAATGCTGAAAATATAAAACGGCACAATTAGCATGATGCGTGGTCGCGGGCCGCGGCTGGTTGGGGGTGAAGACAAAGGGATGCTAAAGGGGACTAGTATGGAGGGTAGTTTGGGAAATAAGATGATTGAGGTTGGAAAAGAATCGGCGGGGAGGGTCACTGAAAAGAAACCAAATCTGACAGTGAGTTCGAAGTTAAGGAGCACAGTCAAATAGGGTGCATCCACTACGCTAGTTCTTCCCCCACAGTGTCAGACGAGAGGCCCCTGTGTTCCCCGGCTCGCAGTAACCCAAATGAATACAGTTTTCAGGACTGGAGAGCCTAGAGTTAATGTTAAATGGAAGGAGAGCAGGATTCACTGCCAGGTGCATGACCCATCATTTGGATAGATAAACCTGTCTTTTGGGAGGACAAGAACTCCAGACCCAGAGGTCGAATGAGAACACCCTCCCCACAATGCTACTTTGAGGTTTGATAGTTCTGGAAAGCTTTCAGGCAGTGATCGAAGTGAGCAGGAACGGTCGGGAGCAGTGTGCTACTTTTATTTTTTTCTGTTTACCATTCCTCTACTTTTTACGACCATATTCACCATTCTCTATAGAGGATGAGTCAATTCAGGTCCTTGTGCAAGTGTAAAGTTGTAGTAGGAGCCTTAGTTACTAGTCATTTATAGTATTGCAATGCGCCAGCCGCAACACCTTGTTACGTGTTGCACTATGCTTCCGCCTACCCCTCTACCCTGCCAAAACCACAGTGCCACTACTTTTTTCGGTACACTTCTTCCACTGCTTTTGGGATGGTTGTAGAGCGTTCCAGAGTTGGAGAAACCTTTGAGATCCATGCCCCCAGGGTTAGCCCATTTTGTTTGGGTGATGGTGAAGGCTGCAACTGAGATTTCTTATGCTGGTGTATTGGGAGCATTTCCAGATGGCGTTGGGCAAAGACATGGGGCCTTGTTTACAAAAAAAACACTTTTGAATGGGAATCTCCCATTGAAAAAGGATTTGTAAATCAGGCCCATAGTGCTTTGAATATCATCCTCATACCACAGGGAGAGGAATAATGGGAGGGTTTAGCGCCAGGCGCGTGCACTGGGGCGCATCAAATCACAGCTTCCAAGGGTGCACGGCTTGGATGTGTCAACTCAAAACGACAACAGCCACCAGACCGCAATCTTCACACATGCCATCTGTGGGAGGGGAAGCACCCTAAGGGGTGAATGCTAAAATGACAGCCCCTGGAGGCCTCAGATGATCCTCAGAACTGTCATTGCCCTCTTGCAAAGGACACTTAAAATTACACAGGCGGCACTGTTTATGTAATGCAGCCCCCCATCCCTCGCCCTATAGCTGCAGTAGGCTCCAGAGCCCACCGAAGCATCTCGCCGACTAGTGCGACGTTCCTCTGGGTCATCCTGACGAGAAGGGTGCATTTACTCTGTCAGGTACTTCTTATGAGTCAGCCTTCTCGAAGATTCTGTAAACATAACAAAGATAAGGACAGAACCGAATTTTCAGTGTATTCCCCCCCCCCAAAAGTGTTTTTTCTCCAAAGGGGCTGTCGGTCGATTTGGCAATTTCAGAGTAGAGGGGAAAGGCACAGGGTGGGATACAGGTGCCTGGTGCAGAATTGTGAATATTAGGCCTTCTGCAGTAGGCCTTGCCTTGTATCCGTGGCAACGGCAGATATAAGGAGGAGGTGGGAGTCCCTGCGCAGTTGTTGCTCGGAGAAGAAGACCTCGGCTACCAAAGAACGCATAGTATTTCATGGCGATGGCTTACATTTTTTATTCCAATTTTCACGTCTAGATAAAACGGCATTTCTTTCTCTCTAGAAAAGAAGGTAGAGATTTTGGGAAAGTATTTCACGTATGGACCATCAAGAATAACTTGTTCTTTAAAGTGTCCTCCAATGCCATAAGCTCCACTGCCAGCTCTAATACTAGCTAGCAACGCTATGCGTACGACTTTCACACTATGCATACAACGCTGATAGGTCATGTACAAACCCGCCAACGTGCATACAGCTCCAGTGACACTGTTCCTACAATTCCAAAATTATGCATATGGTTATACACAGAACTCAGACTCTAGGCAAACAATGTCGATATTATGCATGCAATTCTGACATAATACATGCAACAGTGGTACCATGCAGACATGCAACAAACATACAATCCTAAGTGCCAAGAGCGGTGTCTGTGTCCAGTGGCGCAACAGCCATTGAGCAGATTGGGCTTTACCCTTGCCCTAACCTCACCAAAAGTATCGGTTTTGCAGACTCGATCTGGCTGAGGCTGACCTACAGTACAGAGCCGTGTCAGGACAGGATAGAAGTAGAACAAGACATTAAACGCTGCTGCGGCTGCGCAGTTAACATAGGCCTGGCAATTACTAATGTTCACTTCATTGTGAGCAACCCAATTAGTCGGGCATACATTTTTGGGCAATTGAAATCATGGTGTGGGGTGTCAGAGCTTGCATGTCAGGTGTCTACCACCACCCCCACCCTCCAGCAGTGCAGGGGCAGCCTCCACCAGGCCCCCACTCATGTCGAACCACCACCCCCACCCCCCAGCCACCAGGGGCAGCCTCCACCAGGCCCCCACTCATGTCTACCACCACCCCCACCCCCCAGCAGTGCAGGGGCAGCCTCCACCAGGCCCCCACTCATGTCTCCCTGCACCCCCACCCCCCAGCCACCAGGGGCATCCTCCACCAGGCCCCCACCCATGTCTACCACCACCCCTACCCCCCAGCAGTGCAGGGGCAGCCTCCACCAGGCCCCCACCCATGTCTCCCACCACCTCTACCCCCCAGCAGTGCAGGGGAAGCCTCCACCAGGCCCCCACTCATGTCTACCACCACCCCCACCCCCCAGATGTGCAGGGGCAGCCTCCACCAGGCCCCCACTCATGTCCCCTATCACCCCCACCCCCCAGCAGTGCAGGGGCAGCCTCCACCAGGCCCCCCACTCATGTCCCCTATCACCCCCACCCCCCAGCCACCAGGGGCAGCCTCCACCAGGCCCCCACCCATGTCTACCACCACCCCCACCCCCCAGCAGTGCAGGGGTAGCCTCCACCAGGCCCTCACCCATGTCTCCCACCACCCCCACCCCCCAGCAGTACAGGGGCAGCCTCCACCAGGCCCCCACTCATGTCTCCCACCACCCCCACCCCCCAGCCACCAGGGGCAGCCTCCACCTGGCCCCACCCATATTTCCCAGCCAACATGTCACCACAATGTAGATCCCTGGCCCTTATGGTCAGCCTCCAAATGGCAAACACCCACCCGAGTATTGCATCCACCCACTTAGAAATGGCAAAAACATGATAGAAGCCCAATTGCAAGTCAACTGTTGCAGTGTTCCGATGGGCATCCATGTCACATCTGCCAATCAGGCTTCCACATCCCGCTGTCACATGCATCCATGTTGCATCACTGTTGCACCCTTGTCAAATACACACACATGCACATGTACACAGTGCTGATACATGCAGCTGAAAACAACATAAATGCGTGACATCACGAACATGCCCACTTACATACACATTCATCCAAACATGTGTGCCCACGCAACTGCATTTGGCATGCAAGCCGACAGACACAAGCACCATCCATGTCTCACACATGACAGCCCTCGCATGTGTTAGCCTTACGGTCCTGTACACCCCCACCCATACTCGGCCCCATACAAACAGATGTGCAACCGGCACACTACTGGCACATCATCACACGCACAGCTTACAATCATGATGCATGTACACTTACCGCTCGACTCCAGACGGGTCTGCCTCTCAAGGACCTGGACGTGGAGCGCTGGGGATATGCGTTCCAGGACCCTCATCTGATCTTCCGACAAGTGGCCCCGGCGCCCCTTAGCATCCGCTGGATGCCCATCGGAACACTGCGACAGTTGGCTGAGGTGTACACATGCATGCAAGTGTGGTGGTGTGTGTGCATGTGTAGTGCACTCCCTGTGTTGCATGTGATGTCTGGCTCACCTTTGCCTGCTCATGCTGTTGTATGTGCATGGATGGTGCTGGCAGTTGCAATGTGGCTGTGGTATGGCTCATGTGTGCAAGTTGAAATGACATGTGTGTTGCCGATTGTGATGCCATGTCTGAGATTTGCCAATGCCACTCATGTGCAACTGTCATGTGTGTATGTGTCCATTGTACAGTGCCCTGATGCCTGTGTTTTATTTCTCCCTGTCTGCAGCGTCAACTGATGAAGAGGGCGGAGAAGGTGCTGTGGAGCACAGCGGCGGGGATCGCACCGCCAGCCGGCGACGCAAGGCCCGACTCCCCTCCCAGGTTGTGATCTCGTCGGGGAGTGAGGAGTCCGGTGCCGTGTCCCAGGCCGCAGCTGCCGGGGGGAGGTCCAAGAGGCAGAGGTCGGAGTTGGACTCCTCGGCAGCAGAAGGGGCAGCTGGGACCCGACAGGCCCCAACGGGGGAAGATGGCACGGAGTCATCCAGGTTGGTGGGGGGTTTGGTGGAGGAGGAGGCCGTGCAAGCAACAGAGACGGGGTCTGGAGGTGGGGATTCCACTGGTGCTAGTGGTGCAGTGCAAGACCAGGGACAGGAGGCAGCACAGGTCGCCGCGGAGGTGCCTGTGTGCAATCCTGTCCCTGATCCTGTCACTGCATCATCTTGCACCAGCAGGGATGCCTACGTCCAGACCTGTTTTCAGGCAGGGGATGAGCTCACGACAACTGGCCTTCCTCTTCCTGCGGACGTGGCTATCCGGTTCTGGGTTGAGCCTGTCCTGACTGGTGTGGCGTTGCGTCAACGGGCCATGCGAGGTGACCTGCAGTCTTTTCATGAGGAGACTACACGTCATCTCAATTGGCTCGTTGACCGCGTCGGCCTACTGGGACAGGTCACCCAGGCCGGATTCCTCCGTTTGATGGGGCTTGCTACGACCCCCTCCTGAACTGAACCCCCTATGCGCCAGTCGTCCTCCGTGCCATCTTCCCACCCATCAGTCACCTGGGTGCCCTGTGGAGCTGCCTCTGATGGTGCGGCCAGGCTGGTGGAGGAGGCATCCCTGCCACAGTCGTGAGTCGAACGTCCAGCAGGGGTGGCCACATCAACGACTGCACCCCAGCCAGCGGAGGATGTGCAGGCAGCAGGAGGCAGTGCACGGGCAGAGGCGCAGCAGCAGCAGCAGCAACGTGGTGGGAGCCATGATGGCTCGGGGCCTTCCACATCGGAGGGGCAGGCATTGGCCGGAGGGCAGGAGGACCCAGGACGGGAAGTGTCTTCCGTGTGGCAGCGGTTGGGCCACGCCATAGATGCGGAGCGGCAGCGGGCGGAAGAGGCACGGCTCACGATGGTCAGGGCGGAGAACTCCATGTGGAGGGCCCTAAGGCGTGCCGAGTGCCTCGAGGCAATCCGCAGGGAGTTTGGGGGGAACATGTGGACGGCCCTGCGGACCCTCGGGGCCATGGAGGAGGAGCGCCTCTGGGACATTGAGCAGGAGTTCGATGATGCCCTGGCCCGGAACATCCCGAAAGTGAGCCGTCGGACTAGCCCGCTGCCCTTGTAAATAGTTCTGTAGTTAGTGTTAGGTTTCCTTTGGTTTAGCATTTTTTTTGGACCTTTTGGACAATGGGCGACATTTTTGTATATAGTTTATTTTTTTAGGTAGTGTTATTAGATAGGTTTCATTTATTCGGTTTGGATCATGGACCCTGAATTGTTCATCTGTACATAGTTGACTTTTGGATTTTTATTTTTTTTAATGATTTCCCCATGGAGCAATGGTTTTCGATTTTAATTTTCCATTGGATTACATTTGTGGACTGTGACTTTGGACACCTTTCGTTTGCATTATGATTTGTGGTTTTGCATTTTTTCACGTACCTGCTGTTTTTTTTTTTTAAATTTCCATTATTGTTTCTTTATTTTTGATTCAATTTATGTTGCGTTTAATACATATTTTTTCTTCAAACTTCAATGTGTAGTATCATCTCATTGGTTTCATGCATATCATGATATGGGTTTTGACATTCACTGGCACCCATTGGGTGTATGTGAGGGACATGTGTTCATTTCCAGACTTGCAATTGGGCTTCTATCATGTTTTTGCCATTTCTAAGTGGGTGGATGCAATACTCGGGTGGGTGTTTGCCATTTGGAGGCTGACCATAAGGGCCAGGGATCTACATTGTGGTGACATGTTGGCTGGGAAACATGGGCGGGGGCCTGGTGGAGGCTGCCCCTGGTGGCTGGGGGGTGGGGGTGGTGGGAGACATGAGTGGGGGCCTGGTGGAGGCTGCCCCTGCACTGCTGGGGGGTGGGGGTGGTGGGAGACATGGGTGGGGGCCTGGTGGAGGCTGCCCCTGCACTGCTGGGGGTTGGGGGTGGTGGTAGACATGTGTGGGGGCCTGGCGGAGGCTACCCCTGGTGGCTGGGGGCTGGGGGTGATAGGGGACATGAGTGGGGGCCTGGTGGAGGCTGCCCCAGGTGGCTGGGGGGTGGGGGTGATAGGGGACATGAGTGGGGGGCTGGGTGGAGGCTGCCCCTGCACTGCTGGGGGGTGGGGGTGATAGGGGACATGAATGGGGGCCTGGTGGAGGATGCCCCTGCACTGCTGGGGGGTGGGGGTGGTGGTAGACATGAGTGGGGCCCTGGTGGAGGCTGCCCCTGCACTGCTGGGGGGTGGGGGTGGTGGGACACATGGGTGGGGGCCTGGTGGAGGCTGCCCCTGCACTGCTGGGGGGTGGGGGTGGTGGTAGACATGGGTGGGGGCCTGGTGGAGGCTGCCCCTGGTGGCTGGGGGGTGGGGGTGCAGGGAGACATGAGTGGGGGCCTGGTGGAGGCTGCCCCTGGTGGCTGGGGGGTGGGGGTGATAGGGAACATGAGTTAGGGGCCTGGTGGAGGCTGCCCCTGCACTGCTGGGGGGTGGGGTGATAGGGGACATGAGTGGGGGCCTGGTGGAGGCTGCCCCCGCACTGCTGGGGGGTGGGGGTGGTGGTAGACATGAGTGGGGGCCTGGTGGAGGCTGCCCCTGGTGGCTGGGGGGTGGGGGTGATAGGGGACATGAGTGGGGGCCTGGTGGAGGCTGCCCCTGCACTGCTGGGGGGTGGGGGTGGTGGTAGACATGAGTGGGGGCCTGGTGGAGGCTGCCCCTGCACTGCTGGGGGTGGGTGTGGTGGGAGACATGAGTGGGGTCCTAGTGGAGGCTGCCCCTGGTGGCTGGGGGGTGGGGGTGCAGGGAGACATGAGTGGGGGCCTGGTGGAGGCTGCCCCTGGTGGCTGGGGGGTGGTTGTGGTGGTAGACATGAGTGGGGACCTGGTGGAGGCTGCCCCTGCACTGCTGGGGGGTGGGGGCGGTGGTAGACATGAGTGGGGGCCTGGTGGAGGCTGCCCCTGCACTGCTGGGGGGTGGGGGTGGTGGTAGACATGGGTGGGGGCCTGGTGGAGGCTGCCCCTGCACTGCTGGGGGGTGGGGGTGGTCATAGACATGAGTGGGGGCCTGGTGGAGGCTGCCCCTGGTGGCTGGGGGGTGGGGGTGGTGGGAGACATGAGTGGGGGCCTGGTGGAGGCTGCCCCTGCACTGCTGGGGGGTGGGGTGGTGGTAGTCATGGGTGGGGGCCTGGTGGAGGCTGCCCCTGGTGGCTGGGGGGTGGGGGTGCAGGGAGACATGAGTGGGGGCCTGGTGGAGGCTGCCCCTGCACTGCTGAGGGGTGGGGGTGATAGGGGACATGAGTGGGGGCCTGGTGGAGGCTGCCCCTGCACTGCTGGAGGGTGGGGGTGGTGGTAGACATGAGTGGGGGCCTGGTGGAGGCTGCCCCTGGTGGCTGGGGGGTGGGGGTGGTGGGAGACATGAGTGGGGGCCTGGTGGAGGCTGCCCCTGCCCTGCTGGGGGGTGGGGTGGTGGGAGACATGGGTGGGGGCCTGGTGGAGGCTGCCCCTGCACTGCTGGGGGGTGGGGGTGGTGGTAGACATGGATGGGGGCCTGGTGGAGGCTGCCCCTGGTGGCTGGGGGGTGGGGGTGATAGGGGACACGAGTGGGGGCCTGGTGGAGGCTGCCCCTGGTGGCTGGGGGGTGGGGGTGATAGGGAACATGAGTTAGGGGCCTGGTGGAGGCTGCCCCTGCACTGCTGGGGGGTGGGGTGATAGGGGACATGAGTGGGGGCCTGGTGGAGGCTGCCCCCGCACTGCTGGGGGGTGGGGGTGGTGGTAGACATGAGTGGGGGCCTGGTGGAGGCTGCCCCTGGTGGCTGGGGGGTGGGGGTGATAGGGGACATGAGTGGGGGCCTGGTGGAGGCTGCCCCTGCACTGCTGGGGGGTGGGGGTGGTGGTAGACATGAGTGGGGGCCTGGTGGAGGCTGCCCCTGCACTGCTGGGGGTGGGTGTGGTGGGAGACATGAGTGGGGTCCTAGTGGAGGCTGCCCCTGGTGGCTGGGGGGTGGGGGTGCAGTGAGACATGAGTGGGGGCCTGGTGGAGGCTGCCCCTGGTGGCTGGGGGGTGGTTGTGGTGGTAGACATGAGTGGGGACCTGGTGGAGGCTGCCCCTGCACTGCTGGGGGGTGGGGGCGGTGGTAGACATGAGTGGGGGCCTGGTGGAGGCTGCCCCTGCACTGCTGGGGGGTGGGGGTGGTGGTAGACATGGGTGGGGGCCTGGTGGAGGCTGCCCCTGCACTGCTGGGGGGTGGGGGTGGTCATAGACATGAGTGGGGGCCTGGTGGAGGCTGCCCCTGGTGGCTGGGGGGTGGGGGTGGTGGGAGACATGAGTGGGGGCCTGGTGGAGGCTGCCCCTGCACTGCTGGGGGGTGGGGTGGTGGTAGTCATAGGTGGGGGCCTGGTGGAGGCTGCCCCTGGTGGCTGGGGGGTGGGGGTGCAGGGAGACATGAGTGGGGGCCTGGTGGAGGCTGCCACTGCACTGCTGGGGGGTGGGGGTGGTGGGAGACATGAGTGGGGGCCTGGTGGAGGCTGCCCCTGCACTGCTGGGCGGTGGGTGTGGTGGGAGACATGGGTGGGGGCCTGATGGAGGCTGCCCCTGCACTGCTGGGGGGTGGGGGTGGTGGTAGACATGAGTGGGGGCCTGGTGGAGGCTGCCCCTGGTGGCTGGGGGGTGGGGGTTATAGGCGACATGAGTAGGGGCCTGGTGGAGGCTGCCCCTGCACTGCTGGGGGGTGGGGGTGGTGGTAGACATGAGTGGGGGCCTGGTGGAGGCTGCCCCTGGTGGCTGGGGGGTGGGGGTGGTGGTAGACATGAGTGGGGGCCTGGTGGAGGCTGCCCCTGCACTGCTGGGGGGTGGGGTGGGGGTAGACATGGGTGGGGGCCTGGTGGAGGCTGCCCCTGGTGGCTGGGGGGTGGGGGTGCAGGGAGACATGAGTGGGGGCCTGGTGGAGGCTGCCCCTGCACTGCTGGGGGGTGGGGGTGGTGGGAGACATGAGTGGGGGCCTGGTGGAGGCTGCCCCTGGTGGCTGGGTGGTGGGGGTGATAGGGGACATGAGTGGGGGCCAGGTGGAGGCTGCCCTTGCACTGCTGGGGGGTGGGGTTGGTGGTAGACATGAGTGGGGGACTGGTGGAGGCTGCCCCTGCACTGCTGGGGGGTGGGGGTGGTGGTAGACATGGGTGGGGGCCTGGTGGAGGCTGCCCCTGGTGGCTGGCGGGTGGGGGTATTAGGGGACATGAGTGGGGGCCTGGTGGAGGCTGCCCCTGGTGGCTGGGGGGTGGGGGTGATAGGGGGCATGAGTGGGTGCCTGGTGGAGGCTGCCCCTGCACTGCTGGGGGGTGGGGGTGATAGGGGACATGAGTGGGGGCCTGGTGGAGGCTGCCCCTGCACTGCTGGGGGGTGGGGGTGGTGGGAGACATGAGTGGGGGCCTGGTGGAGGCTGCCCCTGGTGGCTGGGGGGTGGGGGTGATAGGGGACATGAGTAGGGGCCTGGTGGAGGCTGCCCCTGGTGGCTGGGGGGTGGGGGTGATAGGGGACATGAGTGGAGGGCCTGGTGGAGGCTGCCCCTGCACTGCTAGGGGGTGGGGGTGATAGGGGACATGAGTGGGGGCCTGGTGGAGGCTGCCCCTGGTGGCAGGGGGGGTGGGGGTGAGAGGGGACATCAGTGGGGGCCTGGTGGAGGCTGCCCCTGGTGGCTGGGGGGTGGGGGTGGTGGTAGACATGAGTGGGGGCCTGGTGGAGGCTGCCCCTGCACTGCTGGGGGGTGGGGGTGGTGGTAGACATGAGTGGGGGCCTGGTGGAGGCTGCCCCTGCACTGCTGGGGGGTGGGGGTGATGGGGGACATAAGTGGGGGCCTGGTGGAGGCTGCCCCTGGTGGCTGGGGGTGGGGGTGATAGGGGACATGAGTGGGGGCCTGGTGGAGGCTGCCCCTGCACTGCTGGGGGGTAGGGGTGGTGGTAGACATGAGTGCGGGCCTGGTGGAGACTGCCCCTGCACTGCTGGGGGGTGGGGGTGGTGGGAGACATGGGTGGGGGCCTGTTGGAGGCTGCCCCTGCACTGCTGGGGGGTGGGGGTGGTGGTAGACATGGGTGGGGGCCTGGTGGAGGCTGCCCCTGGTGGCTGGGGGGTGGGGGTGGTGGGAGACATGAGTGGGGGCCTGGTGGAGGCTGCCCCTGCACTGCTGGGGGTGGGGGTGGTGGTAGACATGGGTGGGGGCCTGGTGGAGGCTGCCCCTGGTGGCTGGGGGGTGGGGGTGCAGGGAGACATGAGTGGAGGCTGCCCTTGCACTGCTGGGGGTGGTGGGAGACATGAGTGGGGGCCTGGTGGAGGCTGCCCCTGCACTGCTGGGGGGTGGGGGTGATAGGGGACATGAGTGGGGGCCTGGTGGAGGCTGCCCCTGCACTGCTGGGGGGTGGGGGTGGTGGTAGACATCAGTGGGGGCCTGGTGGAGGCTGCCTCTGGTGGCTGGGGGGTGGGGGTGATAGGGGACATGAGTGGGGGCCTGGTGGAGGCTGCCCCTGCACTGCTGGGGGGTGGGGGTGGTGGTAGACATGAGTGGGGGCCTGGTGGAGGCTGCCCCTGGTGGCTGGGGGTGGGGGTGATAGGGGACATGAGTGGGGGCCTGGTGGAGGCTGCCCCTGCACTGCTGGGGTGTAGGGGTGGTGGTAGACATGAGTGGGGGCCTGGTGGAGGCTGCCCCTGCACTGCTGGGGGGTGGGGGTGGTGGGAGACATGGGTGGGGGCCTGGTGGAGGCTGCCCCTGCACTGCTGGGGGGGTGGGGGTGGTGGTAGACACATGTGGGGGCCTGGTGGAGGCTGCCCCTGGTGGCTGGGGGGTGGGGGTGATGGGGGACATGAGTGGGGGGCCTGGTGGAGCCTGCCCCTGCACTGCTGGGGGGTGGGGGTGATAGGGGACATGAGTGGGGGCCTGGTGGAGCCTGCCCCTGGTGGCTGGGGGGTGGGGGTCATAGGGGACATGAGTGGGGGGCCTGGTGGAGGCTGCCCCTGCACTGCTGGGGGGTGGGGGTGATAGGGGACATGAGTGGGGGCCTGTTGGAGGCTGCCCCTGCACTGCTGGGGGTGGGGGTGGGGGTAGACATGAGTGGGGGCCTGGTGGAGGCTGCCCCTGGTGGCTGGGGGGTGGGGGTGATAGGGGACATGAGTGGGGGCCTGGTGGAGGCTGCCCCTGCACTGCTGGTGGGTGGGGGTGGTGGTAGACATGAGTGGGGGCCTGGTGGAGGCTGCCCCTGCACTGCTGGGGGGTAGGGGTGGTGGTAGACATGAGTGGGGGCCTGGTGGAGGCTGCCCCTGCACTGCTGGGGGGTGGGGGTGGTGGGAGACATGGGTGGGGGCCTGGTGGAGGCTGCCCCTGCACTGCTGGGGGGTGGGGGTGGTGGTAGACACATGTGGGGGCCTGGTGGAGGCTGCCCCTGGTGGCTGGGGGGTGGGGGTGATGGGGGACATGAGTGGGGGGCCTAGTGGAGCCTGCCCCTGCACTGCTGGGGGGTGGGGGTGATAGGGGACATGAGTGGGGGCCTGGTGGAGCCTGCCCCTGGTGGCTGGGGGGTGGGGGTCATAGGGGACATGAGTGGGGGGCCTGGTGGAGGCTGCCCCTGCACTGCTGGGGGGTGGGGGTGATAGGGGACATGAGTGGGGGCCTGTTGGAGGCTGCCCCTGCACTGCTGGGGGTGGGGGTGGGGGTAGACATGAGTGGGGGCCTGGTGGAGGCTGCCCCTGGTGGCTGGGGGGTGGGGGTGATAGGGGACATGAGTGGGGGCCTGGTGGAGGCTGCCCCTGCACTGCTGGTGGGTGGGGGTGGTGGTAGACATGAGTGGGGGCCTGGTGGAGGCTGCCCCTGCACTGCTGGGGGGTGGGGGTGGTGGGAGACATTGGTGGGGGCCTGGTGGAGGCTGCCCCTGCACTGCTGGGGGGTGGGGGTGGTGGTAGACATGGGTGGGGGCCTGGTGGAGGCTGCCCCTGGTGGCTGGGGGGTGGGGGTGGTGGGAGACATGAGTGGGGGCCTGTTGGAGGCTGTCCCTGCACTGCTGGGTGGTGGGGGTGGTGGTAGACATGGGTGGGGGTCTGGTGGAGGCTGCCCCTGGTGGCTGGGGGGTGGGGGTGCAGGGAGACATGAGTGGGGGCCTGGTGGAGGCTGCCCCTGCACTGCTGGGGGTGGGGGTGGTGGGAGACATGAGTGGGGGCCTGGTGGAGGCTGCCCCTGCACTGCTGGGGGGTGGGGGTGATAGGGGACATGAGTGGGGGCCTGGTGGAGGCTGCCCCTGCACTGCTGGGGGGTGGTGGTAGACATGAGTGGGGTCCTGGTGGAGGCTGCCCCTGGTGGCTGGGGGGTGGGGGTGATAGGGGACATGAGTGGGGGCCTGGTGGAGGCTGCCCCTGCACTGCTGGGGGGTGGGGGTGGTGGTAGACATGAGTGGGGGCCTGGTGAAGGCTGCCCCTGCACTGCTGGGGGGTGGGGGTTGTGGGAGACATGGGTGGGGGCCTGGTGGAGGCTGCCCCTGCACTGCTGGGGGGTGGGGTGGTGGTAGACATGGGTGGGGGCCTGGTGGAGGCTGCCCCTGGTGGCTGGGGGGTGGGGGTGGGGGTGATAGGGGACATGAGTGGGGGCCTGTTGGAGGCTGCCCCTGGTGGCTGGGGGGTGGGGGTGATAGGGGACATGAGGGGGGCCTGGTGGAGGCTGCCCCTGCACTGCTGGGGGGTGGGGGTGATAGCGGACATGAGTGGGGGCCTGGTGGAGGCTGCCCCTGCACTGCTGGTGGCTGGGAGTGCAGGGGGACATGCGTTGGTGGGCAGCAGTGCAAGGTGACATGTGGGTTGGCTGGGGGGCATGGCCATGGTGGATGGGGTGCCTGCAGGACATGTGCAGGGTAGGCCCCTGTGGTGTGGGCCACCTGCAGGGGCCGTGGAGGGTGTAGAGGGAACACCTGGGAGGACCCACACGTGCAATTCACGTGTGGTGCTCTCCGCGCACCCCTGTAATTCACGTACCCTGATGGAATCGCGTGTGATACTTCCCGCGCACACCTGAAATATACGTACCCTGCTGTTTTTGCGTGTGATACTTCCCGCGCACCCCTGGAATACACGTACCCTGATGGAATCGCGTGTGATACTTCCCGGGCACCCCTGAGATACACATACCCTGCTGCTTTTGCGTGTGATACTTCCCGTGCACCCCTGAAATACACGTACCCTGCTGTTTTTGCATGTGATACTTCCCGCGCACCCCTAGAATACACGTACCCTGATGGAATCGTGTGTGATACTTCCCGCACACCCCTGAAATACACGTACCCTGCTGCTTTTGCGTGTGTTACTTCCCACGCACCCCTGATGCACACGTACACAGGACAATCGCGTGTGGAACTTCCCGCGAACCACTGAAATACACGTTCCCCGCTTGGCGTTTGCTGTTTGCCAGCCCTGTGAACTGGTCCAGGGTTAGCGCAGCCCTTTGCGATTATTTGGGGATTTTGAAGGCTTTTCCTTGCGTGAGGGCGTTCTTGGGGGCGTAACTGGCGCTGCTGCAGGGTCGCTGCGCCACGGCTGGTTTTGGATGCGAAAATCCATGAATACGCTGTGCGCAGAAATCGATTTTAGCGCACACGGCTGGCGCAGACATTCGCATGGGCACGCTGTGCGCCAGCCGCGTGCGCCACTTTTGTGCAAATTTCTATGAATTACCCTGAATATATTTTGGGCAGGAATGGGCCTCGCCACGGATCTGGTCAGGTTTTGGATTGGACTCAGGTTCCGGTCTCAGCACTTCACAGCGATCCGGATCTCTGGTTCTGCTCACAGCGGTCTGGGTCAGCTCTCTGGATACAGCGGCCTGTGGTTCTCTGGATCTCTGGTCTGGTCTCTGGCAATTGTTCTTGGCAAAGAATTCAAACAGCTCGCCCGGCTGTGGAATAGTTTGCAAATGATTTTAAGGATGCTGAGGCCTGCTGAGAAGAGTTCTCAGTTTGTGGGTTTAGGCCCTTGCTTTAAGTTCTGAAGTAAAGTTCTGGTCTTTGGAGATTGATGGATGTGAAGTCGTCGGTCAGCATGCCCCGCAGCAAATGGAATTGAATCTCCCTACCTGTCCCAGCAGTCTCTTTTTATGTGTTTTAAAAAGTGGGTGGAGAGGCTAGAATCCTTAAGCCTGCCCCTCTCTTGATTTGATAGGTCAATAGATTCTTTGGTCCCTGATTTGGGAAGGGATAGTGTGTCAGAGTGATGTCATTTTTATGACCTGCAGAAATGATACTCCCCTGGTCAATGTGCACACAAATCTATTCCTGATCCAAATACATATTTCCCAGGTACACAGTTGTTTGACATCACATACACACATCATATATTACTAAAGATAGTCCCTGTCCCGACGCGTTTCTAGGAGCTTGCATTCAAAAATGGCAATTTATTTTCAATTTTAGTGGGTTTTGCAACATTGGTTTTTCATCAAAAATTATACAAAGGTACATTTCCCTTCCACATATATCCCAGTAACTTTCCATGTCTCTAGCTGAAATACATTGTCTACAATAATCATAATTAGCAGGGTTTTGCCCCAGAACATGGTACAAATTGGAGTTTGGACTCAAATCGTGAGGGCATTTTTCAAAGTAAGACTCTCAAAGTTGTACATTCCTGTCATTTGGTTACAATAAATTATCACTGTTTCTATAAAATATATATTTGTTGCAATTCAACCCCCCAAGTGTTTGGGTCTGCCTCCAGAAGTCTGGGTGGGTCAGTGATCACATGTCTCTCCTTGCTGGCAGAGGGCTGTTGACAGGAAACACTCAAAATTAACATACCCCATTCAACAGAAAGTTCAATCAATCAACAGGGTCATGTGATATCCTGCCTCCTAGTGTGGGAATCTCTGAGGTGTTAAGGTTTCCCAGCCTCTTGGCCTCTGGGAACAGCAGGTGGCTAAGGTTTCCAATTAACCAACAAGCTTTGAAGTTCCTGCCCCTCTTGCAACTCCTAAATACAGTTTCCCTGTCAGAGTTTAGACCGCTAGTGCCACCTTGGGCAATTTGTCGGTACTGCATCCATTTTTGAGTTGTCTTGAATTACTGCATTTCAATAGAATGGTCTTTTGCTTGACAGTATAGGACCCTTGCTTAACACTGTTTTGATGGCATCCTTACAGTAGAGTGGTGATGTGGAACCCCCCACAAGAAGGTTGTATCTTTAGAGTGGTCTTGTGCCAACTGCGCAATTCTCCTATTCTGGCGTGAATGTGGGCGGCGATAGCTCATCCCCACATCCACCCAGTCTATTGATTTAGTTTGTTCTGGGATAGAATAATGGGCGGCGACAGCTCATCCCCACATCTACCCAGTCTGTTGATTCAACATGGGTCAAAACCCTTGACACAGCATGTGTCATACATTAATAACGCAGCACTGTGTCCGCAATAAATATTCGTTTTTGGAAGTCTGGTGTGTTTATATGTGCCAAGTCTCTGATGTGAGGCCGACTAGGGGCCGGGTCTATGGTATGGGGGGTGCAGGTGTGGAGCTGTCTTAGTTGGTTAGCACAGCTTTAGTTCGTGGGAGGCGGTGGGGAAGCTGCGCGCTGCCGTGTGCAGGCTCCAGGATGCAGAGCTGGCTCCTCTAAAGAAGCTCCCAGCTCAGGCGTCCCGCGTCTGCCTTCCAACGGGCCCTCTCCTGGTGCGCTCCAATCACCCGGAGCCGATCGAATCCCTAGAATGCCAGCCTGGGGGGCCATAAGTCCGTAGACAGCTGCGTGCGACATCACTGTCCTCCCACCCACTGCCCCCACTGTGTACTTTAAGGGGGGTGTCCGCCGAGGGGGAGAGGCACCAGGTGTAAGCCGCAACTGCTTCAAAAACCACCCATGGACGCAGCTCTCCGGGAGAGCCATCGTGGGAGTGGGCGCTCCGTTCCTAGGTGGATGGGTGTTCCACCGCAGTCATCGTGATGGTGGGCGCTCCGTACCTTGGTAGATAGGTGTTCTGCCGCTCTCTTCGCCGTGGGTGCCTCTAGAGCTGCTCGCCTGTACCACGGTCGACAGTGGATGCAGCCGGACTCCAAGAAGGCTAATCGATGGCTCTGCTGCATCCGAGGTTGCCGGCTATCGAGCTCCTTCAATGAGGGAGGCGAGCAAGGCGAGAGCGTCAGCTCAAATCTAGTGGAGAGCACCCCCCGGGGCACACTGCAGGACACAGTAATTCGCGGGGCCCAGAGCACAATTCCAGGCGGCAAGAGCATGAAATCAGCCGTCCTTCGTGATCGGCCTTTGTCCCTGATAACCAACCGCAGGGACTGGCGCCATCAGGCGTCACGGCGCAGGCACCACTCCTCAGAGATGGCGGCCTCCTCCTCTGATGGGTGGGGGCTGCTTGTTATGCAGCATTTATAGGGTAAGCTGGTCCGAAATTCCTCGGAACTTGCACCGGCGATGCCTGACCCCTTTTACTTCATAGGCATAACAAATTAATTATTTCTGGGCTAGGCAGACTCCCGAATGTAGACAAAGTACCGGTGGTTCGTGGGGAACACTTCCATCTCCTTGGAGTCCGACAATCAGGCTTCAGGCCTCAACACGGTACTGAAACCGCACTCATAGATCTCAAGGCACAGATAGATGAGCTGAGAGACAAGGGTAAGACTGCACTATTACTACTCCTTGACCTCTCAGCCACTTTCGACCTGGTCGACCATGAGATCCTATGCAACCACCTACAAAAAGCAGCCCATTTCTCTCAGGAGGCAACCGGTTGGATCCAATCCTTCCTAAACAACCGCACGATGAGAGTCTTCTCCACTCTAGCAGCAGCCGACCCTTCGCCTATTACCTGTGGAGTGCTCCAGGGATCTTGCATCTCCCCGACCTTATATAACACTTTCACGAAGCCCCTTTTTGATGATCTAGATGGTCTGGGTATCACCTACAACAACTACGCCGATGATACCCAGATCCTCATCCCGCTGACGGGGGATTATGACAAGGATTTGGTCTTCGTTAACAAAGTGTACCTCATCATCCAGGCATGGATGGCCCTACATGGTCTATGCCTGAATGATGACAAAACAGAACTCCTCATTCTAGGATCATCCCAAAATATCACCAAACCTCTTGATGCCTTTGCGCCTTGCTACCCCCGGGTTAGGTGCGCACTATAAATTAATAAATAATAAATACTAAATAATTTGTTTAATGAATCAGATGCCTTTTTTTAACCAGGATATTCGACTCAGGGCCCCATTATTAATGACAAAATGTTTATTGTGCCATAATAGAAGAGAGAGGTTTTTTATTGGGACTCTTAATGTGAGTGAAAAGAAAAACTCTTAAGGCACAAATGGAGGCCTTAATGGGGTCAGAATGAATGATTGAAGAATGGTTAAATAAGTAGATTAGGTCTGCTAAAGCGTAAGGGTAAACCAGACCTTTCTCTATAGTAAACCAAGAGGGCTCATCAGAAATAAGAGTAGAGGAAAACCAACAACAGGATTGTTTGAGGAGGAATGCAGTGTGATATAATTTAAAGTCAGGAAACCTAACTCCACCCATATTATAAGGAGCTTTTAATTTAGCAACAACATTTCTCATACACCTTCCAAGCCCCCAGAGGAAATTAGGTAGGACAGAATATATAGATTTAAACAGAGACAGAGGAAGTGGAACAGGAAGGAGCTGCAGATAATATAGAATAATGGGGGAGAGTGCATCATCTTTATTGTGTCAATACTACCCCACCACGAGAGATACAGGAGGCACCACTTCGTAGTCAGGTTTTTAAGTTTATCCAGCAGAACTTGTGAGTTGAATTTAATAGTGTCTTGTATGGAGGGGGCAAAACGGATACCAAGATATTTAATGGAATCGCTACACCATTTGAGGCCAAATACATCTACATCATGCTTAAGACAGAAGGTAGGATTTCGGATTTGTCTTTGTTGAGTTTATAACCAGAAACCAAGCTGAATGAGTGGAGAGTATTGAGTAATTGAGGAAGGTGGAGTTTGGGATTTTTGACGAAGATGAGGACATCATCAGCATAAGCCGCAATTTTGATATATGATGTCCCACCAGGAATGCCTGGTATATTTCTGTTGGATCTAATGAGCTCTAACAGGAGTTCTAACGAAAGTATATATAGGATCGGGGGGGAAGGGGCAGCCCTTTCACGTTCCTCTTATTAGTGGGAGAAAGGATGAGGATTGACCATTCACATGATAGAAGATTAAGGGCAGAAATAACAAAGTTTGACCAGTGAAATGAATATATCACCACAGCTGTGCCATTTGAGGGATTGAAACATAAAGTCCCAGTTGACACGGTCAAAGGCTTTTTCTGCATCGAGTCCAATGGCCGCGTAACCCTGTCTATCTTTCCTATCTCTGTAAACAAGGTGAAGAGCATTGAGAAACAATCTCGCATTGGAGGAGATGTTGCAACCTTTCACATGACCGACTTTGTCTGATTTAATCAACGCAGGGAGAGAGGATTCTATTCTATTGGCAAGAAGTTTAGCGAAGATCTTACTCTCTACGTTAATAAGAGATGTGGGACGATAATTACAAGGAAAAGAGGGATCTTTTTCCGATTTGGAAAATAGAATGAGTAAAGCTTCAGAAAAAGAACCAGAGGAGGATTTTTGGGAAATTAAGTAGGAAAATAAAGATTTGTGCTTAGGTGTAAGGGAATTGGCAAGAGTATTATAAAATTTGACTAAGCTACCATCCGGACCAGGGGCTTAACCATTTCCCAATCCTTTGATAGCATGTGTGATCTCAGAGAGCGTAATGTCATTATCTAGGTGTGATAGATTGATGTGGGGATAGGACGATCTGTTAATTTTATTGATAAAAGACTCAATGTTCTTAGAGGGGGTATCAGTGTAAGGGGTGTATAGATTTTCATAAAGGTTTTCGAAACAATTCAGTTTGTCTTTTGGGTAATTATGAATAGAGCAAGAGGTGTCCTTTATATGTGATATGTGGAACTTTTCTTTCTTAGTCTAGAGGTATGAGGCGAGTGACGTACTCGCTTTATTGGATGTTTGGTATATCTTAGTTTTGTATTTTAAAATGGTGCCATCGGCTAGATCTCTAAGCTCTTGGTTAATTTGGAGGAGTAAAGTCAGGACCCGACAGAGAGTCAGTGCATTGGAGTTGCGATAATAGCATTGTTCAGCAGATGTCAGCTGAGAGTAAAGGTCAACAAGCTGTTTTTCCGCAATTTCTTTGTCATGCCGTTTGCAAGGAGATTCCCTTGGAGTCTGAGAAGCCAATGGCAACTCCGCCGCCATGAATTGTTCCACCTTTTTTTCCCATTTCCTGTTGCTACGCTCTAGTCTTTTTCCGGCATCTTCCTGGTTTCGCTTTTAACCACGCCTCTTTGTTTTGCCCGGCGCGTTGCAACTGAAGCTTACACGCTCTGTGTCACTAGTGCTCGCTTTCCAGTTTTCTTGCTTGCTGCCTTGCCGGTCTTCTGTCGGTACACTTCCCTTTCTGCCCCTTTCTTAGCTTTCTCTTTCCGGTGCCTTTTCCCTCCTTGGTTCTTCACTAATTCCTCGCCTTCACCCGTCTTAGCGTTCCGTTATATTTTTTCTCCCTTCGCCTTATCTGCTCATTTCCTCCATTCCCGTTCCCTCTCTCCTCGTCCTGTTTTTTCCCGGGTCTCGGTCCTCCTCTTCTGTGCTTACCTTCTTCTGAGCTTTTCTGTTTCCTTACACTTTCTTTTCGGGTCTATTATCCTTCCTCCGTTCTGACCTCTTACTTTCTCTCTCCTTCTTTCTTTTCAGTCTCCGCTTCCACTCTTCCTCTTCCCGGTCTGAGGAGTCTACAGAAGAATCAGGTGAGGAGGAGTGGGTTCTGCATAAAGACAATTCTGGTTCCGACGAATTGAGTGATCAGCCTGACATTCATGATAGATTGCAACGCCCAAATAATCCTACAATGGCTACAGCTGAACAGATACAGGAGTTGCTAACTGCGGTACACAATCTCACACAGGAACTACAAACTGTCAAGGTAGAGAACGCGGCCCTAAAACAACGTATTGACAACCAAGAAAGAGCACGTGCAGAATTACCCCCTATGCCTTTGGCATCGGATAAATACGATGGCTCTCCACATAAGTTCAAAGAATTCATGGAGGCATGTATTATACATTTTACTTTCAGACCCCAGACAAATGCCTCCGATAATGCCCGCATAGGGTTTCTCATCTCCAACCTTACTGGAAATGCACTGGCATGGGCCACTCCATTAGTTACCAGTGCTAGCCCACTGCTGCAAGTCTATAGTGGGTTTACGGCACAATTTAAAGAAGCCTTTGAGAGACAAAAAACCGCCTTGATAGCCAGCGAGCAGTTGCTTGACATCCGTCAGGGTAACTCGGATTTGCTATCCTACATTTCTCGTTTTAAGAGGGTCGCCGCTGATACCGGGTGGCAAGAGGCGGCCCAATACACCATTTTCCGTCGTGGCCTCAGAGAAGAACTGAACGACGAATTGGCACGCGTGCCCAGACCTGCAACCTTGTCGGAATTGTGGTCTACCATTCTCCAATTGGATTTCCGCCTTTCCGAGAGACGTTCAGAAAAACGAAGAGGTCGAATCACCCCTATTTCCTCCGATCCTTGTCTACCCACTGCCTCCTCCACCCATCAAACCAAGGATGAACCCATGCAGATAGGTACCACCCGGGGGCCCCTTTGGTCTGATGAATGAAGGAGAAGAAAGGACAATAATTTGTGTCTGTATTGTGGTTCTAACCAGCACCTGTTACGTGACTGTCCAGAAGTAACTCCACGACGGTTGGGAAACGCCCCACCTCGGAACTAGTGGGGACAAGTTACCGAGGGGGATTTCCTGGTCCCTACCTCTCAATGTCGATAACATCCATCTCATCCACAGAGGACACCCGTCTCATGGTTCTGGCAGTTCAGCTCACCCTTCATCAAAGAACTTATGATGTCCTAGCTTTACTGGACTGCGGTGCAGCAGAATGTTTCATGGACATCATGTGGGCCAATCAATCTGGCATAGAACGACTAGAGAAGGATGAAGACCAGAAGGTGGAAGGAGTTGATGGCAAGCCCTTAAGTTCTGGTCTGATCACCCATGCCACTCCGCCCATGACTATGAAGTTGCTACAACATACAGAGACTATCCAGTTTGACCTAATAAGAGCTGCCTACTTTCCGGTTATACTAGGGGTATCATGGCTACGCAAACACAATCCTACCATAAACTGGAAAACCAATCAGATGTCTTTTTCTTCTGATTTCTGTTTGAGGAAATGTCTCCCGGAGACCAGCTACGCCACTGTCCAAGCCATCTCTGAATCCTATCCAACATCTGATACCTTGGGAATTCATGCCATTCCCATCGACCTGGCTCAGAATAGTGAAGTTTTCCAAGACCAAGAAGTCCAGGAATTACCTCCACACAGACCTGAGGACTGCGCCATTGACCTGGTCCCAGAGGCCCTAGTTCCGTTTGGGCGAATGTTCTCCCTTTCTCTTAAGGAAAAGGAAGTCCTCAAGAAATACCTTGACTCCAATCTACAAAACGGTCTCATTCAACCTTCACGTTCTCCTGCTGGGGCATCCTTGTTTTTTGTGCCCAAAAAAGATACTATAGAATTAAGACCCTGCATCGACTACCGAGGTCTCAACAGCATCACCATTAGAGATCGGTACCCGATGCCGTTGATTAAGGATATATTAGAAGCCGTACAAGGGGCCACTTTATTCTCCAAGATCGATCCTCGAAGAGCCTACCATTTGCTACGCATTCGATCCAGAGATGAATGGAAGACTGCCTTTAGGACCCCCTTCGGCCACTTCGAGTATAGGGTGATGCCGTTCGGTCTGGTAAACGCTCCATCGGTTTTCCAGCGATTTATGGTCCGTACCTTTTCTGACTTGTTGTATAACTGTACCATCATCTACTTGGACGATATTCTAGTGTTCTCTAAATCCCCGGAATTACATGCACAACATCTCCATCAGGTTGTCCAAAGACTTAAAGATGCCCATCTAAAGGCTAATCCAGACAAGTGTGTTTTCCAGGTAGCAAAGGTTCCTTATCTTGGGTTTATCTTGTCTGCCGAGGGAATTCAGATGGACCCTTGGAAGGTAGAAGCCATCTTGCAGTGGCCAAGTCCGACTTCGGTAAAGGAAGTCCAAAGATTCCTCGGGCTAGCCAATTTTTATCGCAAATTAATTTCTGATTTCTCCAACAAGGTATTGCCCATTACCTGTTTGTTAAAGAAATCTTCTTCTCCCTTTCTTTGGTCCAATGTAGCAGAGGACGCTTTTCACCAACTTAAAACTGCCTTTTGTTCGGCCCCAGATCTACATCAACCAGATCAAGACCTCCCATTTATAGTAGAAACTGACGCTTCATCTGCAGCTTTGGGAGCAGCATTGCTACAAGAACATGATGGAGTTGAATTTCCTGTAGCCAATGTGTCTAAAACTCTAACCCTTAGCCAACGGAACTATTCCGTAATAGAGAAGGAGCTGCTCGCGATGAAGGTGGCATGTGAAGAGTGGCGACATCTCTTACAAAGGGCTGCTTTTCCCTTTGAACTGCGCACAGACCACAAAAATCTAAAGGTCATACAAAATATGGAGTGTATAAATTCACGACAAGCCCGATGGGCCCATTTTTTTTCCCAATATGACTTTGTGCTTACTTACTTACCTTGCACCCAAAACTTGCTTGCTGATGCATTATCCAGAAGACCCTCTCCAGAATGTCTGCCCGATCAACATCTAAACCTCATGTTGCCTCAGAAAAAGGTGAAATGTACTGTAAATGCTTTTCTAGAAGGGGTACGCAAGGTCACTGCCAACCTGGACAAACCCCCTTTGGTTAAGGCTTCAGAGGATCTCTTCCTCCAGGATGGGGCGTATATCTTTGCAAAGGACGTCTATTTCTTCCAGACTCCACCTCCCGTCTACAGGTCTTAAAATGGTGTCACGATGACCAAGTAGCTGGACATCGAGGTATTAAGAACACTCTGGATTTACTCAGACGTCATTTTTGGTGGTCAGGAATGGAAAAGACAGTAGATGAGTATGTTTCGACCTGTCCTATCTGCTCCAGATCTAAGTACAGCACTCAGAAACCGGTTGGATGTCTACAACTAGAAGAGCCACCTAGGAGACCATGGAGAGTAATTTCCACCGATTTTGTAGTTGACTTACCTCCTTCGGATGGTTGCTCCTGCATCATGGTAACCGTGGACTGTTTTTCAAAAATGGCACATTTTACCCCCTTGGCAGGACTGCCAACAGCAGCTGAAATGGCTTCTGTTTTTGCCAAGGAAATATTCCGGTTACATGGAATTCCAGACAAGATCATATCTGACAGAGGTTCTCAGTATACCTCCCGCTTCTGGAAAGAGCTCTGTAAGAGGCTTGGAATTGAAAGGGCTATGTCCTCAGGGTTCCATCCGCAAACTAATCATCAGACAGAATGGAAAAAACGCCCTACTGGAGCAGTATCTTCGTTGCTTTACCAATTCTCAACAAGATGATTGGGTGACCCTGTTACCTACAGCCGAGTTTGCTTACAACAACTCCACTCACAGTGCCACCAAACTAAGTCCTTTTTTTTGTACTTATGGCTTTCATCCCCGTTTCTTACCAATCAGAACCCTTACTCCTGGGGATATACCTTCTGTTGACGCTTTGCTTGCCAGTATTTCTGAGGCACATAAGACTGCTTATACTAGTCTGCAAGCCAGCAAGATCCGCTATAGATCCTCCAGCAATCCACAGCGCCTTCCTTCTCCCCAATGGCAAAAGGGGAAACAAGTCTGGTTATCTACAAAGTACCTTCCTTGCTGGTTGCATGCTTCCAAACTTACACCACGCTATCTGGGTCCTTATACCATCTTGGAAAGGATAAACCCTGTAGCCTATCGACTTCTGTTGCCCAACTACATGAAGCAAATTCATCCGGTCTTTCATTCCTCTCTTTTGAAAGAATATCGGGAAGACCCCTACAAGCGAAGAATACTGAAAGGTCAGAAACCCAAAGACTTACCACCTGACGAATATGAAGTAGCAGCCATCCGAGACTCCACCGCCATTAATTGTTCCACCTTTTTTTCCCATTTCCTGTTGCTACGCTCTAGTCTTTTTCCGGCCTCTTCCTGGTTTTGCTTTTAACCACGCCTCTTTGTTTTGCCCGGCGCGTTGCAACTGAAGCTTACACGCTCCGTGTCGCTAGTGCTCGCTTTTCTTTTCTTGCTTGCTGCCTTGCCGGTCTTTTGCCGGTACACTTCCCATTCTGGCCCTTTCTTAGCTTTCTCTTTCCGGTGCCCTTTCCCTCCTTGGTTCTTCGCTAATTCCTCGTCTTCACGCGTCTTAGCGTTCAGTTATATTTTTTCTCCCTTCGCCTTATCTGCTCATTTCCTCCATTCTGGTTCCCTCTCTCCTCGTCCTGTTTTTTCCCGGGTCTCGGTCCTCCTCTTCTGTGCTTACCTTCTTCTGAGCTTTTCTGTTTCCTTACCCTTTCTTTTCGGGTCTATTATCCTTCCTCCGTTCTGACCTCTTACTTTCTCTCTCCTTCTTTCTTTTCGGTCTCCGCTTCCACTCTTCCTCTTCACGGTCTGCCGCCGCTCAACCGGCATTCCACTCTTACCTTTCCCCTTCCCCAGCTCGGCATTCACGTGATCCTCTGCTGTCTCTGCGATCCTCTGCAACCCGGAAGATCCTCTCCTTCGGATACCTGGAAAAGCAACTTGTCTGGTTATCCTTTCACCGCAACAAGATCGAAACACAAAAGAGAGGTTTTTTTTAGCATACGCTTTTTTCCTCTCCTACGGCTTCTGCGGAAAGGGTGTCCCTTGTTTCCCTGGTTTTACTAGGGGGAACAGGGTGGCTTATAACCGCGGAAGACCATATCTCTTCTCAAAAAAGAAGTCCACAAGAAAAAAGGGGCGAAGACGCGAGGAGTCTACAGAAGAATCAGGTGAAGAGGAGTTCGTTCTGCATAAAGACAATTCTGGTTCCGACGAATTGAGTGATCAGCCTGACATTCATGATATTCTTTTTCCGCCCCGAATGAGCCATAATGTGGCCTCTAAGTGCAGCCTGAAATGCATCCCAGTTATTTGCTGTAGTGGTGTCGTCATCTAGGTTTACTTGATAAAATTGTTGTGTGAAAGATTGGACAGATTCCATTAACTGTTGATCTTGTAGTAAGTTATTGTTAAATTTCCAGTAGGAGAGGGTTTATTAATGTCATCCAAATCAAAGGAGATGCTAACGGGGGGCATGATCGGGAGTAATGATATTAGAAATTGAGGAATCAACAATAGTCCCTGTAGGTGTCTTAGAGGAAAATATACAGTCAAGACGAGAGAAAGTGTTGTGAGGAGATGAGTGGAATGTTAAATCCAATTGACATGATGGGAGAGTCTCCAGGATTCAATCAGACCTGTCTCAGTCAGGCAATTTAGGAAGGACTTATGGGATTTTGTTGTTTTTTTGAAGCACAATTAGATGTGCGTACTAGAAATGGCTCAAGGACCGGATTGGCATCTCCACATACAATAAGATTTGTAAAGCTGTTCTTGAGGATCAATTCTTTGACAGATGTCCAAAAACCAGGGTCGGCTAGTGTGGGACCATATATATTCAAAATGGGAAGATGCATATAGTCAACCAAGAGTTTAACCCATACCCAGCGGCCCTCAGTGTCAACATCCTGATCCAAGATTTGAAAAGGTAGTTTTTTACTGAGTAGTATGGCTTCTCCATTTTTCTTCACTTCAGCTGGACTTGTTTAACCTATAACGATTTAAGCCTCATGGCCTCTCTGCTAGATAGATGTGTCTCTTGTATGCATGCTACTGATGTTTTTTTTTGTTGAGATGAGATAGAATCTTACATCTCTAAATGGGATTGTTGCAACCTTTGATATTCCATGTTACACATTTAAATAGCATAATCTATACTTGCAAGTGTTAGAGGTATAATATAGCAACAAGAAGAGTGGTCAACAGGACCATAGCTCAAGAGAACGAGTTTCATAACTACAACAGGTT
This sequence comes from Ambystoma mexicanum, assembly GCF_040938575.1. Lineage (NCBI taxonomy): Eukaryota > Metazoa > Chordata > Amphibia > Caudata > Ambystomatidae > Ambystoma > Ambystoma mexicanum. The sequence goes on from NC_090929.1 coordinate 1,589,862,579, forward strand.
CCAATACTGTCAAAACAGAATAACAATTCCAGATATCTAGATACAAAAGGAAAACACACGAAGGAACAGGGAAAGTCTTGTTTGCCTTGAGGTAGAAAAAATAGGATAAACCTCGAAATGAGAAAAAGCAGACTTCAGCATTATAAAACATACGATCAGACCAGGAAGGAGGAAAAAAAGGTAGAAAAATGTAATGGAGGGAGATGACACCTGCTGGGCCGTCAAAAGGAAAAAGACGGCATACAGTGGAAGAGGGACACTAGTTCAGCACCCATTCCACCAAGGTTTTGACAGAAGATAATAATGGCATTAAGTGTAGTTTCATAAACAGGTAAGAAAAAAGAAAAAAAAATAGCAGACATCTTAAGATTCAGAAGAGGTTGAAAGGTTCACAGAAGGGGAGGTGTCCATGGTTTCTATTTTGATGGTACGTATGAAAGGTTTTGACTCTGATGGTTCATCAAACATGACGGTTTCACCCTCATATTTGACCTTGAAGGAACACGGGTGATACAAGCCATACCGGATGTTAAGCTGTTTCAGAGCTGGGCGAAGTGAAAGAAATTATTTTCTGCGTAGAGCAGTGCCTCTTGCCACATCTTGCGATATTCAGAGTTTGCTCCCATGCCAGGCAAGAGACTTTTTTTCCTTGAAAGTTGAAAGGATCAGTTGGAGCTGAGTGTATTCGAGTAAATAAAAAAATAAGAGTTCTAATAGTAGGAGGGTGTGAAGAGCCAGAGATTTTGGGTTGTCCAATGCAGTGAGCTCTTTGTATATTGAAAGGCATTTCCTTGGGTAAGTTCAGAATAGTTGGCAGTAATTTTTGCAAAAATGCAATAGGGTTTGCACCTTCACATCCCTCTGGCAGACCCGAAATTTGAAGGTTATTTTGTCTGCTCCTATTTTCTAAATCTTCATTATGTCTCTGAAGGACTTTGACAGACATCTCAAGCAGCGCAACTTAAGGGGATACATCCTCCACTAAACCCACTCTTCTCTCCACCTCCTCCATTCTGTTTTCGAAGCCCAACCACCTATCATCCAATTGCTGTAGCTTTTGGTTCGTCCTCTCAATAAAAGGCTTCAGTGCTCTGATTTCCGGTAAAATGGCTTCAATAGCAGGATCAGAGATGGCAAGCGGGGGAGGTGAATTACTTTTGGGTCTTTTGAGATTAGTAGAGGAGATATTAGAGTCTTTTGAGACAGGTGCACCTTTTTTGAGCAAAAATGCTTTTTTGAGCATTTTTGCTGGAGGCCATTTTGTTGAAGATTGTGGTAAGGTGATGATCACAATGGGTAACACTGGCACTGGAATACCGAGAGTGAAGAGCCAAGAAAAATATATAAAGAAGCAATCCAAAGGCCAAAGTAAATAGGAAGGTGTTTATGCTGACAACTAGACTCAAAGTTAAATCTTAGGGTTGCATAAATCCACATGTTTTCCTTTTACCTCCCTTTCCCAGTAGTTGCAAAACAATTTCCTGTGATTTTCTCTTATTCTGTGACCGAAATCTTAAAAGCAAGCATATGGAGAGGCTCAAACCACAACGCTATGGTGATAGAAATAGCTTTGGCATTAGCGTAAATCAGGGACAGCAGGAGAACACCAAAATTGCACAATAGCAACCAAGTGGTATAAAGTGGAGCTGTGATAAAAATCAAGAGTTTTGCTACACATCCAGTTAGATGAAAAGCAGGGCTGATAAATCTAATATCACATATCACATAACTTTGCAGAACAAAGTTGTTAAGGGTCATACCAGAAGGATTTGCCTGAGAGGTCTGTTCAAGGCAAAAACACAGTAAAAAAAATAATAATAAATGTCACTGAAGAAGCCAAAGGAATGGGCAGTATAGAAAGCCAGATATACATTATATTGAGGAGAAATGGTGTACCACAGGGCCTACTAGAGAAGGTTATATGCACTAATTAGGTACAGAAGCATTGTTTAGGAGAAAGAAGAAAAAAAGTCTCACGTGTACTTTCCTCCTTATTATTTATTTTGCATTTAAGCAGAACATTTTTAGACCCCAAGAGAACATTCATATTCAGGAAAATAATTTCATCATAAATAAGTCGCAAACAACCTCCCAAAAATAACTGACCTTGTCTGAAAAGAAATCTAAATTGAATGTTCATTTGGAACCATTGATACTCTGTCAATTAAAAAATTAATGTGAGTATTATCCCACTTGACTCATATTATGCAACTAGTCTATGGCAGCTGCAGTCTGCAAAACATTTAAGGAAAAGAAAATCAAACCTAAGGAGAATATATCAGTGTTCCTGCTTACTGGTGTCCCCGGCGTGAATCCCAGTGGCTGAATGGTTCTTTTGATGAACACTTTTCTTTGCACCCGCTCTGCCGCAGGTGGCTCCGATGAGAGGCCATCCTCTAATGCCCTCAGGAGGCAGGACAATGTGCCAGTTCTCCCTGAATGGGAGATGTTGAACCTTTGAAGGAGGACACTTGATGACCGTGCATGGCTTTGATAGGGTTTCTCACAGGCTCTCATGAGGAAATCACCCTGAGGAGGAAATGACTGAAAACCATATGGCACTCTGGTTTGCTTCAAATAGCTTAGGGCGTCCTGGGGCATTCGCTCCTTTTCGTTTACTTACTGGAAATACTTTTTTCCTCTGAAACACTCCCAAAAACCATGGTTGGCATTGGGCTGCTCTTTCCTTTTTTTTTATTGAACGTATATTCACTTTTTTCTTTATTCCTTCTATTGTCTTGCTTGCCTCGCAGGCCTCGTGTGGCATTGAGTCACATTAGGATTCCTTTGGCTGTTTATGGCCTTATCTCCTTCTTAACTTTTGTTCCTGCTGCCTAGGATGGTCTGCATGAGCCCAGAGAGGGCCCCTCCACTTCCTCCTAAGCACACACTGTGCAATAGAAACATCAGGGATAATGAACTCAGTCTTGCATAATGTCTTCCACATTTAATTGCATGTCTTTTACTCTATTCATAGCATCTGAAGGGATCTGAAGGGTCTCCACCTGAGTTTAATGAGGTTTTTAATTTGTCTTCATACTCATTGTTTCTCCTTTCCATTTATTATTGTCCTCCTGCACACAGCAGGTGGCACAACCGTCACTGTTTTCTCTTTGCAATGTTGTCTTTTAATGCTCGAGGATGAATGGGCAAGCTTTAACATATTAAACCATACATTCTTTGCTTGGATATCCTCTTGGCGTTGCCATGCTATAGTCTTATTTTACATACACCCGTCAACAGCAGGACATTTGCTCTTTGCATATTTTATGTTATTGTGCATTTGTAAGGCACGTATGCAGCAAGACGTTGTGTTTCAAAGTGCCCACAGAGCAAAGGGAGGGAACATGGGAAAAAGGCAGTAGAATACAATAATGAACAGGATAGAGGTGGTCCTGCTAGGCCTTGTGAGCATTCGGATTGTGCAAGTGCAGAAAAGGAGAGAGAGAGGGGTGGGGGATGGGGGAGGGGAGAGGTGGTAAGTGCTGAGGAGATTCAACGGGCGGAACGATGTGCCATGGGGTGAGT